>NC_141070.1:9589239-10184239 GCF_041138505.1 Cibotium barometz
ATATATATTTTTTAAAAAGCACGGCTATATTAAAGGATAAAGATAAAATTTACAAAAAATGTTTTTTTAAGAAGCATAACTTATAACACAATGATGACAGGCTTTCATGCAATCATATTTTTCACTTCCATGAGATGCACAATGTAATTTTGGAGTTTTGAGTCCTTGAAAAGCAAGTCAATTTCTTTAGAGATGGCTTGATTGTCTTCTTCCAGGCGTTCCTTGTGGATTTCGCTGATCCTGTTTTGTAAAATTCCTCTTGAGCCTTGTTCATTTGAATGAGCTCTTCCATGGCATTCTTTGTGTATTGAGCTTTGACTGCTTGCATACTGGCTTTGTGAAGAGTCCTCATCTGCAAATTCAGACCAACCCTCAGACCCGGCATCAAATCAAGAAGTTTATGATTAAAAATACATTCATTTCGGTTTATCCAGACAGTCCACAAGTATTCAGCACGGGTAATGTTCCATAATTCTGTAGAGCATTTAATTTGTTGTCTTAAAATGATTTCTATCCCAGTCAAGTCCCAAGATTGGACCAATGAAATACATTGATTCAAAAATTTCAGAGCGTCTACATTGCATGCACAACCAATGAAGAGGTGGGCAATTGTTTTCGGCTCCTTTTTACATCTTGGGCATAATCCGTCCCCATATCCAAATCTATTTGCACGAGCATTTTTCCACAATGCTTTGTGCATGATCAACCACAACAAACAAGATTTCTTTGGTGGGATAATGTGTGACCATATTTTTGAGAACTTAAAATCCCATTGTTTCCTATCCCAAAGCAGGTTCCACTGTTGTTGAGTTTGCAATGTAATGGGGGATCTTGAGAGGGAAGAGAGAGAATAGGTAACAGGTTCCGTTTGGATTTCCAAGAAAAAGCCTTGTGAGACAACGGGCCTTTGAGTTGGAGAAATCCAATTCTCTCCTGAGGCCATAAAAGCGTTATGTCTTTAATTAAAAGCACATCCGCTGCTCTGCACAGAGTTTGAATTATGTACATAATTCTCGATCTGATTTCCATTTGCCCTTCGTACTACACCACAAGTCACCCCAAGTTTGCATTCTCTTTTTGTGAAGTTTGTATGCATGTTTAAACTGATATGCAGGGATATTGCTCACTACAGCAGGGGTCGAGAAGCACACCGAATCTAGATGCAAAACATGTGCATGTTTTCTATATTTATTATGAAGCTGCAATTCTTGTTTACATATGTTCCATGCTTTCCACAATGCTTGGATTAGAGGGCTGCCATGCAGTTTTATTTTGACCGTGCTGAAAAAACCGTCAACTCTAGGAGTTTTTTCCATTCGGGGAATTCTGTAATATTGTATTGATCTATATTTCTTGCGAGTAGGATGGCCCAGTATTCATGGGGTGATAGGAAACTTCTGATGATCCATTTAGCTGCCATTCGATCCACAAAATCCATAATATTGGGAATTCCAAGACCTCTCTGCTTTTTAGGCTTGGTGCATACCTTCCAGGCTTCTTTAGGGAGTTTCATCTCCTTAGCATTTCCTGAGAACAGAAAATTTCTGCACATTTTTTCTAATTGCTTTAAATCAAAAGTCGATGGCCACCAACAAGAGAGAAAATAAATTGTGGTTGGGAGGAAAAGAATATGTTTAAGGAATAAGATTCCACCTGGTGCATGCTTGCCTAGCATCTGAATTTGATCTACCACTCAAGCCTATCATAGGCTTTATCAAAGTCTATTTTGAAAAAGGTAAAGTCCTGCTGGGTGTGTTGAGCATGTTCTACTCCTTCCCATAATGCAATAATTGCATCAAGAATATATCTGCCTTTGATGAATCTTTTTTTCTTTGGTCTTATCCAGTCTTTCAAGTGAATTGTGAGCCGACTAGCTAGCGCTTTGGCATAGACTTTGTAGGCCATAGACAACATGGTGATTGGTCGCCAATTGGATATCTCATCCTTGGCACCTCTCTTGTGTATAAGCTTGATAACTCCTTCATTCATGCAGAAAAGGAGAGCCCCGAAGCTAGCTAATTCACTCCAAACTTTTAGGAGAGGAACAAGTAGGAATTCTTTAAAAGTTTTGTAGAATTTTGCTGAAAGACCATTAAGCCCAGAGCTTTTACCATTATTCATAGACATGATTGTAGTTTCCAATTCTCCACAAGTGAGGTCAGCTTCTAAAGTGCCTGTAATACTTTGAGAGATTGTTGTTTTTCTACAATATGCAATTCTTTGCATAGCTTCTTTTATTTCTTTTGACATCCCAGTGTCAAATAGAAAAATAGCCGCGAGAAATGTTCCTTTACATTGTCAAGATTCTCTGAAATTGATTCTACACAGACACCATTGTTGCCTTTTAGCATCAGTACATGATCTGCCACTATCTTTTTTTTAAAGGATGGAGAACATCTCCTTTGAGGGCCGATCAAATTTTCCCGCCCACCACTCTCTAAAGAAGAGTTGAATATGTTGGCATTGGATCTCATCTTCTCTCTTTAGATCTTCCTTTATTTTGATGAGATGATCTTGAAGGTTTATTTACCCTTGATTTATTTTTTGTTCAATCCTCTATAGCTCTAGGTATTTAAGGGCTCTTCTTTTGGTCCTAATTCTAGTGACCTATTTCTTTATTTCTAAGCATTTTTTACGAATCTCTCACTGCATGACCCCAATCCTTGGTAGGATATCTAAAGTTTATTTGAAGTGGGTTGACTAGATCTTTTCGAGGTTTGCATGAACCGTCAGGAGCTGAAATAGCTTGGGGTCTGTATGGAACCATTTTGACCTGACTTTCTGAGAGCCTTGCGAGAAGGAGCAGAGAATAGGATAATTATTCGAAAGGGTTATGTTTAGCTGCGGCCTCACTTTGGTGTTGAGAAAGCGGTTTGTTGATGGCTGCAGACGAGTAGCATCTGTCCAATCTTGCCTTCCTCTCAGCTGGGCACCTAGTCTCCCGTTCCCCCAAGTGAAGTCATGGTCACATGACAAGTCCTGAGAAGGGCGTTTATACCTTTTAGTTCTATCCAACTTTTCCTTTCTGCACCTCTGTGATAGTGTGACCCAACTTTAGCAATCTATCTTATGGAGATTCAACCATGTTGAAATCTCCAATAAGGATGATAGGATCTATGAAATGCATTAGTGATTCCCATAGTTGGGCTTTGGAGGTGGCTGGGGAGGTGGCTGGACTTATTGCATAAATGGAGACAATAACAAACTTGAAATTGAGGTGATCCAGATGGATAGCCACCCAACAATTGAATGGATCAATCTTATGGGACTTCTTGTAAGGCATCCAAGAATTATGGAGACCTATAGCAGTACCTTTGGAGCCCTGATCATGGTTAGTTTGAAACTAGTTGTGCTGGTTAGAGATATTTGCAAGAAGGTTCTGAGTGAGGAGGCCGCTTTCACTTCTTGAAGACAAATGAAATCCACTTGGATATTGGTTTGGAACAGCCAATTCTTTATTACTCTAGCTCTAGTAGCATCTATAAGACCTTTGGTGTTATATGATAGTATGGAGAACTCTGTCATAATTTTTGATTTTTTTATTGCGGGGGGGGGGGGTTTGACTCTTGCGGTCTTTTTTCTATGGGAAGGGGAGAGGCCATCCCACCGACTTGAGATTGTCTTTTTTGCATAGAAGACTCATTTTTGGATTGATCACATCAATTCTACTAGTTTGTTTAATTGTCACCAAAGAAATTGGCTTTTTATTTCCACCAAGCATGGATTCTTTCTCTTAGCTTGAGAAGGGCCAAGGTCGAGGTTAAATTTGGACCCATCTTGAAAGTCCATTTCTTCAACCTTGTTCTCTAGGTCACTGCCTTGGCTCTGCGAGTTTGGAACCTCTTCATCACTAGATGATTCTATAATCTTAAGTGTAGGTTCAGAAAGGTCCACTAGCAGAGGAGAAAATCTATTGCAATTTGGTTTTCTTGGTTGGTTTCTTGCAGGTTGGGAACAGTTTTGGGGTTTTCCTCTTCTACCCACCTGTTGGTATCCCTGGCTGTCCTTTGAGGGAGATGGCTGATTGACAGGGGGTTAAGCCAGTGGGCGAGAACTTGATAGGGCAATTTATGATAAAATGGTCTTTTGACTCACAGTGGAAGCATGTGTTGGGTACATTTTTGAAGACAAGGGACTGGTCTAGGGGAATAGGCAAGCCAGCGTCTATTACAATAGATTTCGGGAGATCTTTTCTCAAGTCTATTTTGATTAGGGCTTGAGGATGCCATCTAGGGTTGAAGTCAACATTGGCCCTAACCCCAAGGAGTCTACCTACGGGCTCGAGAAGAAGTTTGATTAAAGGGTGCAGATGTAGAGATAGATTCGGCAGTTCAACCCAGACGGGAAAGAGAGTCGGTTTGGGTCCTATAGGGGAGAAATCAGTTGACCATTAAAAAAGGGATAAAGTGGAGTTTTTGATAACCCATTGCCCAGCCCCTAGTGCATTGAGGGCCATACTTTCTTCCTTGAAGAGGAAACAAAAGTAATTGTTTGGGAGAGAAACTAGGTATGTTCTACAATCACGCCCACGAATCAACCAGTTATTCCTTATCTAGGATTTGAGGACCTCTGCAGGAGGTCGCGGACCATAACATAACCCTATAAGAGCTCTGGTCTAGTAGACTCCTTGCCACTCCTGAACCAGCATTGTAGGGAGTGAGACAAAGAGCTTACCATGTCTGCATGCTGCACCTTCTCCTCCAGCATCGCCAAGTCCTCATTGCGCGTGATATTGGGCTCCAACTCTGCACGTTCCCCCAGGCTTCTTGAGGAGGGAAACCAAATCTTCTCTCTCTCCATGAGGTATAGGCTCCCGACATGCTCTTCCCCCTATCTCTTGCGTTTGGGGCTGTGGGGGCTGGCTGGGGCCAGCTTGGTTCTCCATTGAGACTGACTGAGAGGAATTTGGGTTGGGAACTAGAAAGGCTTGGGGACGGGGTGAGAATAAGCCATTTTTATGCACAAAAATGGGTGACAAGTGTGAGATGGGAGAAGGTGGGTAGCTAAAAATAGCTGCCATTTGCAAATCCATCGCATGGCTGACATGTGGAAAGAGGAATCCCGAGGGCTGACATCTCCTATCTTCTTCATGATGAGGGAGAGCAGGGGCGGCGAGTTTGAGGTTCAATACTTGTGTCAGGGGAGCAAGAGAAATGGAACCTATGCCGGTTCTCGAGGTCTAAGGGGACTCTCGAGGTCGAAGGGGACGTGCCTAGTTTGGTTCCAGAGGTCCTTGTTGGGTGTCCCTCTGGCCTGGTGGCCATGAGGATAGACTGAATCACCTGCTTCGCAGCCCTGTGGTTGGTTAGCTGATGGGATTGGTCAGGGAGAAAGAGAAAGAAAAACCCTAATAGAAGTCGTCCATACACATACAGACGACAACACTCTCCCGTGTCCCCCACCTTCGTGTCATCTTAAATTATAAATTTTAAAAAAGGGTTTCATATATTCCTTGGCTACGGGATTAGCCTGGTGACCATTAGGACGGATTGAATCACCTGCTTTTTTGTAGCCCTGTGGTGGTCAGCTGATGGGATTGGTCAGGGAGAAAGAGAAAGAAAAACCCTAACAGAAGTCGTACGTACTACACATAGAGATGACAACACTCTCCCGTATCCCCCACCTTCGTGTCCTCTTAAATTCTAAATTCTAAAAAAGGGTTTCATATATTCCTTGGCTAGGAGATTAGCCGTGGATGAGATTTGTTTAAAATTTTTCACAAAAAGCTTTAGATTAAAGCTTGGTCAAAGCTTTAAAAGGCTTTAAATTTATTAACTTACATAAAAAAAAGTAAGCAATCCTTATCTTTTGTCTTGGGTTGGCTGCCTCCAAGCTTTATCTTCTCTTTATTTTTGTCTTCTCTAGGTGTTATCATGCACATTTGGTTTTGACCAAATCATGCCAAATTAGCGAAGGTTATAGCTAATATCATAGCTATTCTAAGCTATTGAACCTAGCTTCTAGAGTTATAAAATCTAAAAGCTTTATTATTTTAACCGCTCCAAAAGTTTTTAATCATGCTCGAATTGAAAGCTTGTGGAGTCAAAATTTAAGTGGCCCAAAACCTTAAGCATAATTTTTATACGAGGGTGTTAAATAGCTTATGTATACCTTTATTTCCCTTATGAAAGCATAAATTAAGACCTTCTAAAACCAAGAGATGGTGGAACAATTAGCAAAATTTTTCATCATGTGACTCTAAGAGCAAAGCTATTAGAGACTTCTCTTTAAACTTATATGTTAATTGGAAAATTATGACCATAAGGTTGTCTTCTTCAAGTTTGAGGGACACATGCCCTATATACCTTATGAAGGTACTTATAAAAGAATCAATGAATTTATGCCATAAATTTTGTCCATTGCTAGGAAGAATAACATGTTCAAGTTTATTTCTTTTGGCCTAGTTTGTATTAGAGAGAAATTATTATCTTGTCCTGTTTGTGTACATGTGAGTTCACATGGAATTCCACTAACACAAGTGCATGATCATAACTCCTTCTTTGAAAGGTTATACAAACCCTAAATCCTACCTAGTTAGAGACCTTCTTTATGGCCTTAAGCAATCGCACATGACCTTTCCCCAGTAATGTCTTTTGACATCAACTCACCTATGAATTGAACTTTTTATTTTGATTCTTAAAGAGAGTTACAGTGAAATAGTTAAATTCATGTTTTCACTGTATCAATCAAAGTTGTTAGAATTGATACTACTCATTCATTATATTCATGTTTATAATATGTTTGAATTTTGGAATGTATTAAAAGTCAATCCCTCTATTGTTTATTTACAATCTAACACCCACTCAAAACCCTCCCAAAGAAGACCAAAAATAGTTATAAGACACCACACCAACAAAAAGTGAAGGTTCTCATAGATTCTCTATTTTTATAAAAAGGAAAGTTCTGAGACCATCAGAAATTCTTTTCGTCTATGTAGCATTATTTTTCGAACATCTCCTCATCATGACACTTATCTACCATAGGAACTCCTATGACTCATGATCTTTGATTATTTGCTCTCTATAGTCTCCTACAAACTCCATGCTTGCTTCTTCTTTTTTACTCTCTATTCTCTCATATTTGCTTTTATTATTTACCACTCCTTTTTCCATAAACTTTGGCTGGCCACTATGCATGTATTTTGGCCACTAAAACCATCTTATTTTACTCTCTACACTTACTCTAAGGTCTACCTAATGATCTATTACAAATAGTTTAATTGTTCCCCACTCTAAGGTTACTCAATGACTCATGTCATCATAATAGACATTGCATGTATACATATGCCCATTACATGAAATTCCTTCTGCTTCTTCAACATCCCCTCTCAAAAGGAAGTTTATATCTTCAACTCTAAGTTCAAATTTGAATCTCTCATGTTTTTCCTTTCTCAATGCTTTTGTCATAAGATCTATAATTTGATCATGTGAATTGATATAGATTTCATCTATTTCTTTTGCTAATACTTTCTTCGGCACATAATGATACTATACTTTCACATGTTTAGTTCTTGCATGAAACACCAGATTATTAGCTGACTAAATCGAGCTACATTATCACAAAACATATCTAGCTTCCCACTTCAAAACCCAAATTGTCGACTAAGTAAAGGTAACATCAATGAAACCTCACACAAAGGTTGAGCCAATGCCTTGTACTTAGCTTCTATACTGCTTAAAGCCACTATTAATTGTTTCTTAGAAAGCCAAGAAACAAATCCATTTCTAGGTGAACATGCTATACCCGTCACACTTCTCGTACTTGGATCTCCTACCCAATCTAAATCATTGTATACCTATACTCTCAATTGTTTCTCTGTCATAAAATAAACCATGATTCATCATAGACTTCACATATCTCATGATTCTTTTCACTGCATCATAATAAAGTTTTCAAGGTCCCTGTATAAACTAACTAACTACACCAACATTATATACAATATGAGGTTTGGTGAAAGATAAATAAGCTTGCCCACTAGCATGTAATATAAGGTTATATCTCTGAAAAAATCTTTGGACTCAGCTCTTAGCTTTTGATTCACATCCATTGGCATGGCTAGTTGCAATCTTGCATACCAAAGTCTTCAAGGAAATCCAAGACATATTGCCTTTGGCTTAAACACATCATCTTCTGTCTTCACAATGTCTATTCCTTAAAATAACTTCAACTCATTAAGATCTTTCATTTCAAATCCATCATGCAACTATCTCTTCACTATTTCTATTTCTTTTACATTATTCCTAGTCACTATGAGATCATCTACATAAATGACTATGAGCCTAAGACTCCCATTCATATGTAGATGACTATAAGTGTAAGACTCCCATTCACTTCTCTTACAAAAAAAGAGTGATCAACAGGGATTTAGTCTTACACTCATAGTCATCTACATAGATGACTATGAGTGTAAGCCTCCCATTCACTTCTCTTACAATGAGTGTAAGCCTCCCATTCACTATGAGTGTAAGCCTCCCATTCACTTCTCTTACAAACAAAGAGTGATCAACGGGGCTGATATGAAACCCTATTTCACGTCTTGGAACTTGCTTTAATCCATATAGTTATTTTCTCAACTTACATACATGTGTCTTCTTTGAACTATCCACAAAACCCTTTGGCTGAACCATATACACTTCTCATGTCCGATTCTTATACAATGCATCCATTTCTTCCTTTGCTATTCCTTACTATTGTTTGCATCTTCAAAACACCTTGGTTCAATGCATTCATTCATTCACCTTTTCCATACACATATAGTTATTGACATAATTTCCATATGTAAGATGCTCTTCCACATACTACTTAATAAGTATACTCCTCCGCAAGTATGGTGACTCCCTTGGTGAACTCACATTCTTAGGCATCTCTGCACTTAGTGAACTCACATTCCTAGGCATCCGTGTACTCCTCCTTTACAAGTATCGTTACTCCCTTGGTGAACTCACATTCTTAGGCATATCTACACTTTCCACATATCCTATATGCACTTACACCCCATTCTTACCACATTTTTATAGGGAAGACTCCTCAAGTCCATGTGCATCACTATCTCTTGAGGGTGGTATACCAATAATCCTCTCATCCATCCATAGGACCCATTCAATTGATAATGATTGTGTATAAATTGACCTCTCTCAGACATGTTTTAAACTTCATTTGTATCCCCAAATACATGTACAACATTATCTTGATGTCCCCTAACAAGCAATATATGTATATGTGATGAAGATAAGGCCCTATTTTTACCTAACGCTAACATTTGTTGATTTTTGATTGAATGCTGTCCAAAATCCGGAGCTCCCCTCGTGTACTAAACCTTATGGTTGGTAGAGAATCATATAAATTTGCCTTGATGGCTTTCATTTGACTTGATTTGACCTTCAGAGCATGTAGAAACCTCCCTCTAAATCTGACCTATTTTTCAACCTTTTTTGAGGTTTGTCTTGCTTGTTTTGCTATACCATCAAAACAATGAACTATCCCATGTTTGGCCACATTAAATATACCATTTACATCATGTTTTAGATCTTTATATGTATTTACCACATCATTCACATCCTCTTCAATCATGATTTCACCCACCACAGCTTGACCTTGTAACTAGTTTGTAAACCAATCTTGCATACCATGCTAATACTTCATCAAATCTCACATCTTGGCTTATATAGCTTCTTTTTCATTAAACCTCACATCTTGGCTTATATATAACTTATTTTTCATTGGATTATATGTCCCAAAGTCTTTTCTCTCCTCACTCACACTAATGAATATGCATTTCATAGCTTTGTGTTGTTGTAGCTTCGACCTCACCTCTTAAGGTACTTGTATAAAGCATACACGACCAAATATTTTCAAGTTTCTTGCATCCACTTTATATCCAATGCATATCTCCTTTGGTTTTGCAACTCCAAGCATATGATTTAGAGCTCAATTGATTAGAAACACAACATATGTGCATGCCTTAGCCCAATAGAAGTTAGGCATATTCATCTCATTAAGCATGGGTCTAACTATCTTTGCAATATATCTGTTCTTTCTTTTAATAACCTCATTCATTTATGGTGTATAGCTTGTATTCCGTGCTCTTGTAAATAAACATCAAACTCAAGTGATAGATAGATACTTATCACCACCACCATCCATCCTCATACTCTTTACTCTCAAACCTATTTGATTCTCAACCAAAGCACAAAATTGTTTAAAGTTATCCAACGCTTCTGATTTATGCCTGATTTATACTCTTTGCTTGTGCATACATTTTCTCATACCACTGTAGTGCATGCATCCAACATAAACATCTGAACTTCTCTTCTTCCTTTTTCTATGAGCTCAACCATTTGTCCAACTGATAGTAAGTAATTTGTAATACTTGGAACACATAATACATTATGCAAATGTTTCTCCTCTTTGATGTCTATTATCTGTATTGGTATGTCACCCAGATGAGTAGCGGGATGAGTTGTGTCATTCTCAAAGTCACCCACATGAGTAGTAGGATGAGTTGTGTCATCCTTGATAGTCACATATGAAGGCATTTCCACTTCCTGCTTTACTTTAAACAATTCATCATGGCTGGTCATATGATTACTACAGCCTGAGTTGATGTACCTCTTCACATACATTTATACTCAAGCTTTTATGCTCATGATTCATATAAAACAATTGGTGCTCCTCTCTTCTTTCACTATGAAAGTAGATGCATAGTTACCTTGATTATACCTTCCTTCTCATACATCCCTATAAAAACATTCTCGAATCATGTCTCCTGTCTTCCCATATAATGGCATACAACTTCACTTCTATCATGACTCACACCACAGCCTCTTCCTTAATTTGCATACCCACTGTGATAGCCGCTTTGTTAGTATAACCTTGTCCATAACCTTCTTGAGATCCTCGACCTCTTGAAGTCTCTCATGCATATCCTCTACCTCTAAAGGCGCCTCTTCCACGAGACTCCATAGTCTCCTCTATCTTCTCTTCCTCTTGCTCTCCCTCAAGCTCTGCCTCTTCCCTATTGGTTCTCTCCTTGATATCCTCTTCCTCTTTGACTTCCTATTCTACCTCCTTGACCTTTTCCTCTTTGTTGGAATCTTCCTCTACTTGTGTAATATGTTGATCCCTAGTATCCTTCTACATTTGATGAAGCTCCTTCCTGTAAGTGATTCTCTTCTTGTATCACCTTTGGCACCTACTCTCTAGTCCATATGTAGGTAGCAAACACTTTATAATCTTTGCCTAAACCTTGCAAGCATGCATTCACTTTAACATCCTCTTTAACCATGTAACCAAATAATAATTCTAAAATGAGTCTACAAGGCTCTGGATCTTACCCACATAATTCATAATGCTCATATTGTTCCATTTCACATTGTGAAGCTCTATTTTTAATTGCAGCTTTCTTGCTTGTGATGCACTCTCATATAAATTTGCAAAACAATCCCATAGCTCCTTGACTATTGCATAATCCTCAACATGTGGAATAATTGAAAAAGAAAGAGTCTTAGTTATTAGATAAATTACCTTTTTATTCTTCAATTGCCATTTCTTTCTCGAGTCGCTTGATAAGTAGCCGTCATAGTAGACACTTGCTCTTATGTATGTGGCGAGTTTGAAATTGTCGAGGGTATCCATTGATTAGATCCCATGAGACCATTATCTCTAAATACAGCTTCATTTTGTCGTCTTGTGTGGTACTTACCTTTGTCCAATTTCTCCATTGTTGTAAGATTTACGTCTCCAAGTTGAACTCTCTTCATATGTGGTACTTACCTTTGTCCAATTTCTCCATTGTCAGATTTACATCTCCAAGTTGCACTCTCCTCATATTGCTTGTGACTTTTTTCTTATAAAGATAATCTCTCAACACAAGGAAGGTACAAGATTTTCTCTGATACCATGAAAAGAATTTGTAGCAAATCCACACTCTCATAGGTTTTGATCACTCGAGACAGGAAATTTTTGCGAACTCTCAAGAAAGAGCAAAAATCACTCAAAAATTGATAGAATTATGAACAATTATTCTCTAAACACATAGAAGATACTACCTATAGTTAATATGAGTGATTAGTGATGATAATTAACATAAAGTATGAACAATTTGTCAAAGACATTGAAATCTATAGTAGAGAGAGAAAATGGGAACTATAGAGAGAGAAAGTGTGTAGAGAAAACACAAATTTTAGACCCAAATTGATCTCTATTGCTTGTAGAATATTACATTAATGCTTGAGAAGCTATTTTGCACTCCAAATCTTTGATTCTTTTCTATCTACAACCTCCCACAAACTCCACACTTGCTTCTCTTTTTCTCTATATTTTCTCATCTGTTTTACGATTTACCACTTCTTTGCCATAAACTTTTGTTGGCCACTATGCATGTATTTTGGCCCACTCAAATCACCTTATTTTGCTCTCTACACTCACCCTAAGGTCTACCCAATGATCTATTTTAAATTTTCCCCACTCTAATATTACTTAATGACTCTTGTCAGATGGAGAAGCAGTAGAGAGGTTTATATGCAGATAAAGAGTCTACAAGATGTGATGAAGATAGTTTATATATGGATAAAGAATCTACAAGATCACATGACAACAATGGAGATCACCAAAACCAATGAAGAACTAGCACGCACGTGCATCAAAGCTTTGCCTTCAAAGTATGACAATTTGGTGACCTTACTAAACATACAAGTGCACAACATCAAATGGTGATAGTTTATATGTAGATAAAGAATCTATAAGATCAGATGGCAGATAAAATACCATGAGAGCTTGCATTGGGTGAGAAAGGAGAACTATGGTGGGTGTATATGAGTGGCGTTCATAGTGGCTTGTGTAGTGATAGTGAGATAGTGGTTATAGATGGGCAAGATAGAACTAAAATAGCAAACCCATAATTTTTTTCTCATTCATATGGCGTATTGAATAGGCAAGATACATGGCTACACTTTTACAATGATTGGTGCCATTTGGCAATGACCTTTTGTTGTTCATTGGTTTGTGCTATTGCACCCTTTTCTAATTGGACCACCTTGACTTTTCTCTAATGCTATTGGACCACCCTTTCTACCATTCCCTTTTCTTTCTAAAGGTGCCATTGGCTTTATGTAATGTGAGATTCACACAGCTAGCATCACTATTTTAACACCCCCCTTTGATGCTAGGCTAGTCATGACCATTAGCCTATGTCACCAAAAAGTGTAGGTGTCCCCCCCTTAAGCTAGGCTCAACCAATGGTGTATTCATTATGACAAAAGGGTGTGGGATACTCCCCCCTTGAGTGCCCACATTTGTTCATCGCTCATGGAGTCACAAAAGGTGTAGGAGTTATACATAAATTGGCTTGAGCTTACAAATTACAAAAAAAAAAAGCTTTTTCTCATTGAGGTCATATGAAACAGGTGGCGCATTTGATACAAAATTAGATTGTTGCTTTTTAAATGAGTAATTTAACCTTTGAATGCTTAGATTTTGTCCCAAATATCTTTTCTAACTCATCCCAACCCTCTTTGGCATTACTAATGCCAGTAATATTATGAATTACTTCATCCCCCAAAGTCGATTATGCAATAGCTAGGGATTTTTCATTTCTCTCCTCCCAAAGCTCTCTTAAACTTGACTCGGTTTGCCTCCCTGGCTGTCACTAGCCCCCATAGATTCTTTCTCATGAGTAAATACATAAGCTTGGATTTCCAAGTATGGAATCCAAAGCCATTAACCTTATTCACTTCAATAGTCTGTGCCATGGTGATGATGACACATTACAAGGAACTACAAATAGCAAGGTCTTACCACTTGGGACTCCCAAGGGTAGTGTCTAATGCCTTACAATAAAATGTGTTCAGTTGGGCTTACTAAAATGAGTGCAAGAGGTTGATTTGGCCACAATTACTTTGTTGAGCTAAATACCTTGTGTGTGTGCACTTATGCAAGCTGTGCAAGGAGGATTATGTGTGAGAGGACCTCAAGAGAAGGATTAATTTGATGAAGATTAACTCAAATAAAGCCAAATTAAACTCCAACAAATTGTAATTGAAGACTTTTGAAAAGGAAGTTGAAGTTGATTATCAGTAGCTTCAATGGAAGCTTGATGATGGGGTGGATAGCTGATGACAAAATTAATCCGTACGGCCACGTGGGTACTTAGATCACGACAAGACTTTAGAGCCTCTTATAAGGTTGCTAGATAAGCCTCCATCTCAAGCCGTTTTAGTTTAGTCTGCACCGTTTGAGAGAATAATCCTTTTTCACCTTGCTGCCTACTTTGCTAAAAACTGGTTGTTGAAAATTGAATGATGCAAGCTTTCCAAGAATGAAATTGCCAAATTAATATCTTAAAGAGGAGTGCCCTAGGGTGCTCTAAGTTCCCCTAAGAGGGTTTTACTCGTGGGTGTGTGTGTAGAGAGTAGTGAGCGAATAAGATGTGGGTGATAGTGGATATGGCAACAAGAAGGTTGAAGCCTAATCATACTTAGTAAGTTAATTAGAGTGGAGAATTGAAGCAAAAGAGTAGAGAGATGACTAATGCAAGCTCATAGCATGTAACCAAGCTCTAATACCAAGATAAAATACCATGAGAGCTTGCATTGGGTGAGCAAGGAGAGCTATGGTCGGTGTATATGAGTGGCATTCATAGTGGCTTGTGTAGTGATAGTGAGATAGTGGTTATAGATGGGCAAGATAGAACTAGAATAGCAAACCCACGATTTTTTTCTCATTCATATGGCCTATTAAATAGGCAAGATACATGGCTACAATTTTACAATGATTGGTGCCATTTGGCAATAACCTTTTGTTCATTCGCTTGTGCTATTGCACCCTTTTCTAATTGGACCACCTTGACTTTGCTCTAATGCTATTGGACCACCCTTTCTACAATTCCCTTTTCTTTCTAAAGGTGCCATTGGCTTTATGTAATGTGAGACTGTGTGCTCATAAGCACATAGCTAGCATCACTATTTTAACAATGGGAATAGTGGGGATCACCAAAACCAATGAAGAACTAGTAGAACCAGCATGTAGGTGCATCAAAGGTTAACCCTCAAAGCATGATAGTTTGGTGACCTCACCAAACATGTAGGTGCACAACCTCCCTACATCTTACTTTTAAGGATTTCAATGCAATGTTGGTGGAGGAGGAGATACATTTTAAAGAGAGGGATGATGGTGACACTACATTCTCTACAAATATAAAGAAAGGCAAGTGGGAGGGCTCTGGTAACCTCAATGCTTTTGAAAAGAAGAAGAAATCAAAGGCAAAGTGTTTCTACTACTATGACAAACCTATTTATGAGATCAAATCATGTAGATTGAGATGAGAATGATGACACTCTGAAGCCTTTAAAGAAGTATTTTGGGAATGCTGAGTTGGAATTACAAATTTTAACGAAAATTAAGACGATATGTGCAAAGGCAAAACATTCATCAACACTCAATAGTTAAATAATTGACATTATTAGCAGCATCTTGCCAAAATTTGACCAATAGTCCATAATTGTCAAATTTTGATAGTAGCCTACCAAAATTTGACCACTAATCCGTATGACGAGTCAAAAACTGTGGGGGAGTCCACCTGGGAACGATGCCAAATTTCTAGCCATGGGAACATGCACTATTTTTTTTGTTTCTAGCAATGGTAATACTAAGAAGTTATGTTTGATGTGCTTTATATGTAAGGGCTATATGCTGTTACAACCATAGCTGATTGTGGCTTGAAAAGGTTCTCTTCGATAAGGCTAATGCAATCATCATAGATGCTAGTGATAATATTCTAGGGAGAGGGGAATCTAGTGTAACAACTTGGTGGCATGGATGTTGTTACAAACATAGTTGATCATGATTAAAAAGGTTCTCTTTGATAAGGCTAATGCAATCATCATAGATGCTAGTGATAATATTCTAGGGAGAGGGGAATCTAGTGTAACAACTTGGTGACACTGATGTGTTACTTGGTTATTTTTTTATGTGATATGGACATATGATATATACATAAAACAATGTGATGTATGTTTTCTTTTGGAAGGAATATTTTTTCAAATAAAGAAGTGTATTGTGAACTGTTGTTTTTTGTAAATGAAGTGTGTGAGTAAAGTGGGGATTTCAATTATGGACGTGTAAGTAAAGTGAGTATGTGAGTTCATATTAACTTTATAAGTCCAGTGGTGGAGAATGGAAGGCTAGATCCATGGGATTGTGTGGATAGGCTGAGCCTACGAATCTAGTCAAATTTTTTTAAAAAAAAAAGATTAAATACTAGAAAGTGGGTAGCCAAGTAGACCCAAGAAGTGGGTACTTTCCAAAATAACAAATAAATTTGTGTCTTCTAGAGTAAGAAAAGACCTATGACGAGTAGATTGGTTAGAAAACCATAAACAAGGATAGATGCCTTGACTTTTTATAATTCAAGAGTTACGACATTTTGTTGAGCCCAAAGGAGTCACTTGATGTGACCTGCTTGTGAGAATTATGAGGGAATATACTTGGAGAAATCATTCACCTTTCCTACATCATGAGGATTATTCTAGTCAGACTGAGAGGATCTGATGGGATAGCCCAGCATTAAGACATTGGGGTACGAGGCCCCAGTGAGTCATTCTACCCTTAGTGTGATTTTGCTTCCATAGATATAGATGGCAAAGCTCCACACTCATGTGTGATAGCTATAAAGTGTGTGGAAAAGGAGTTAGTCGTGTATCTTTATAGGCCTCTATGTGCAGGGGTGGTGAGAGGCGGCCACCCCATGACATGATCGTGTCGGTGCATGGTCATAGTCAATGCCATCTTCCATGGTGTAGACTTAGCCTATAAAGAGGTACTAGACATTGCATATAACATAGAGCATTATCCCCACCTCCCATAACCATCCGAGCTCATCTTGGTTCCCATTACTGCATAATGTTAGGACATGTTATCAGAGAGTAAACTCTACCTACTCTATGTGAAGCCTATTTGGCAATGTGGAAATGTAATCCTAGCATACTATTGCTTGGACAATACAATATGAGGGTGTAGCATTGATATCTAACATGCGTATATTGAACCTTTTTCATATTGATATAATTAACGCTTTGGTAAACAAAAAACATGTTCATTATTCACTCCTTTAGACCTTGTTGATAATCTTATGAAGACACTCATATTTACACACATAAATTTGATGTTGCTAGATTATCTTATCAATCTAAACCTTTACGTGTATCAACAAATTCTATTCCTCTTTTGTAATAATGAAATGTGGGTGACCTTGGTAAAAACCTTCACCACCCGAACCTTTATGTGCATTCGATGCTATTCCTCCTATTATAATGACACGTGGACAACCATGGTAATAAAAGTCACAAAATAATGCATTTTTTACCATTTATTTAAAAGCTACCATGCTTGAAATATTGGATAGATGTAGGCGTTTGTGAAAGAAATATTTACCTAGACATGAACTTTAATGGGCTCATCAACATCAAACACTTTCTATCTAAAGTTTTGATCAAGATTTCATAAAGATTCTCAATATTAATGTACAACTTTTACAAGGAAAATAAGATGCTTAATCATTTTTTACAACTAGCTTGGAAAAACTTCTAGGGTCCTAGACAAAGCATAACCAAGAAAGGGGCTAAACATGCCTTAGGCAATAGCAAGGTGTTGTATCTCTTTAAGAAATGGATACAATGTACACCGTGAATCTCCACAATAAACTGAGGAGTAAAGCTAATTAAAAAATCCATGACCATGAAGAAGTGTACTGCTCACGTATTACCAGAGTATGACTATCAATAAAGCATATTTCTTTCCCTCATAACCATGAATAAAGTATGTTGCATCTTTATTATAACATGTGTGGGCCACTTGCTAAACTGTAAAAGACACAAAAGATTGTCGACATGCTAACAATCTCCTAGATTATCTTTATGTCATCTATTTCATTCAATTCTCTTTAGCAAACAATTTAAGAAGAAACGTAAGCAATCTAAAGTACACCATTGTGCAAACATAACAAACCGAGAATCTAACAAACTTGGCATAGAGTGGAAGGTGTATGAGAGCTTCATGAGACACCCACCCATCAACCTTGAGAATATGCAGCATGTTGTTGATTACCAATACTTGCTAAAATTCCCAACTTAGGGTGGAGTGCAAGGCTGCCTACCTACAACCCCATTTATACGACCATGTCCAGGATCCTTATGTATCCGATGGAAAAATAGAAGTTATTGTTCATGCATATGATCCCCAACCTTGACTACTAACTACCATAGTAGGAGATCCAATTACTCCATTATATAATGACGATGTTTAACTAGTACATAACCTCCATGATTCACCTCCTCCCCCACTTACATAAAGCAATGAATTTTCTAATTGAGTGAAAAAAAAAACCAAAGAACTCTTCCATAATGAGAGCACAATGTATATGCATGCATAAACTAAACAATAATATGTATATATGTAAAACAACTGATTGAGATCAACAATACTTAGCAAAAGAAGTAATTGGAAGTCAAAGTTGAGACTTAGCTGTATAAAGCGTGAATCGTTTAGTTTTATGTTTGTCACTATTCTATTGTGATCACATAACTTATTACTTCTTTTGCTAGGTTTTGTTGATCTCAATCAGTTGTTTTACATATGAAGCCAAAATAATTTAAAACTAAAAATAAACTTGATAGAAAGGTACACATAACTGACCTTCAAGAGTACCAAAAGGAAAAAATAAAGGCTAAAACGATAAAGAGAGATCAAATCACTAAGGATCATGCTTTATATCTAGTTGTTAAGAACCTAAATAAAAAAATTTAGTTAAATTTAAGTAGCATGAATAGCGACTCTATTAGTTAAGTTCAAGCCTTTACCTTGTAGTGTGAACAACAATGTGTCGGCTTGTCTTTGCTCACGTCTTCCACATGCCAATTACATCTTGGAAATTGAAGTCCAACAAACTTGAGCCTTCCATTGATATGCGCATCAAAGCATCAACATTTCTAGTGCTCAAGTGATTTCTCAACTTAGTCTTAATGGTATATTTTGAATGCTAAATCCCCTCTTATATAATGCTATGCTACGACAGTGGATCATAGAAATTCCTGCTAGTCTTGATAGCAAAGAATACTTATCTTTCATTAGGTCATTTCTTCCTATAACAACCCATGTGCTTCTTAATCTCCACCCCTCCCACTCATTGGAAGCTTAGTAGAGCTTAGAGTAGTGATATTCTTTTTTTGTTTACTAATGCGTCTAAAACTTCACCATTCACTCTCACCTCTTCTCCGTAAAAAGATACTAACAATTTAATCTCGAAATGGCCATAGTCTTTAAATTCTTTTCCCATAAAAAACCTATAAGGAGCCGAAGCTCTAAAACAAAATATAATTGTCACAAAATTGTTCTTTCAAATTCTTAATAAATGAGACAACAAAAGACATTTGAGATAAAATTGATTGATGTAACAAAGAGATTTTAGGCTTCCATATGCACATGGGACTTAGGAGCATTTACGCATATGGTGTTAGGACATGAAAACCTTGGGACTATAAAATACACTAGTCCTAAGATGATGGTACCTTGTTGTAAACCTTTTACTATCATTTGATATTGGATATCTTTACACTTCTCTAGCCTTTTCTCTAATCCAAGCTAATCAAGAGTAATTAAGCTAATCTTAAGATATTCCAAGTGTAGATTTCTTACATCAGTATCAAAGCTCTAGGCTTATACCTTGATACTTTGATTAGAAAATGATTAATGCTTAATTCATTTTTAAATTAGTGCTTCTATATATTTTTAGATTTTTTATTGATTCTACTTTGAATGGATTAGTAATAATCATTTTTTAAATTAATTTTATTTTTAACATAATTTTTAAATGTGATATTTTTTTGATTTGAGAATTAACAATGAGATTTATATTAAGCATTTTTAGATCTATATTAATCACTATTTTTAAAAACCCTAATCTACTCATCACCTCCTCCAAAATAAAGCTTGCACTATCTATAAGACATGACAGTTCTCCCATTGAGATCGTCTACATAAAAGTAACATCTAGATTAACTTAGATTTAACCTGATTAACCTTGAATTAGCTTAGATTAAGATGATTAGTCTATGTTTAGAGAGAGAAGAGAGAGTAAGGCTTGTATATTCATGATTATCAATAGATCAAAAGATTCAAAAGGTACAATACTCCTCATACCTTTTATAGTCCTAAGATCCATGTGCCTAATCTCACATGAAAATGACCCTAAGCCCATGTGCCTAGGCCCATCCCATGTGCATGTGCATCCTGAGAACACTTTGTTACAAACCATCTCCTCCTAACATGATTTCATCCTCGAAATCAAAGGGTGGTCGTACCCAAAGAAAGGATATATACAAGTGGCTACGTGCAAAAGCTAAAAATCACATCTATGACGGAATGTTGATGTAGCGGAAGACCCATACATGAATCATAAGACCCCAGGGAAAATCAAAAAAGATAAAGAGCTCCTGTCGTCGATGATGAGGCTATCTATGCAACCACCTGGATTGAAAGGAAATATGAGGCATGCAAAATCCAAGGCAACAATCCCACGACAATCTGGTACAAGTGGAACGGATAAGGAACCACTATCGATGACAAAGCTAGTCAAGTATCCTCCAAGATCCAATGGAAAATACACTAGTATCGTCCCAAAGATTAGATAATCCAAACAAGTGTGACAACATAGATGGAATGTAAATCCAGACAATGTAGGCTCCAAAGTAATGCCTCTCGAATCACCTGGATCCAATGTAAAATGTAGAAAGCCAATGTCAATGTCGTGACCGATCCATCCTTTTGGATTGAATGGATAAACACCCATGGCGATAACGTAAGACGAAGCTATAACTCCACCTAGGTCAAATGGATAGCCAAAGTGTAGATCATCTAACTATGAAACAAATGTGTAACCACACCTCGATCGAGAACAAAGTATCCAAGATCCTCGTCCAAAGTGAAATAACCACCAAAAATATCATCAAATCCATGGTCCAAATAACTGCTCAGGTGAGAATCTGGATGTGATGCATGTAAATCCACATAATGCACCATATAATCACATACCATGCATCACTACATCAAAAAGTAAATGCCCTGGCTACAAAGAAAACAGGATCGTGTCAACAACCATAGAAGCCAAAAGAACACATCTCAAGATCGGCATCATGCGAGGATAAGAGTGAATCAATGCTGTCATCCCATGTAGCACACTCAAAATGTCAAAAACATGATCCACTACATCAATAGGTATATGGACATGAGCCAAACCATGCACTACATCCTCATGTGCAAAACCCTCTATGTGTGTATAATGATCTAAGGTATCAATGTACTCATCAACATCATCATAATCATCATTGAAAAATGAGGAGATATTCTCACATGAAAGATAAATGGTATCATCCCCTAAATCATCATCTACGACATCTTCAAGGCCTCCAAGGTCATCCTCATAAACATGGTCTATTTCCATCAATGATTCCCCTATGTAACCTATATCCCATGATAAATCTATCTCCAAAAACAATATAAGATCTAAGGAGATGTCTAGATCAAATGTAAAGCTCTCTAGATCCATATGCATAATCCTCTCCTATGAAACCTCACCTCAACAAAATCATCATTATGCTCATGTGCAATGCCTTACTGCCCAAGTATATGCACTAAACCCAAGTAAATACTGTCAGGTATGCTATGAGAGCTAGGAGTAGAGATAGAATCATAGATATCACCCTGAATAGAGGATCTAAAAGAGTACCCTGACTCATCTAGTACTAAAAACTTACATCTATGCTCCTCATGCACTATCATATCCTCATCAACATGTGAAGTATCAACATCCCAAATCTCACACACTGCAATGGATGGATCAGTAGTCAAGAGTTGATCCCCGCGATAGTCTAATGTATCACTATCTTCTAATGCTTCACTATGATCCATTGGAAGGTAGGTAGACATAGACGTATCATCACTCACAATGCTCGGAATGCTCATTGCCATTCCTCCCACCAAGATTATGCCCACATGATCTGACTCACACATATCACTATCACTATCACATACATCATCATGTGTATGTGTCAGTGACAATACGTACATGAGTATCACTATCATCATGTGTATGTGTGCGATACATCAATATCATGTGTATTTATTTGTGATACATCAATATAGGTATGTGGGTGTGATACATCATATGTGCCGATGTCGATGCAGTATACATCCTCAGGAATATAATCACGGCTACTCAAGAATGTAGGACACTTAAATAAGCGACCATGGGAGTAATCCCAACTAATAAAACTGATCCATTTGCCTCCACCAAATATCTCAATGACCAACAATTAAAGGATCGCTAAATGTGCCAATCTCTCTGTATAGACAATAAGCTCCGCAACTCCATCCTCTATCTATGGCCTGAATGAACTATCTCCTCATCACATGAAATATATGATGAAGGATCCAATGGTCGAAGTCTAGATGTCCTAAATGTATGCACAAAGCCAACAAAACTGATCATGTCGAGTAACCCATGGTAGTATACGAAGCATCCCAACCAAGAATCTAGCATCACATGCATTCCCAATCATCAAGAATCACAAGATGATAATGTCGCCAAAGATAAGAAAGACCATGGCAAGTAGCGGAAGGGTAATGGTAATAAACCATGGCTATGTGTGAACACTGCCCACCACAAAACACACAATAAGGGTAAACACACTCGACGCTAAGCGTGACCAAAGGCTTTTAAAAATCCCAAATTTGAAACAAGATCCAAATTCACATAAGAATCACCACACAAGTGTCCAGAATCATGCAAATCCAAACCACATAGTAGAGTGCATAGTGAACACTTCCCAAATACAACAAATCGGGTCAATGTCTACAAATAACCTCCTTGAGACTCAAGGCATGTGAACGAAATCAATCACCGCATCTGATAACCCAAATTCATGTGGACCACTCTACGTGTGAACTGCCCCTTACTCCCAAGAAAAATAAGGTAAATGAGAAAAAGTATGAAATGAGGGTGTAATGGGTTGGGGTATATAAGTGTGAATGGCCTAATAAACCCTACAAAAAACTAAAGGTTCCTCACTTTGCTTCTCACGTGTCTTTTTTTTCTCATCTCTTTCTGCTTCACTCAGAAATTTCACTTTAAAACAAGATTAAGGTTTAGGCAAACTCACTACACAATTATTGTTCCATATTTTGAAGAAACTTGATTTTATGCACTTCTTGAAAGTCTATACCAAATCTTGAAAATCTGTTCAAAAGTGCAATGAATTTGTACTCATCACAGTACTTTGAAGCTCTGCGACAAAAATCTGAAAACTCTGGAGAGTAATCTGAATACTCTGCACAGCAATCTGATTATTCAGCACAGTAATCAAAATTTTGCACACTTCTTCAAACTATGTACCAATTGCACATAAAATCTTGAAATCTGTAGCAGTTTTGTACAACTCTACACAGTAACCTTGATTCTCTATACAACAATCTTCTTCTTGCAATCTTTTTCCAAGAATTCAAAAATTTGACAATCTAGAGCTGGATCTTGAAAAAATAAAAACTTTAAGCATTGATATTTGAAACTGTAGGCTCTCTAAGCAAGGTAATGCAAGAAAATTCCTCAATATTGGTTACTACAATCTCTACAAAGCCTAATTTTGAAAACCAAGAAAATCAAGATCAAGAAGATCAAGAAGTTCAAGAAATCAAACAACAAAGTGGATTAAGGTTCTGAAAATAATGATTAATATAAATTAAAAAATAATTAACACAAATTTCTTTAATAATCTTATCAACAAAAAATTCACAAATCTGAAAACTCTGTAAAAATTAATTTTAAAAATGATTAACACTAATCAAGATTTTAAAAATACAAGTCAAAAAATTGAATTAACAATAATCTAAAAATGATTATCATTAATTAAGATCAAAAAAATGCATTCTAAAAATTAAATTAAGCATAATTCAAAAATGATTATTACTAGTCACTACCTAAGCAAGCATCTAAGTCAAGAGCCCTGATACCAATGAGAGAAAGTAACATCTAGATTCACTTGGATTTAGCCTAATTAATCTTGGATCAATCTAGATTAAGCTGATTAGCCTATGTTTAGAGAGAAGAGAGTAAGAGACTTGTGTATTCATATTTATCAAAAGATCAAAAGATTCAAAAAGTACAATAATCCTGGAGCATGTGCCTTTTATAGTCCCAAGGCCCATATGCCTAATCCTCCATGTAAGTCCATGTGCCTAGGCCCATCCAATGTGCATGTGCATCCTAAGAACACTTTGTTACATTGTCGTTAATACTATCATGGAGCAGTTGGTCCATAAACAACGCTCACTTTTCAACAGCCAATCATGCTTCATGTGCTTCGTACTGCTTCAGGAACTAGTGTAGCATCTACTAAAAGAAATTACAACATGTTCAACAAACTCCATGACCTTTCATAAGACAAGGACCAACTATTATCTTTAGTCCCATGGCCTACTAGTTTCCACATCAACTCGAGAAAAAAAAAAGCAAGTAATTTATACAAATTATTCGAGACGGTTTCTCTTCGAACAACATTAGTGTTCGCATCATCCAAGATGATTGCACTAGCCTGACTAAAATGAACCCTCAGGCAAAGGTAACGATATGTGATGGACGTGACGCAGAGCAATTTGATATTCTCCAAAGAGGTGACATTCTCAACTTTTAAGAATCACTACAAAAGAAATAGTACACGAGCCTTCTACTGGACATTTCCCATCATTCCTAACCACTTCTATGATGGCATCTCCTATTGAGGACACGATTTCTTTTAACTAGTCATGTATTGGGATGCTCCACTATCAATGATCCACAAGCGATCAAGAACTAAAGAATGGTCTATCTTTATAAAAATCTCTTAGAACTCCGATTCCACTTCAACAGACTGAACATACTACTTTACTAATGTGCTTCCCTCTTATTGCATTTTGCTTGCATATGATCAAGCTTAACACAATAGAAGAGGGGTGATCAAAGTCCTCTTATTACCTTTCTTTGTACAAGTTTTTACCATCTTCTTTCAAGAGGGGTGATCAGAGTCCTTCCTCTTACCTTTCTTTGTGCTTATTGAGGAGGCAAAATGAGCACCATCTCTAGACTTCAAATGCATCTTCTCCTCCATGACCATAGCTCTAAAATCCTCTAAAATCAAGCAATTTGATATTTGAAACATCGAGGACATCCTCAGCTTTTAGTATCACTACAAATGAAATAGTGCATGTGGCTTTTGGTCGACAACCTTTACTGCTTCTAAGATGGCATCTCCTACTGGCTGTAAAGATGAATATCTATCCTTCTAACTTGGGACGTTCCACTGTTGAACCATTGAGAGTTGAAGAGTGGGCTGATTTACACAAACCTCCTCGATTACCACTTCAACAATATTTCCTTGAATCCTTTTTCTCCTGGGTTTCAACATGCCATTCTTATCATGTGCTTCCCTCTTTTCGCAATTTGTTTATAACAGTATTGTTTTAACTGTCTTCTTCTTTTTAAGTTAAAGAAGAGGGATTGTCAAAGTCCTCCCCATTTGCCTTTCTTTGTGCTCATTGAGCAGGTGGAATGACCACCACCTCTAGCCTTTGGACACATCTTCTCCTCATGAGCAAAGCCCAAAATCCTGAAAAGTCGAGCAAGATTTCTCACGGGAGTACTTAAAGAAATGGCCAATATTTCTAAACAAGTTGCAGATACTCGCACATATGCAAGATTTCGCTTGACTTACTGATCCCAATTGTTGCCATCCTTTCTCATAGATTCTTGATCCTCATAATGAATTGCTATCATCTCGAGCTGCTTCGACGCTAGCTAATTCTCGTTTCTTATTAAACAGTAAAAAGTTTCATTGAATTTTATTAATTACTGAATTCATTTTTTCCACTCATTGTGTGCCCCTAATAACATTAACCCCCAAATCGTTTAAGGTGGAAAATGCAATGTCTTCGAGGCACTCAAAGAATCACGCCAGTAGTATTACTGATTCAGAGACCATACGAAAGTCCATGAAATAGTAACAGATTCATTCTAACCTTTAACCTTACCTCTTCTTGCCAACGTGATAACTTAAAACTCCAAAATAGCTCCATATGTCTTGGTGACCAACCATGATGGTTCGAAGCAATCGTCCCTGAGCGAGCTCACGATCTAAAAATACCACTTGGCCGTCCATCCACTTGCCTTGCTCTCGTGCTTCCATCAACTTAATCGTCTGAACTCATCGTTGCTAGTGTGAATTAAAATCATCCTAGATATATTTGACCAATGTTTCGCAAAGGATATGGTATGGAGGCTTTATGCAAAACCTGGAACTAAGCCAAGAGTGCTAATAATTTCAAGTCAGAAAGTCTGTGCGCAACAACCATGCATTGATTGACCTCCGTAACGGGTGGTACATTTGGGCCAGAAAAATTAGAGATTAGAGCTGAAAACATACCTTGTATGATTCTGAGGATTTTGCTCTAGCAGTAGAGCACAACACGCTATAATATAATTACTTGTATGCTAGCTATGCCCACCCGAGGCTACGCTAGCTATGCCCACCCAAGGCCGTCATTCCTCTTGCAGACATATTAGGTACCTACTTCTTAATAAAAAAGAGAGCCTCAAAAACAAGCTTTGGATACTATTCAACCTTCAGTTTCAGCTCTCATTCCATATGAAAGCTCTGCTGAAAGCTGCTAACATGCATAAGAAACTCACTCCGGAGTGAGAAACCATCCACAATTCCTGGATGCAAGAAAGAAAAGATTATGTCAATTGGCGAGTGTTAAGGGGCATTATTTGTAAGCATATGTTGCAGCTTTTTCCCCATACATGAAAACAGAACATAAAGCAGCATTTTCATGCATTCAAACTCCCACACCTTGAGAATTGCACTCCACTTGGCATTATTAAGATCTCTTGACGTTTTTATATAAAGTATCAATCGTCTCCTGAAAAAAGACACATATATCAAGCTATTATTCTCGTCAAATGCAAGCAACTCACAAACTACTGACCAGATCCTGGGACTGTTTCAATTTTCAAGGGTTAGCCCACCCAACAGAACAGAAGGGCCTTGACCTGCTTGCTCTTCACGGTCTGGGCCCTCAAATCGTTACACCTGCTCCTCCCATCCACCTATCGTCTCCCTACGTGATGTAATAAGTCTGACACAAATGACCCCTACTCTGCCTGTTTTAAGGCCTCGCATTTGCATGCAAGGGTGTGCACAAGTGTGGCATCCTTGAAACAAGAGAGAAAGAAAGATGGCATCACAAATTTTTGTCATGAACCATATCCATGTATTCGCCCTTAAGAGAGGAGAGAAATAGCATAATGAATTTTGACATCTTGTCATAACCAGATCCTGGCTCCCTTGAGCACGATCAAGATCTACATCACTTACACCAACCCGAGGAGCCCACATAACTGCCTTCTTTTCCTTGGACTTACCTGTCACATAGACTCTGAGAAATTAATGCGACTTTCTTTCTTTCTTTTCTTTCTATATGTCAAGCGCTGTGCTTCTTTGGCTGGCGGTAGACTAGGGTATCATAGAAGCAGTAAGTGAAAATCTAGCATGTGGACGGACCATTCCATACAGGAAGAAAAGCAAAACGGTTGTGTGTCTGACCTCTCTCCTATGCTCGATCCTCTACAAATATAAACAACTCTCCAAAATCTCGCTGTCGTGTTACCAAGGTTACACTCTCAGGTCTCTCCCCTCAAAATTCCATTTAAGGCATCTAGATGGCACTGCATGCACTTCTAATTAAAACCTTAAAGGAAGAAAACCAACCTTGTAGTACTTCAGAAGCTGAGGGCGTTTCTTCTTGTAGGTGGGAGTAATCAAATCTCTCTCTAAATCAAAAGTCTGTGGCTCAAGATAAACAGCCTTAATGACCTCAAATCCCTTCAACTGGAAGATAAAAGATGTCGTCAGCCTCAAGCACCTGTGATAGGGCTTTGTGCAAGATATACAGAGCAGTTGCACTAGCAAATATTGATGTTAAACGCCATTTTTATGCTAGTATCAACAGCACTACTTGCTAAATTCAAGTTTAAACAGCACTACTTTGCTTCAGCTTATCACTAGAAAGCAGCTTACCTTCTTGCTTTTTGCAATGGCACCTAGCTCAGAAAGAACATGTTCTTTGACCTTTTCATTAGTACACAGAGATTGAAAGTCGCCCTCCAGCCCATTGGCCTTCGCCCAATCCTCCAGAATCACTTGGCTGGGAACAACCACAGCTACCAATGTTGATTCGAAACTGTTACCGTATATCCAGATCTGCAAACATTAAACACGCTCATCTGGAGTAGAAATAGCTAAATTCTTGAAAACATTATATGCAAAGAGACCTCTATTAGATACGAGGCACAGAGTACCCAAGTAGCACAAATCACAATCCCCCCTCCCCCCCCCTCCAAATCCCTAGGCATGCATGCATGCTTATGTGGGCATGCGTACATGAATGTGCATAAGACCGAACTGTGGAAGTTTGAGAATTGTACCGATTCAACAACAGGAGAAAAGCTGTAGACGTTTTCAAGGTTTTCAACTGCTACATACTCTCCTTGTGAAAGCTTGAAAATGTTTTTCTTTCTATCAATCAACTTTAATGCACCATCCAGTTGCCATTCTCCAATATCACCTGGATATACTTTCAAACCAGCATTAAGAACTGTTGCCATCTATTTCTGACGTTGAAAAAGCCCTCGTGAGCCTCAGGAAGAGTTACCTGTATGAAACCATCCGTCTACCAGGACCTCATCAGTGAGATCATTACGTTTATGGTAGCCAACAAATACACTTTTCCCTCTGATGCAAACCTCCCCACGAGGGGTGTCAGCAAGTGCATCATAACCCAATTCAGGAACCGATTCAAGGCACACTTCAATGTTTGGCAGTGGAACTCCGACAGTACCCATCATTGACATGACATCAGGAACAGAAACAAAGCTTGCCCCGCATGTTTCAGTCAATCCTGAAAAAAATGAATAGTATCAAAACAAGGTACGGTGAAAACAGGAATTAGGAGCTTTATGTATGTGTGGCTCTCCTAGGTGTCTTCAGTTTAGAGAATCATGCATTGTTTTATAGCAGCCTTCCAATTGAGGAGCTGTAACCTCAGACTTGGATCCCCCATGCAATAGTTGGCTAATCTGGAATCTTAAATATGACAAAAAACAAAAATGTGCTTTTCTCCATATCAAAGAGAGTTTAGTCTTTTTATCATAAAATCTGAGTAGAGTAGTTGCGTCCCCACTTTAAAGACTACTTCTTAAAAGTCTTAAAGTAATTATGAAGTCCAGGCCTGTAATTCTCTTGCTGACTATTGGCATCTTGATAAAACACAACCAACTTCTAAAAGATAACAATGAAGTCCCATCATCCTCTTCTAGCTAACAACAGTACAACTTGAACTAATGAGCTCTCTTCTAAGGCATCATAGATATATTTTATTTCTATTTATGTATACTTACTTATTTATTTTATAGTTATTTATTTATTTCCATAATCTCTCTCTTGTCTCAACACCTCAGAGTGAAGACAAGGTGTGACACCTCACACGTGGCCAGACCGGGGAGCAGCCAGGCAGTACACAGGACAAGGCCCGGGGCCATGCATGGGTAGCCCATGTGCAATCAAGCAGTTTTGTGCACAAAAGATGGCCAGTCGGGCTTATGCACACCTACAAGTATAAATATAAAATATTAAGTCATGGCCTAATGTAATGGGAAAAAGAAGACTTCAATACTTTCCACACATGTTATAGCGACGCGAAGCAGGCTGACAGCCCACAAAACCGTCAAAGGCATCTGCATTTCTCAGCGTTGGACTTCACAGAGCGTTTCCCTCTAGGCGAAGTGCTAGCCAGGAGTATTGAGCAGGTCACAAGGCTGTAGTTGACATTTTCACTCAGCCATATCTCCCGTATTTTCAAGAATTCAGTTGTAAGCTATTTCTCGTACATCATACAAAACAATAATGTGATTGCTTGGATAGGGAAGAGCCCCTAAATTTCAACATGAGTGCACGAGGTCAGGTTTGGGAAAAGCCACAACTCGGGTTCTTTATGGTGGTGCACCCCACCCACCTTCCTCAGTGCAAAGGGATGCAACCCTTGCCATCTCTTTGATCACTCGTTTAGTAGTGGTTCACACATGGATACAAAAAGTTGACACCAATGTCGCCATGACAATCGGCTTGAGAGATCTGCAAGCAGACATCTTTCTGACTACAATCTAGAGAAGTGTTATGAGAGTAGGCATCGCCATGATTAAAGTCCAGAGAGGCATCATCACCATAGCTACAAAAGGGAAGAGCGTCACAAGAGCACGCATCTAAGCTTTGGAGACAGCCGTCATCAGCAGTACATACTACAAAGCTATGGTTGGTCACACACGAAAAACTATGAACACCCTCTTATCTAAATTTTAGGGTGCACTTATATTTTGTAATTGGTACACATTTCATTATCAAGAAATCTACATCAAGGTGTGTGCTCTCTTCCTCTCACGCTTGTCTGCATCTCCACAACTAGGGGTGTGCATTGCAGCTTCCCTGACCCCAACATTTGGTATCAGAGCTGTCGTCAAGGTTCCAGCCTCCTGCACACAAGCTCCACCTCTGTTCACAGCACATCATCCCCTCTAGGAACCATACCGTGCGCACCCTCTCCAGTAACCTTGTTTTCTACACTCGTTATTGTCCCAGGAGAGGCCTACTACCGTAACTTAGCTGCCCACCTCCATCCCCGACCAAGAGGTCCACCTCCCCCACGCTGGCGGAACCACCTCCTCCGCCAGCCCTAGCCGAGCAGAGCCCACAGGGCCTGACACAAGGAACCCCACTTTTCGACCCCCTTTACGGCAGTGGCCCCCGCACCTCTATTTGTGCCCAACCTTCGACACACTCACTCCTGCATCTTCTCCTCGTTGTGGTCCTTCTGCACATTGATCTCTTGCACCACTTGCATATCTGCTACTTCTTCATCGGCCTTGCTCAGCCATTTTCTCTTGGATAATTTTCTATGCTCCATACATTGTTATTTTCAGTACACTTCTAAGTGTCTTCCTTCCGTGAGCTACTCGCAACGGTTGCATTCAGAGGGCACTCTATTTGCAGTGTGTTGGACAAGTAGCATTTAGTTTCAGACAGATTACCTTTTTGTAGGCAAAAATAGCTGCAAATGATGTATTTAGAATGCTTGGAAGTTGGTGCTAAGGCTAAGTTGGCTGGGATTAACTATCCACTATGGTCATACGTGATGAGGCATGTGCTTGTTGCCAAAGGCTTTTGGAATGTGGTGATTGGACTTGAGACACAGCCTTCCTCACCAACACACTGGTAATCTACTACAAATGCTTTGGAGGGACATACTGCATCTCCTTTGACAACATACCTTCTACCCTAGTTGCCTTCGTGCATCAGCAGCTTGAGACATAGCATATGAATGAGGGACATTTGATGGATGGTTTTCATGAAAATCAAGGATTTGAAAGAGCAGCTTGCAAGTGTGGATGAGGTGTATCTTTCCAGTTCATTGGTGCCCATCATTCTCAATGTGTTTCCAAATTCCTACCAGAATTTTGCGTCTACCATTAGACTCGTGATGAAGGGTAACTAACATTTGATGAGTTGGTTTCAATGCTCTTAAGAGCAAGAAGAGCAATCAAGGCAAAGCAGGTCTGTTATGCATATTGGGGATTAGGGCTTTGTAGCAAATCAACGCGGGAAAGACAAAGCATTCTCACATAGGGGTAATAAGTCTAGGAAAGATTCAGCCCAACCCTCTAGCAAGGAAGCACAGAAAGAGGGCGACAAGCCTAAGCAGAAGGGCAAGTGTAACTATTGCAAGAAGCCTTGTCCTTACATTAATGAGCATAGGAAAAAGCCTAGCAAAGGAGAAAGAGAAGAAAGATTCAAGCATGGTTATGGCTAATGCATCAGCACCTAGTGCTAAGAAGAAGGAATCCTCGAGCTATACACACAATGATCGAGCAGTCCATGTGCAATGTAGTTACGATCCTTCTCTACATGATGTATGCATGACAATGACCAATTCGTATGTCTAGTATTTTGATAGTGATACTAGCAAGCACATGACTTCTCAGTGAGATCTGTTTACATCTCTTGGGTCTGCTCCCCAAGGAGGTAATGTCACATGTGTGAACAACTCCTATCCTGCGAAAGAAGTTGGCAAAGTTGTACTCGTTGCTACAAATGATCTGCTCCCCAAGGAGGTAATGCCACATGTGTGAACAGCTATCCTGTTGGCAAAGTTGTACTCACTGCTGCAAATGGTGGGACAATTATTCTCTCTAATGTTTTGTATGTATGAGGCATTAAGAAGAACTTGTTGTCAATCTCAACCATTGCTAGGACAAGCCTAGTGGCCAGATTTTTGAATGACAAACACACAGTTCAAGATCGGAGTGATGGTGACACCTTGGTTTGCCTCGGTACATTATGTCATGGCCTTCATAGGTTGGAGATTGGCACATGATGCATGTTCAACCCCAAGCCGCACATGATGCCTATTCACCAAGACTTTATAGGCTGGATGAGAGAGGTTGACACATGATGCTTGTTCAATCACTGCCACACGTGCTATGAGTGATGGAGAGCTATGGCACGCCCACTTTGGTCACTTTACTTTGATAGTTTGTTGCATCTTAAAAGGCAAGATATGGAATCAGAGTTGCCACAACTTGAGACACTTGTCAAACATGTATGTGAGGGGTGCATTTTAGACAAGATGCAAGATGCAACATGCATCATTCCCAAAAGCTGGTTCAGTGCCTACTAAATTACAACTAGTACACTGTAATCTATGTGGTCCTATGAGGACACCATCTATTAGGGGATACCTCTACTTCGTGACATCTAATGATGATTACGCCAAGCATGGTTGGATTTATCCCTTGAAGCAAAAGTCAAAGGTGTTTTTGTGTTACTACCACTTTCTCTTTGCGGCTGAAATGTGTCTACATGTAAAGTTGGAACCCTTCATAGAAATCCAAGCGGGGGGGAGTATATGTCAAAAGAATTTTCTTGAAAGTGACATAAAACATCAATTTATGGTGCCCTACCTACACACCTCAGCAAAACGGTGTGGCAAAGAGGAAGAACATCTCTTATAGAGATATCGTGTTGCATGGTGAAGGGGCAAGATTTGCCTCACGGTTTTTGGTTGGTGGTTGTTATGTGTGCCACATGTGCTCAATAGATGTGTGAGTTCACATGTCTATGGTAGTGTTGACCACTACAAGACAAGGCTTGTTGCAAAGGGTTATGCTCAACAAAAGGGCATTGACTATGATGAAACCTTTGCTCCAACGTCACATATAACTACTAGTAGGTGTATCATCGCCTTGGTAGCACATTGTGGTTGGCATGTACATCAATAGATATCAAGATTGCCTTCTTGAACGGCGATTTGCATGAAAAGCTATATGTATCTCAACCTCATGGTTTTATTCAGAAGGACAGGAGAAGAAAGTATGCAGGCTACAAAAAAGCTTTCTATGAAAGTACCCTCTATGTCAAGAAGACTAAAGAGGAATTTTTAGTCGTCATTCTATACGTTGATGACATGCTGCTCAAAAGCCCTGAAGAAAAGATTTCAGCCTTCAAGACTGAATTCCAAGCTTCATTTGAGAAGACAGATTTGGGCACGTTGCATTACTATTTGGTTAGGCATTTAGTTTCTTCAAGGTGATTATGGTATTGTCATGTTTGATACGTGAACTCATCTAGAACCAGGTTTGGACACTTTTTTCCTCTTTAGGAGGTTTTTTTTCCCTAGACCATGTGAGCAGCCTCTTAGGGTGTACTTATCTTTTGTACTGGGTACACATTTCATTATCAAATAATCTACAACGAGTTGTGTGCCCTCTTCTCTCTCACACTTCTTTGCATCTCCACAACTGCTACATCCACGACTAGGCAAGCATAGCCCAAAAAAACAACCAAGCGTGTGAAGATTCGTGCAAGGATTTCAAGGCCCTATTCCTGATTCTGGCTAAGAAGTAGGCTCCCCAAGAGGATTCTTTATATCCATTGGAAGAGTTAGCCATGGAAACAGAGGTGATTCCTACATAATCTTTTACTTTTTTCATGTTGTCTTGACATCCAGTTTACTCATGGATCACATGTAACAGTTTTTTACTCATAGACATTCATACTATCTCTATCTATCTACACACATGTGCATGCACACACACACACACACATACACACGCACGCACGCACACACACACACACACACACACACACACACAGAGAGAGAAGCAGATGTGAAAGCAAGCCTACCGTAACCTTGTACTGCAATAGAACAGGTCGTCACTCTCAGAAACTCCTCAACATGCCTTGCAAGCGGGGCTGCCCCTGACATGATAATGCGAACATGACCTCCTAAACCTTGCTTTATCTACATTCCAAAAAGAAAAATCAGAGTCATTTTACATAAAGGGATACATCCTCACAGACATCAGTAATTTTCAATTCCAAAAAGCATATGGAGGCAAAATCAAACTCATTTTGACATTTTCACGCCTATATACAAATATATATATCACCTTACTGAAAACAAGATTGTCAAAAAATGGTGACGCCTTGTCCTGCTTTGAGCCCTTCAGCATGCGTCCAAGTTTGCTGCAAGGAAAAAAACAAAAAAAAACAAAAAAAGAGGAGCATATTTTGCACCACTTCAACATTCACAAGAAAATTGGAGAATGATCACAAACAAATGCAGCAGCAGGTGGCATGTGAACACCTGACCGAGCATATCTAACTACACTTCACCAAGAAATCGGGAAAGCATGAGCAGACACGCTTATACAAACTTACTAATGATAGCCCAGATCAAAAATTTTCTTTCGAAGAAAGCCACCTGCACTCACTTTTTGCAATGCACCTACACACATAAACAAAGAAAGACACTGGGGATTAACCAATCCTATAACTTTTATGTAATTTTTTGGCACTAATAACAGTCACACGCGATTTGTCCTTAAGTTGGTCATCAAATACTGCCTGCACATAATTTTCCGAGAGAGAGAGAGAGAGAGAGAGAGAGAGAGCTCCCTGCGCTTACTGCCCAGCCTCCACCAGACAGCCCCACCCCCCCCCCTTCCCCCTTCCCTTTCCTTCCTTCTGCGCTTGCTCCCCCTGCGCCCCCGCCCTGCACGCAAGCTGCCCCAGCCCCCCATCTTCTCTGCCATGCAGACACCCCCCCTCCCCCCAAACCAGCCCCCTCCCTCACACGGCACCCTGCCAGCCATCCCAGCTTCCACCCTACCCCCCCTTCCACCTTCTCCTTCTCCTGCCCTTGCTCAAAGCGAGAGAACTGTCACACCCGGCCCCCCTTTTTTTGGATGTCTACCCACACTGACGCAGCTCACAGATATACATTTTCTATCGACGAATTTCAGCTTTTGGCCTCTTCTATCACCGCCGTGGATAACAGCACTCAAGTCGGCAAGCGTGTTGGCACTGCAGCCGCCCCGCACGCAGGCAAGTTAGAGACCTGCTTCAGGCAGCCTTGGTTGGCAACCAGGGCCAGATCACCGACATTCAGTTCATGGGCAAGAGCTACGTTCGACTCCTTGACCCTCACCCGTGAGTGTCCTTGACTAGAGCCCACTCCAAGTATGGGAGTCACAGCTCTCCTTGGCACTCTGACAACATGGATTCTCACCTGAGTCAAACCCAATGGAACAGGCAAGAGGCTTTCCAGACAGAGTGAGCTTCCCAAGACTCCCCAAGGATTGCATGCCAATTCTTCCAGCGATTGGTAGGATCCTTGGTCAGGTACTTGAGACACTCCCCACAGTGGCTTTCATCATCGCCCAAGCAGCGAACATTCCGGCACTCCCCATAATCATGACATTACTGGAGTCTCTCCTCCAGGAGATCAACATTCCCTCCATGGACCAGTCCTTCTTCACTCAGTGTACTCTCGCCTCCCTGGTCAGGGTTACATCTACTTCCAGAGGGACATTTGGCATACGTGTGCCCCTGCCACCAAAGCACGGCAGGCCAGACTTCTCACCCCCACGCGTCTACAACTCCCGACTAGGAGGTCCATCTGAGCCTTGTCATCGACAGCCCCCCTCCCCAGGAGCTCCACCAGATCCTCGTCATCAACACCCCCCCCCTCTCCGCCACCTCAGTACTGGCAGAGGAGGAGAAAGCCCGCGTTTGGTTCCATCCCCCAGCTGAGGGAGGAGGACCCCATCCAACCACCTGAGTCCCTCCCGTCGTGAGTGGTTCGGCAACATAATCAGAAGCACCGACACGCACAGTGCCACCACTGGCATCAGGAGCCCTAGGCCCTTGTAGATGAGGAGGGCCGACTCCAGGGGCCTCATCCACAGACGCCTCGTCATGATTCCATGAGACGAACCGTTAGGAGCCCTCACATTCTGAGGCTGTGGCCGCCAGCCTCACCTTTGACCACAACACGACCCCAGTATACCACCTGCTTGCACTCTTTCCAAATCTTCTCAGACCTGGTGGAGACCCGTTCCATGCTTTCTTCAGGCGTCTCCCGGTGGATTCAAGAACACAGTTTGAGGAGACCAGGGCACCATTACAAGTTTGTGTGGTAGCTCTACCACTCTCCCCCTTCCCCACAGGATGGCGAGTTTGAGGAGACCAAGGCACCATTGCAAGTTTGTCGTAACTCGTACCACTCTCCCTCTACCCCAAAGGATGGCATCTTCTCCAGAAGCAAACAGGGTTTCATCTATTCATCTACTTTCACCTCACCTTTCTCACGGAGAAGGGCACCTTCACCGCCCTGAGATCTTGCCTCAGTAGGTGCCAGCAGAAGCCCTTGTGCAGTAGAGCCACCTAGCCACCACCATTAGAGGTTACTTGGAGCAGCTTCGCCCACTGGAAGACAGCCACTACTTCCCCTCGGAACCAGCCCCGAAGGTGCAGCAGTTGGAGTCTCTAGCCGTTGCACGACAACTCCGCTTCCTTCCATAAGGATTGCCCCATGGAACATCCGAAGCCTGGGTGGTGCCTGGTTTAATGAGGCACACAGAGGATCCAAGAGGAGCTTCAGAGAGCACTGATTGGTGGTGATCTTGAAATTTTCATGGTGCAGAAGCATCATCGCACAGCTGGCAGGATCCGCATTTGCGGAAAGATCCTTCCAGGCAGGAGCCACACAATCCGGTCCCTAGCTTTTGGGCCCCACGGAACGAGCGAGGTGTATGCTGAAAGGGTTAGGCACTATCATCCCCGACCACACCTAGTGGCTGATTCTACACATTGGGGAGACCCGCCTCAGCTCCTCGACATCTATGCCCCCAATAGGACCACTGAGCACACCTGCTACGACCCTATGTTTTTCTCTGGACAACAAGCAGGTGGGCACGGGCACGGGATGGACAGTGTGAACAGGCACCAATTTGGATATGAAAAGGAAACCCATATGTGTGGCCAGCCCAAGTATGAAAGGGGACAAAAAGGATTTTAAAGGTTATAAGGTTTTTAAACCTTTGATGATTCAAAGTAGAGTGGGTAAAGCATCGAGGGACATATGTGGGAAGTACTTAGTGGATGTATAGTTTAGATGCATTGAGTGCTTTCATATGCTCATGTTGTACCTTCAGTCGTCGATGCCCATGGGTGCAAGGTTGCGAGTAGCCCTTAGACTGTTATTTTGGTGTGTGTAGAGCATCTTGAGAAGCATATGGTTTGCGAATGCATATATGTGTCATGCATATGTTTGTCATATGTAGAATGATGCATGATTTTGTTTTTGGCTAACACAGGTTACGTGTTTCCACTTGGTTTTAAACTTTTGCTCCAGGTTCTGAAGGAACAAGCAAGAGTTGTTTGTCACTTCGATGTGACAGTGTGGCCTTATTGTCCAAGATGATTGTTTCATCACCCAGATGCACTTGAGGGCCATTGCTTTGGTCATATGGGGACTCTTTCTTCATTGGATGCTTACTGTGTTATTGAGTGCAATCGAGGACGCTTTGTTACGACCCTGTGTTTTTCTCTCAACAACAAGCAGGTGGGCACAAGCACGGGATGGACAGTGTGAGGGGCATCAGTTTGGATATGAAAAGGAAACCCATATGTATGGCCAGCCCAAGTGTGAAAGGGGACAAAAAGGATTTTAAAGGTTATAAGGTTTTTAAACCTTTGATGATTTAAAGTATTATTATTTTTGGAAGTTTGCGTTTTTGCTATTGGCTTTTTGGAAAGTAGGCGGAATCGCGTTTCTGGCTATTAAAGCTAAGGGTGGTGGCCGTGTGGTCATTGTCAGGTCGCCATGTGGTCATCGTCGAGTGGCACGTGGTATATATGGGCGCTTCACCTTGGACCTGGCGGCTGTGCGTACGACTACAACCAGGCGGGCTGCGTACGGCTGTGGGCGCCAGGCGGGCTGCAGCCAGCAAAGGGGCGCTAGGCGGCTGTGCGTATGAGCTACAGCCAACAACCGGCGACCAAGCGGGCAACAGCGGGCAGCAACAGGCAGCCAGGCAAGCGTCAGGCAGATGCAGCCAGCAACGGGCAGCCAGGCAGGTGTCAGGCAGTTGCAGCCAGTCGGGCAGATTGCAAGTGAAACAGGGGGGCGGCGTTGCTGGACAGAGACAACCGACCACTATTGTCTATTTTTCTCTCGCTTGGTGCTATGGAAAACAACCCTGGGTTTTTGGCACCATGATTGGATGGTGCATGTGTGGACTTTTCTCATGGAAACAAGACATTGGTTTTCGAGAGGAAACAGGACTTTGGTATCAAGGAAACAAGCCTATGGTTTATGGAATACCAGTCTTTAGTTTATCGAATACAGGTCTTTGGTTTCATGTGGAACCATGTCTCTCGATTCATGTGAACAGGTTGTAGTTTTCTCGAGGTAACATGCAAGCAGTGACTATAGGGAAGGACATATGGTTTGGTACAGCCCTATTGCTATTTGGGAAAGGGTTTGAGGGATCCATGTTAGCAATGGAAAAGACCTTTTCAAGCAGAGAGGTGTTGTACAGGTGTGCCTTCTCTATGGAATGCTTTGCTGTAATAACGAGAATTCTTTTTCTTGGTAGTCCTGGGTGAAAGCTTTGAGGGATCCTATTGGTGGAAGATTCTACAAGTTGTACTTTGTACTCAAATTTTGATGAAGTAAAGAAATACCGCAAGGGGCGCCCCTGCATTTTGGGGCCAATCGGTGTCTTTGTACTATTTGCAAGAGCACTCTAGCTTCCCCTGTTTGTTTCCTTTTCCAGGTCCCCATGGGTGATGAAGTGTTTTGTGTGCGAGTGTTCGTTTCACCGCCCGTCAGATTTCTGAAGGCCGGTTTCAACACCACCTTCGAGCTTCAGGTGCAACAGGGACTCGGGCTCCTGGTGCATGGGAAGAAACTTTAACATGCTTGAGGATCCCGAGGACCACAATGGTGGATGCCCTGACCCGACAATCTCTGGCCCCGAGGGCTCTACTAGGGAGGAGCTTCTCTTTCACATCCGCAGCCAGGACACCTGGCACCTTCCTAGGTTCGGCCACGCTCAGGGCAGCCTCACCTTCTCCCACTCCGACCGATGCACCGAGATCCCACTCTTTCACGTCTTGACGGCTGTGGGGCTGCATCAGGGGAGGCATGATCGGCATCCTTGCCGGCACAACATTCTCCGACCTTGCACCAGTGATTCTCACCCTCACACAGCCAGTCCAGGTGGACAGCCAGCATTCAGTGAGGATCCCAAACAGCATGATTCACAATCCCCGAATTGAGGAGATTTGGACCTCCTAGAGTTTCGCTCCTGGGCAGGCAGCGACCAATCTGGATGCTGCGCTGCTAAAGACTAGTATCTCCAACCCTCTACCCAGGAGAGATTCATGGCATTCAAAAACCAGGAGCAGAGCCTATCCTGCAGCTTAGTCTATCTTCAGAGGCTGTATGAGCAGACCCCGGAGAGTCCCTGGGTTCACTCCCAGATGGAGGCAGCCCGCACTTCCCTGGAAAGCCTGGAGGAGCAGCGGATTGAGTATATATCCCCTGCACGGCGTTCCTTCTGGATCCAGGCAGAGGACAGGGTCTCCCATGAGGTTTTTTGCTGCCTCAGGACCCCATTTTTGGCGAGAGGGCAAACAATAATGCGTGAGCTCAAGATTTGTCATCTCAAACTCTGCACTAAGCACCGTCTTGGTGAGAATAGTACACAACAATTTGTTTGTGCTTTTGGCTTGGCCATTTGCTTGTGGGTAGCACCACTTTCTTTATAAATTGTTTCATGATTGCTCACTATTTCTAGTGCAATGTACTACTTGTAAAATATTTCTAGTGCAATGTACTACTTGTAAAATATTCTAACCACATGATCTCCCATGTCCAATCCTCATATAAGACTGAACGGAGATTGTGTTTTCACATGTAACTGGTAGATACTCACATCTACTTTAGTGCAAGCATAAAACTCCAATCAATTTCCCCGTATGTCCCAAGCCCTCCAGCAACTTGAAGACAGCACACGCCTTCAAGCTACTTTTCACCCCACCAAATTAGAATCAACTTAAGGTAAGAAAAAGTCCACGCAATCCCATTAACTGAGATCCTAAAGGACAATGGTTATAGCATATTCCACCCCCATCATGTCCATGGGTTACACCCCATCCACCGGGTCGGAGTCCAAGAATCAAAATAACCCAGTGAAAATATCTCTGACCATTGTGGGATCCAACCACATATACAAAGTCAGTATCTCAAACCAACTGCTCTAGACATTAAGTCGAAGACTGAGAAGTTCCAAACTTCTCGTCTCTCTCATGTACAATCCCGAACCACCTCATGCATCAATATAATTTGGCCATCACAAGAGAGTATGTGATGAATCATAAAACTTGTCACCTTACCAGTGATATGCCAATGCTCAGACAACCAAGAAATTCCCTTATCTTGTTGTCACTCACAGACTAGCACTACTCACAGTTACCAGAGGTTAACTACTCCATAGCATAGAGTGTTCCAACAAGAAACCCACGAAGCCTTGGGAGATCTTACATGGGAATACCCTCTAGCGTCCCATACCACCATAGCACACCCCACATAAAACCCATGTTTGATCAAAGGTGGAATGGCCAACTTCCCCCCCCTACAAACCTGCCTTGAACCAACCGAATTTTTCTCCGAGCACCAAGGTCAAACCTTAGGTCAACTTGAGGGTCAATCTAATCCATGCAAAGTCAAGGATGAAAGATACCACCATGTTCACACCCCAATCCATGTCCCTAGCTTCTGCAATCAGCTCCACACGTTGTTTATAAGCCACTTGGAAACCTCAACCCAGGCATTCTAGGGTATGACCACCACCACAAGACTACCTAGCTCAGCATCTCGTCTTGGGTTAAGTCAACACGCTACAATGCAAGACTGCATGCCACTAGCCACCCAATGGCTATTCAAATAATCGCAAGGGTTCAGGGTAAAGCCAAGGGGTGTAATCTCTTCACCAATTTAAAAAGAACTATCCACACATGTGGAAAAGTAAAAGCATGTAACAAATTAGATTTCATCACCATTCAAGAAAGACCTCGAAAAATCAAAAATTAAAATTAGGGATTGAACAAAAAAGTATGTAAAAGCAAGCGACATGACGTAGCATCTGTGAAGTAAAGACTATTGAGCCATTCCTGGACCCACCAATGTGTGCAAATTCAAACTTGAATCTCTTTTAGCTAAAGCCTCTTGTCCTCTACCAAGGGATCCTGGATAACACGGTCCTGTTTATCTATTGGTGGTGGGTAAAAACCTAGCCATCCCTTTGGCTTCACGTACTCAAAGTCATCATCGTCGACCAACTAAACGCCGTAACTGCTAGAAGACTTCACCAAATTATTGGCTCTTGACTCCATGCAACTTCAATGCATACGAAATCAATTGTGCTAACTTGGAGAAAAGAAAATGACAAGAAGGTAATGGAGTACGAGAGTGAAAGGTTAGGAAAAAAGCCTTCGGGGTAGATGAGAGGGCTGAAGTAAAGTTTGTAGCTTTCGGAGATCAAGAGCTTCGAGATGACATATGTAGATTTTGCACGTGTATGTATGAGCCAATAAGAAGGAAGAGGCTGAATTTATAGGGGAATGAGTTTTAAAAAGCAATTGCTTCAGTTTTGTGCTTTTTAAAAGCTAAAGCTTAAAAATAAGCCCCCTCCCGCTTTAGTACCCAAAAAAAAAAAGGATCACTTGTGCTTTTTTTTATCTTACACTTTTTCCCGTTTTAACATCCATGCCTCTTTTAGCTTTTTTTCCCCCACAGCCCCCTACATCGCTGCCCATTGCCCACTGCCCATCCCAAGCCTTGCGCATCTGTTCAGGCTGCTGCCTGTTGAGCTGCACTGTTTTTTTGGGTCGCTGCAGCATGGCTGCCCGCCAGCGCTATGCGTGGCCTGAATGGGCTTTCTTGGCTGCGCCCCATAGCAGGTTGCTCTTGACTGACCTGTACCTGGCAATACAACATACCCTCTGGGCCACTGGCTGGCCGTTGCGCAAGCCTTGGCTAGCCACCTTTGGTGCCCACCTTAGCCCTCCTCTAGGCTTGCCTATCATGGCTGCCTTAGGGCTGGTCAAACCACCTTTATGGCCAGCCGCCTCTCATGCACACAAACCTGCCTCATCCAACTGCCCCTCGTTTTGTCTGCATTACAACCCACATACGCCTAGCACGCGTGCTTTTCTCATCTACAATCACAAGGGAAAAATCAAATTGCACAAGGAGATGCTTTAGGCCACCATGGCTTCTCGCCCTATGGTGTACAGCCTACATACAAGGTGTTCTTTCTGTTGGGGTAAAGGCACTATGCCCACCCTTGTAGTGTGTACAAGCCCATAAGTTATAGTACATAGTACACTTAGTACTTTTAATGTACTAAGTGCACTGTGTGTACTAGTGCAAAATATACATGTGTGATAGGGGAGTCACACACTCATTCTAATGAGTTGACTTATCCCCACATATGTCTCTCTCTCTCTCTCTCTCTCCCTTCTTCTCTGTGTATGTCTCCCACATGAAACCCTAATTCTCAGCTCCATCAACTGGTATCAGAGCTTTGGCTTCAGGAGATCCCTATGGTAGAGAGTGGTAGGGTTTCTACATCGCAGAGCTACTGTGGATGGACTTGTGAGCACCTTCGAGCTTGCTGTCGTGTTCGGCGCTGCAAGACAGTGAAAGTCGACTGTAGAAGAGCTGCAGCGTTGGAAGTCGCCTGTGTGCAGTGTTGGCCACGAGTTGCAGCAAGGCGTTGGCCCTACGTGGCAGGAGTTTAGTACGCAGCTGGAGGAGTCGGGCAGGAGTTTAGCGGCGCTCAGCCGTGAGGAGTAGTCGCAGCGTCAACACCCGTGAGAAGAGTCTGTGAGCGCCGTTGTGGTGCGTGTACCAACGTGCCGTAAGCCAAGGCCAGGAGGTCCCGTCGGCCACTGCACAAACTGCGCAGCCCGACTACTGAGGCGTTAGACGGCTGGCTACTAGGCGGTTGCGGCGGAGCCTGTCAGCGATTATGAAGGCGAGCTCGAGCGACTGGGAGGCGCTGAAACGTGGGTTGCAGTGAGTGTGGTAGGCTGGGCGAGCACAACCCGCCACCACTAGGCGAAGGCGTTGGGCGGATATATACACGGCAGCTTCTTTTGCAGCACGCCTGAGGAGCTCCCGCCACGTCAACAACCAGTCAGCACTTCAGCAAAGCAGCTAGGAGAAGCCTTAACCTGCAACCTGCAAGACCTACACAGAACAGCAGCAGCATCATCACCCCCTTTTTCTGCAACAAAAAATCAGAAATTACAAGGTATTTGCTTCAATTTTTTTTGGGATTTGCAATTGAGCAGGTACAATCATCAATTGAGCAGGTACAGGTGCCAAATTGCTCAATTTTTGAGCAAAATTGGCAAAATTGGGTGACATTGGTCACATTCAGGATCAATTTGCAGGAAATCGGATGTCAAAATTTGGGGCTTTCGATGTGATTGTGCAATTGGGCATTCATACATGCTGTATGATGTGAGAAATCTCACATTTGGGCCAAAATTGCAGGAAATTGCAGTGCAGATCAAAGGGCTTTTGTGCCGATTGGATTGATTTGCATGCAGGCACTCGCATTTGATGCTTTGGGCAATGTGTTGATGCCTGTCAAGCACTCAATGTGCCTGTAAATCAAGGGGCTTTTATGTATTGGATGTATATGTGGCCAGGGGGAAGCATTGTGAAGACTCTGGATGCCTTCATGTGCGTTAATGTACCATGTATGATCAGAAATTGATCTTAAATCAAGGGGCTTTTCAAGATTGTGTGCTTGTTGAGCTTGGCAAAGCAGCAGGCAAGACTTTTATTCCTTGAATCCTCAGAAATCCACTTGCAATCAAGGGGCTTTTGCCCAATTTCTGTTCGGGACTGTTGTATGTAGTGGTGGGGATTGTAAAAGTCTGATTTTCACTCATTTGGACAGCCAGGAGAGCATTTATTGCTGTTGTACTTGCTGGTACAGATTTGGTACAACTTTTTACAAGTTTTGGCATGGCTGTACATTGATTTGAGTGAGGAAAAGGTTCATTTTCAGCTGCTGTACTTGCCGGTACAGATTTGGTACATCATTGGTGAGCACTTAGTACTGCTGTACAGTACTTTGGAAGGGGAACATAGCACATTTAAGGTGCTGTCCTAAATCTGCAGCAACCAGATTTTGGTGATTTTATCACATACAGTGGGAGTAGAGTTGCATTTGTGCTTCCGCAGTGGGAGATAAACTTTGGGAGAACAACTGTGAGCACTTTGTGTGCTTTTTGTGGCAGGCTTCAGGAGAGGGCACTCCACACTAGATCGTATCTTTACACTACGGGGGATCATTGAGGAGGGGAGAGCTCACGGGCATTGGATATACTCCTGCTTTGTGGATTTCCGCAAAGCTTTTGATACTGTCCCACCGGCCAGACTGATGAGGAGACTACAGGATATGGGAGTGCCAGCAAAGATGTTGTGGGGGATTATTACACTCTATGAGTCAGTCACAGACAGAGTACGGGCTCCAGGAGGTGACTCAGAGATAATACACAGCACTATCAGGGTGAAGCAAGGCTGCCCCTTGTCTCCTACTCTATTTGGTCTATACATTGATGAGATCTCGGATTACATAGACAAACAGAGCCACTGAGTTATGCGGAGCTCGACGCCCCAGATCCCATGGCCCTCGCCCACGACCACGCCACCACAGGAGGATCCAAGCCATCATCTCCCATCATCGCAAGACCTTCTCGCGCCAGCTCAATTTTACCACCTTGAGCACCATGTCACAACGGCCCATGAGGGATGTATCAAGGTGATATGAGAGCTCTCTACTCATGTACCTAGATCAGATTTTAAAGTTCCAGATTTTTGTTATCTTTCTTTATTACTATTTTGTACCCAAGATGATGTACCTCATGGATATGATGTAACCTTTTGGTCTCATAGGTCATTTTGGCCTTTTGAAGTTGTTAATACAACTTTCTTTCTTTCTTTCTTTCTTTCTTTCTTTCCTACCATTATCTTTCCACCCCTCCCCGTTCAGTTGTTAACATGCAGGCTGCTCTATCGACGAGTGTTGGCTCTCTCTCATCTTCGAATTTGCAAGATAACTCCATGGCAGTCGCACCATCAGCCCTAACTGAGGCCGCCACACCTTGCTTATTCCTAGAAGCAAGCCTCGAGCTTTTAGCATCAACAATCTCCTCCCTCGTGGCCTCTTCACTTGTTTGCAGGACTGTGGCAAGCCACCTAGCACAGTGCCAAGCAACCCTCACTAGTGAGGGCCCAATGTAAGCCCAGCGGGGCATGCTATGACAAATTCCACCACGTATCCAAGAGAATAAAAAATAGAGAGGGAGAGAGTAGGGTTTAGAGAACTTTGCACATGACACACGTTGACCGGGAAACAGGTCCCGCCCCCTTTCAGGAATTTATTCAGGAACAATCCACGAGCTAGCAAACCAAGATCAATACAACAATGAATACAAAAGCAAACAGATGTGCCGATGTAGAAATAAATATCGTAGTTGATGTGAGGCACGAGATCCTGTTGCCGAGCACACCACAGGGATGGCCCACAAGATCTCTCACCGGGCTAGTACCAAATCCAACATACCCCAAGCTTGTAAACGAAGTACACCAGTGAATCGTGTAGATGATGAAGTATATGATGATCAGCCGTAGGTTTGATGCTCAATCCAGGGTAGAAACAGCCCACAAAGGCCGCACATGGGAATATGAACCAAGACTAGTCCACGTGGCATCACGGCAACCGTCACAAAACAACAGCAAGCAACAACAGGCAGCAGCAATCAGCCAGCGTAGATCAAAAGCAGGCAGCAGTTCTGTACAGCAGAAAATCAACAGGCAAACGGCACACACAGCCGTACGACAGCACCAACAGCAGATAGTCGAACGGCAAGTAATGGGTGCAGGCAATCGTACAACGCAGACACTAGGTGGCGCAGATCAGCAATACGGCAGCACTCGTACGGCGCAGAATAGCAAGGACAGTCGGCTATGAAAACTCACGCTTGGTTGATAATGTTGATGATGATGATGATGATGATAATTAAAAACGGTTCATGCTTGTTTTATACTTGAGGGAGGGGGGTCCTGCTTTTTGCCCAAAAGCTATCCATGCTTTTGCTTTACTTTTTTTACTTTCCTCTTTTGACTTTTTACAAAAAAAATCTTTTCAAACAAGGCCAATCTTCTACCAAGCATTTTTGTGCTTTGCTTTTCCAACTTTAGGGACCGGGACTCGATTTTTGGCCCTAGGGTTGCTTTTTGAAAAAGCAGCTTTTTCATTTCGGTACTACTCAATCCCCTCTTGCCAGTGATGCTCCTAGCTCGTAGTCAACTCAGTTTGACTGTTTGCTTTTCTTTGCTTTTTGACCAAAACTAGTGCTTTTCCATGTGCAGACCTTATGGTCCCTATCCCCAAACCCAGAAAAATTTCCAACATCCATTTTCTTGGACACGGCTTCTCACAAGTGGAGTTTGATTATCCCACAACGGCAAACCGGGTGCTTCAACAGATCCTCATCGCGATGCGCGAGTGTTCTTCACTCAATGGCTTCACGGCTTCAACCCCACATCCCACCCCCTAGCAGGATTTTCTAACTTCCCCATGACAATCTGTTTCCCCAGCCTCCAAAAGGAGTATATCCCCCTCTTGGAGTCGATGTTCTTCACTCAATGACATTACGGCTTTGACCCCGCATCCCACCCCCTGGCAGGATTTTCTAACTTCCCCATCAGAATCTACTTCCCCGACCTCCAAAAAGAGTAAATCCCCCTTCTAGAGTCAATTGAATAGGTCCTAGAATCCCCCCATACAACCGTCTCCATGGAAGCCAGGGCAACAAGGATTCCCTCCCTCCAAGAATGCAAAGCCTCGCCAGATGCCCTTCCTCGAGTCATTGCACTCCCCAGTATATGGAGAGGGGGGAGGGGGGGGTTGATTCTGCAACGAGTCAAGTACTTAGGTCTCCCAGGTAGTGCTTCATTTGCAGGCACATGGGACACCTGGCCAAAGCCTGCTCTCAACGGCAAGCTCACCAAGGATGCCCCAGCTAGGAGGGAGGAGGCCAGAGGTCAGCCACCTCCCCAAAGGCAGACCCTATAGTGGACTTAGACCACTGGGAGCCAGCTCGACGGCCATGCCGACAGAATCGCACCACACAAGGACATCAATGTCAACAGAGCCAGCCAAGTGGGACCCCCGAGGCAACCGTGCCTACTAGCAAACCGTTATACGCATCCAGGCAGTCACTCTCTCTCCCACCATGTTGGAGATGGGTGCCTCAGTGATATTGTCACTCATTGTCAGGGCATTGTAATCAAGATGGATCCCTCATATCCGCCACGAGGTGGTCTTGTTTTTTTTCTACATGTGTACCAATGGCAGTGTCCCTAAAGCCGGCATACCACTATCTTTATTGTGATGGATGGAGCCCCGAGTATCCATACAGTTGGCCGAGAGCAAAATGGATCTTCATGGAGGGTAAGATCAAGGCTCATTTAGCTTGCCTCCAACCTCAGACAGATAGTAACTACTCCCCCTCCAAACCATCCCCCAAAACCCTCTGTGCAGAGGGTGTGCCAAGCAGAACTAACTCCTCCCATTCATAGACATGCGGGTAGTTTCTAGGAACATTCACAGGATTTGCGGAACCCGTTTCCATAGCTGAAGAGGGGTTCTTCGCCTGGAGCTGCACACAGACGTAGTAGGCACAGACTTAGTAGGAGACTCAATGGACACCCTATTCCTTCAGGAAACCACCTCTCAGAAGGACACACCTGTAGAAGTGGGAAAGTCTTGCCAAGATGTAGTCACACCTCTTGGTCGGCCGCCATTGTTCTTGAGGGGAACCAGGGGGGTGTATGCATCTCAGTCTGTGAGCAATTGCTCCCGTCCATGCTGGACTCTGGCACCATTGTACAGGGGAGATCCCAGTGGGATTTCATCAGGGTTGGAGAGGACTGGGTGGATCTCCCAACATTTACGACCCCAACAAGGCGGTGGGGCAGACAGAATTCTAGAGTTCTGGATATAAGTGTGGCAAGAGCTACCCAAGGCATTTTTGGTGCACGGAAGGGGACTTCAACATGTAAGAGGACCCACACATCAGACAGGGAGGAGGACTAGACACTATCTCAAGGGCCGAGTACTCCGCTTGGGAGGAGTTGATATTCACCATGAGAGGACAGGACCCCTGGCACCTACTGGAGTCCGGACGCATCCACGAGAGCCTCCATTTTTCTAGATCAGGAGGATGCACACACCAAACCTTTCCTGCATTGAAAGATTTTATGTGGATGAGTGGGGTTGCAGCTGGGGAAGCATGGAAAGCGTCATTGCAGGCACCATGGTATCAGACCATGCCCCTGTCCTCCTTCACCTAGAGAACCCCTGGAGACCAGAAAAAGAGCGGAGTGCCCACATCGCAGAGAGCCTAGTCCAAGACACAGAGATTGGCATTAAGATCAAGGAGATATGGGGAGATCTCACTTTCAGACAGGGATCAGCTGCAACAGATCTAGACCTCGGTCTTGGAGAGATTGGCTCATTCTTATAGAGGACACACCAGGATAGACTCATTCTTATAGAGGACACACCAGGATAGACTCATCATATTTCGGGAGCAGGAATGGAGCCTTCGCAGAACTTTGGTAAGCGAATTCAGGAGCAAACTCCAAATAGCCCGTGGATGGAGTCCCACATGGAGACTGCCCACACAGAGATACACTCGATTCAGGAGAGGAGGGTGGAGTTCAGGTATGGCGCCCATGCTTCTTTTTGGACCCAAGCAGGAGACAAGGTCACGGAGGATTTTTTAGAGCTGACAGGACCACATCACTGCAGAGACGGGGTCCACAGGCTGAAAGGTCCAGATGGTACCATTGAGTCCGACCCGGCCCCAGGTGCATACCATTGCCACAGATTCCTACAGAGGGCTTCTTTCGGCCACTCCCCTCACCCCCTAGATTGATGCAACAAGAAAGAGGGTTTGGCAGCACACACGAGGTGGTCTGCCCAGGTCTGCAGAGCTTCTGAGTTCCCGTTTCTCGAGAGAATGGCTGAGGGAGGCTCTTTTTGTGTCCTGCCACACGGCAAGTGCCTCAAAGTGGATGGTCTTCTAGCGTCGTACCTCCAAATGGTCACCACTGTCCTTGGGAATCAGGTGAATGAGCCCCTCTGAAAGCCCCTCCAGCATGCGGCCAATGATCATGATCTCATTGAAGGCAGCCTGAAAACGATGGCATCCTCCATGAGGTCCCAGTAAGAAAGAAAAGGAAGACTGCAGTTCTTACAAAATCCTCGCCAAAGCCATCAGCTGCTGCTGCCTTCAGCCTCACCTTCCAGATTGGATTCATGGCACCAACGGGTTTCATCCAGGATAGGAGCACAGTGAATAAGATCGTCACCTTTTCGGAGGCGACCGTCATGGCATGTCTCCACCAGGAGGATATGGCAGTACTATTCCTGGATTTTGAGAAAGCCTACGACAGAGTAAATTGGGCTTTCCTATAGGGCACCATGCTTCAGATGGGATTCCCAACAGGCTGGATCCAAGGAGTCTCCACACTTTATTCTGCTGCCCACAGCCAGATCCTCAATCATGGGGACAAGGGGACAGATTCCAGATTTCCAGATCAGCCCGCCAGGGGTGTCCGGAGTTGCTAGACTCTTGAGTTTGCAGAGGACACAGCTGCCAACCTCTCAGGAGAGGAAGGGAACCTACAGAGATTTGAGCCGTCCATTGAGGACTTCTGCTTAGCTTCAGGCACTCAGATCAACTCGCACAAGTCGTGTGGTTTCTGGGTTGGCTCCTCACCCACCCCGGCTTGGCGACCAGTTTAGTCTTTTCAGTCAATCTCCCATGGCACCACGGTCAGGTATTTGGGTTGTCAGATCGGAATTGATATTTTTCCCGAGCAGCAACTTCCCCCCTTCTTCTGAGCATTCGGAAGAAGCTTCTTTACTAAAGTACTGCCATGCTATCTGTTTCCAGTCACGCGTGGATGTGGCCAGCCAGGTACTTCTGGCTACAAAGTGGTACATTACTTCTTGCAAGGCATTCTCTAGGGCATGCCCAGGGCAGGTGTCGAGGCTGATCCAGAATTTTCTTTGGGTTGGGACAACGGTCGGTCATCTCGACGCAGGCGACGGTGGAATGGGGGGTGATCATCCAGCCTCGGCATCGTTGTGAGCTGGACATCATTGAGCCTGCTATTCAGAGCTGGGCAAGCTAGTCATTCGTGGCCTCCATCCAGGTGGAGAGCCCTGAGAGGCCTTTCTTCTCTCGCGAATTTCTGCTTGCAGCCCCTCTCAGTGGCCCCTGGGGCCTGGACCCTTAGTGTGCATTGGATCTTCACAGAGCCCATTCTCGCGGTCTCAGTTCCTCCTTCGAGGACCGCTTTGTAGCTGGTTTGATTAGAGCTTGCGGTTGTCTCAAGCCAGCACTCATCCAACTGCCACCGACTTAAGATGAGCAGAAGAATCTGTTAGCCCTTGATTCCGGACACCCTCTTGAGGATGCCCAATAGCCACCCCCTGGGCGCTCGCTCACATTGCCTGGGGACCCCTCTCCACTAGTCCCACTCGACAAGAGTTGGCCAGCTTCATGAGCGCACCCCCCCCCCCCCCCCCGCGCGAGACACAAGTCAGACGCCTACATGGGATTCAAGACGGAGAGCAGGTCACCCTTGGAGCCTTCACACACCAAGACATCCCCCTTGCGGTCCTCGGCTCTGACAAGGAAAAGGGGAAGGGAGAAGGGGGGGGCGTGGATCCACACTCATTTTCTCTGTTGGCCATTAGGGTGGGGGGCGTGGATCCACTCATTTTCTCTGTTGGCCATTAGGGTCGGCTAACTCCCCCCCCTCCCCCCCCCCCCCCTCCCCCCTTCCCCCCCAAGGACTTCATCGACAGCTCTCTTCAGAGGGTGAGGATTCTTCGCTTCCATGGTCATCACTTGCACATTGTCACCTGGGGAGCAGTAGCCTGGACGATAGAGGCTAGCCCCACCCGTTTCTATGAGGAGGCTACAGGGAGGGCAGGCCCTCCAACTTTCATACTGCAGGACAAAGACAGTTCCCACTCCAAACTTATTTGCAGAGACTTGGTCTCCAGGCACTAGTCAAATATGGGAGATTATCAGCAGTATTGTTCCCTGGCATATATGGCGAGCCACTTGCAACGAGGCAATCAAGGGAACATTCAACCCCCCCTAGCTGAGTCCATCTGCTCCATTTAGACCGATATCATTCATACTCAGGTCCTTTCTCTCCGATCAGGACAACAGGATCATTTTCCCAGTAAAAAAAATAACAGTCAAGTGCATGCCAGACTATAAATCACTATTAAAGCTTTGTAAAGTTTTGGCATTAATAACAGTGTGCATGCCAGACTATAAATCACTATTAAAACGACACAGTCCCCATTGCTATGTATTCGTAATGCAAACAGACCAACCTGCATAAACCCTATCATAGACCCGAGGGACGCCGGCAAACACAGTTGGCTTTAAAGCACCAACATCCTCTAAGACAAGTTTTACGTCCTTGGAGAGCAAGTACAACACAAAGTTTAGCTAGAAAGAAAACGAACCTTTTGAAAGGTAAACCAAAAATGAAGAATAGAAAGCTACTGCAGTTGAAAGCAATAAAACAACTTACTCCTTGCCAAAACCCTATCGCAGCACCACTGCGCACACAGTATTCCTCAATCAGGCGATCAAATATGTGCGCTAATGGAAGAAAAGAGAAATAAACATCGTCCTCTGTCATCTGAACAAAAGTGCAACAAATCAGTCCACTGGATGGAAAAGCATGGCCAAAGAGAAGGGAACCAAAACTTTTATGCCAGAGGAAAGAAAAGAAAAAGAGAGCTTTCTAGAACCATATCCAGTGGCCCAAATACTGTGCAGAAAGCTACGCCAACTAGCTACAAGAAGCCCAATACTGTGCAGAAAGCTATGTCTACAAGCTACAAAACACCCAATACTGTGCAAAAAAAAAAAGCTACTTCAACTAGCGACAAAAAACCCAATACTGTGCCGAAAGCTACATCAACTAGCTACAAAAAGCCCAATACTGTGCAGAAGCTATGTCGACTAGCTACAAAAAGGCCAATACTATGCAGAAAGTTATGTAAACCATCTACAAAAAGCACCAATACTGTGTCCGATACTATTTAGAAAGCTATGTCAGCTAGCTACAAAAAGCCCAAAAGTGTCCAGGAAAATATGCCAACAAGCTTTTAAAAAAGCACTTTATTGAAGAAGCCAATTAAAATTCAGTCTTCAATAAACCGCATTTGCTCTACATTTTCTCTATTAACACAGATTTACCTTCTCACCCAGGGAAGCAAGTAATCTATCAACTCCAGCAATGACATCTGTGATATTTTCATGGGTTAAAAGAACACCCTTGGGTTCTCCAGTAGTACCACTTGTATACATAATGGTAGAAATGTCTTCCTTTTTGGGAGGGGTTAGGGCTACCGGATTCTTTGTACCCTGCATGAGCCAAAAAAGATCACAGTTGTAGATTAACAGCCTTCTTTTCCCAAGTAGAATGTTATGAAGGGATTTCAGACAACCCCCATTTAAGGACTCAATTAGGAAACCCAAAACCCCTTCATTACAACAAATAATGCTCACAAAGTTCCAAGGCTCTGTGTCAAAAGTGTTTTGCTCACCAAATTTACAAACTCAGTCCAAGAATACGCTGTGACATTGAAGCGCTCTGCCTTGTCTCGCTGTTCTTTTGAGATATCTCCAAAGGAAACCAGAGCTGCAGAGACGAATGTAGCCTTCCTTGATTACATTGAACACCTTTTCTTGAAAAGTAGAGAAAAATACATGAGTTTTTCATGGATTTCAGAGATTCACTGGCAATTACATACTTTTCAGAAAATCTGCACATCTGGGTACGTATTCCAGCATCTGCAGATTGAAATGTTGAAAAGTAAATAAGAAAATCTTATTAAGTGAGAATACAGACATCTATGATCTTTTTTTTTCCGAGAAAAGATCCTTTCATTAGTTATATAAAAACGCCCGTAGGGCTACAAAAGATCCTCTCTGCTCATAAGAAAACAGAGCAGAGAACAAAGCAAGGCAGCCAGGGAGACTCTCCCTAGGTGCTAAAAAATACAAGAATCAGTACAAAGAAACTGAGAGGCTGTATCATACAATAGGAGGGGGGAAAAGCCAAACAGGTGGCCTGTAGTGCCAACGGGGGGACCCCACGTGTAGGGTATAGAAGGGGCCGCTGCGCCAAGTGGTGTGAAAAGCCTGGCGCCACAAGATCGCCTCATCCGAGTCGCCCCGGATGCGGTCGTACTGTCCTCGCAAGGTGTGGATGAGCTCCTGCCAGATCCCCCGAACAATCTCGACTGGTGGCTCCAGTCTCCCCTCAAAGACCCTGAAACACCGGGCCCTCCAGGTGAACCATATGGTGAGGCTGCTGAGGAGCTCCCATCGTAGATCCCTCTCCTGTGTCCAGCCGGCGGACGAGAAGTCCGGTGAAGGAACAAGGCGAGGCTGGCCCCTAATGAATCTGATGGCCTGGCTGTCCTGCTCCATCTCATAGCCCATAGCAGGCCCAAACGAAGTCGACCAAGCAGCGGCACCCCACGTATACATCCCCTCTGGAGAGAGGGGGGGCCAGAATGCGCAGCATCCGCAGCCAAATCTACTGCGCCTGAGAGCAGTCCCATAGGCAATGTCTCTGTGTCTCCATAGGGTGGCCACATCGGACGCAGGCCGCCGGAAGACCGCTGTAGACAAGCCAGGTGCCAACTGCAGAACCCCTGTGAGCGACCAGCCACCACTGAAAAGTCGAGATCCTGCGTGCCTGTCGATTAGCCCAGAGCCTGGTCCAAAAGTCCTCAAGGAACTCCGGTAAGAGTCCCTGAAGCCGCCAGTGCCCCGATGCAGCTGGAGAGACCATCCTCCTCGCCGTCAAAATATGTCGCCCCAACCGAACAGTATACTGGAAAAAGGTGATCTCTGTGGCCTCAAGGGATGCATAAGGATCATGCCACTCGTACTCGCCAGGGTCCCACTCGAGCCGGGCCAAGGGGCGCGCTGCATATGCCCATATACGCCAATCAAAGTCCACATCTGAAGGGTCTGGGTCAATATGCCACTTCCGAGAAGCGGCGGCCACCACCCGTATCCTCTGAAAGATGCACTCTGCAACCAAAGGCGACTCCACCTCCACTCTCTGAAGCCTGCCCTCATCCTGGATCTCATAGTAGAGGCATCTGCCATCCTCAGTGCAAGCTCTGACAGCAATCAGGATCTCCAACTGAGTAAAGGCTCCCATCCACCGTGGGGCCACGGGCTCGAAAGGCGTGAACCACTCCTCTGTGAGTGCCTCCTGAATGTCATCCCTCATAATCAACCCCCCTCTGAAGTGACCCAGCCTCTCCACCTGGATCTCCTCTAGGAGACTGCAGAAGGCCTGCCAGACTCCAAAACTGCGTGCTAGGCCTGCCGCCAATGGTCCCCAAGCTAGACGAGGCCGAGAAACCCAGCATATGACCCTGCTCTGTGCGAACCGCTGGGCTCCAGATGAGCGGCTGTCTGGCCCGCTCCTCATCACAAGAAGGAGGTCTCTGAGAGAGCCCCGGTCTTAGCAACTCCCAAGCTCTCAGGATGATCAAGGCAAATCTGTCCTCCCATCCTCTACTAAGGCATGTCCTCCTCATCTCTATGAAGATCCATCGTATCTCTGGTGCCCAAGTGCCCCCTGCTGGGGGAGCCCGAGCCTGCAGCCGCTGCAAAAGGAGCTCTTTCCAAGGCTCAGCGCCTGGAAGCAGCCCCCGAACAATAAGCTTCCCCAATACGGCTCTACTCTGATCAACTGGATATTTAATGCCCAAGCCTCCCTGGGCCAACGGAAGTGTAATAATTGCCCAAGCAACCTTTGCCCTAGCAGGCTGACCATCCCGCCCAGACCAAAGAAAGTTCCTGATCAGCCTCTGTACCTGGCTGATACAAGAGCTCGAGAAGATCCAGCAAGACGTAATGTACCACATGGTCGCTAAAAGCACCTGATTTGCCACCACCACCCTCCCAGCCAAGGATAGCCGAGCTGTACTCCAATACAAAAGCTTCTTCCGAATGCTCAGAAGAAGCGGGGCAATCTGCTGCTCAGGTGACAAATCTAGTCCAATCTGGCATCCCAAATATCGCACTGCTGTGCCAGGAGGAATCCATCTAAAACCCGGGTCTGGGCTCCATGCCGGAGTGGGAGCGCTACCGATCCAAAAGGCCACTGTCTTGCGCCAATTGATCAATGCTCCCGAAGCTGCACTAAAAACCTGGAGCGACTGCTCTACTCGCTGAAGATTGGCCTCCTGGCCATGCAAAAATAAACCCGTGTCATCAGCAAACTTAGCATCGAGCAGGTCCTCCCCCCTGACTGGGAGCTGGAGTCCTCTCAAACCAACCTCCTCTACCGTCAGATACATGCTCATAGCCTCCGCAAAGAAGAGAAAAAGAAACGGGACGAGAGGACACCCCTGACGGACTGATCTGGTCAACTCAAAACTCGGCCCCCTTCCTCCTGCAATCAGCACCTGGCTACGAGCTGTGGAATAAAGAGCCGCCACCCCTCGAATCCAACCTGGCTCAAAGCCCAGGCGAAGCATAGTGCCCTCTAAGAAACCCCAATCGACTCTATCGTATGCCTTCTCAAAATCGAGAAGCATCACGACCAAGTCCTCACCAAGAAATCTAGCTCGGGCCGTCGCCTCCCAGAAGGTGAAAATGTTGTCAAGGATACTATGCTCCTTGACAAATCCTGTCTGGGTAGCATGAATCAACTCCCCCAGGAAGGGCTGGATCCTCAAACTCAAGGCCTTTGCTAAGACCTTGTAAATAGTATTGAGGATCGTAATAGGCCTCCAATGCCGAATATCATCTGATACTCCCTCCCCCTTGGGGATAAGAAAGATCAAGCCCTCTGTAAAGCTCTGTGGCATCACCCCAGTGTCCAAAACATACTGAAAGCCCCTGCAGAGGCCTGGCCCCAAAAGGTCCCAATAGCGCATAAAAAAGGCAGGCGTCAATCCGTCCTCCCATGGGCAACTATGACGCCGGAGGACCCTCAAGGCCTCAGCAAGCTCAACCTCTGAAAGAGGCTCACCCAGAACTGTACGCATACGATCCGTGACCCTCCTCTGCACATGGGCCCACACAGTCTGCCTGCAAGCATCCCGAGCCTCAGTGGGTGGCTCCGCTGAAAGCAAGTCTCTATAGAACCCAGTGGCTATGGCTCTGATCTCCTCGGGCTCAGTAGCTACCGATCCGTCCGGCCTCCCAAGGTAGCGGACTCCTGCTCGAGCATGGCGGACCCAGTAATCTCAAAAACTCCCCAATCACTCTATCACCAAGCTGCGTCCACTAAGAGGCCTGGCGACGATAGTAAAACTCATGTCTCCGCTCCTCTGCCTCTCTAACCTCCTGGTGTGCCTGGCTCAGCTGAGACGCCACCCACTCACATGTAGGCTGCTGCTCCTAAAGGCGCTGAAGCGAAGCAAGGCTACATCTCAACCGACGCTCCCTCTCGCGGGCCTCTCCCAGCCGTGTCAAGGCTGCAGCATGCAAAAAAGAGCTGAGCTCGATGAGTCCCTGGGCACACTGGCCTGCTGCATCCTGGCCATAGCTCTGACTATCATGCCATATCCTCTCAATGTCCTCAGCGAGACTAGGATCTGTAAGTACCCTCTCTGGGATCCTCAACTGCATGCTAGTCTCCCGTGTCCTCTCCTCAAGAGTCAAAATAACTGGCGCATGGTCTGAAAAAGAGATGCCATCGAGAATGCCAACGCAGCCCCCTCGCTCCCCTAACCTGTCGCCCACACAAAAGCGATCAATCCATGATAGATTAGTCCCTCCCTGCGGGCGATCCGACCGAGAGAAACTAAGACTGTCCTGAGAGCGGGAGAAGGCCTCATGCTGCCATGCATCAGTGATCTTCAATGTCATGCAAAATCGCTCCCAAGCTGCAAGCTCCATACCGTGCACTATAACATGATTGCCTCCCACCCTATCGGCCGGGTCCTCAAGCATGTTGAAGTCTCCCCCGACACACCAATGTGCGGCCTCTGGCAATGCATCCGTAACCTGGGTGTATGTGGAAGGACATAGAGACACATGTATGTGCATGTATCCCCTATCAAAAGGTGAAATTTGATAGGCAAAAGACACCAAGTTTGCTTCAGCTATTGCCTATTCCCACTCAGCCATGGGAAAGTATTACAATGAATTTCATTGTGGATTTGCCACGAACCCAATAGGGTAATGATGCCATTTGGACAATTGTGGATAGGCTTAGCAAGCAAGCTCAATTCTTACCAGTCAAAAAGACCATCAAAGATAAGCATATGGTTAAAATATATCTTGCACATGTGTTCAAGCATCATGGAATGCCGAAATCCATTGTGGCGAATAGAGATCCAAGGACTACAAGTCTCTTTTAGCGGGCCTTATTTGATAATAAGAACACCAAAGTGGACTTCTCATCACCTTATCACCCTAATATTGATGGGCAAAGTGAGGCTTCAAATTCAGCCATGTTGGATCTCTTGAAATGTTATGTGGCAGATCAAAAGTCTTCTTAGGAGAAGTACTTACCACTTGTGGAATTTGCATATAATACCACAGGAAAGGCCCCGTTTGAGATTGTTTATGGTAAGGTGGTTTTGCCACCCATCCTTCGCACAAAGGACGCAATATTTGCGGCTGACAAGCACATAAGAGACTTGGATACTGCCTTTGCTCACATGCGCACAGCCATTACAAGGTCACAAGACAAACATAAAAAGACTACCAACAAGCATAGAAGGCAATTTGATGTCAAAGAGAATGATTAGGTATTGCTGAAATTTGAGAAAGCAAGACTTGCAAACAAGCCTGGCAAAGAGGGTGCATACCCTAGGCTTGCAACCAGGTACTATGGGCCTTTTTGAATGATCGAGAAGAACAATGAAGTGGCTTTCAAGTTGCCATTGCCTAGTCATTGGCATATACACAATGCTTTTCATGTGAGTCTCCTTCGCAAGTATGTAGGGCCGGAGCCCAGTGAACCACTCATTGAGGATCCACCAAAAGTGGATGAGCTTGAGGAGATTTTGCAACCAGAACAGATTGCGTATCTTGTTGCAAGCAAAATTGTCCGGCGTAACCTTGTGAAGTTCAAGAACTATCTTCCCATTGATGCTAAATGGATAGATGAAGAGTTCTTTAGAGATTGCCCACACTTGCTTCAAACGTATCTAGATGCTTTTCAGTTGCAATCAACTGTCTAGAAGCCGGAGGGGATGTCACCATTTGGCCACCCATCTGGTCCACCCGTGCTTTCTCATTATGTATGTACATTGGATTGGCGTCCATGGCTATTGCATATGCCGGGGATTGTTAGGTTAGGGTTGCACACAGAGAAGTACAGCAACAAGCACTCTCAAGAGTGATGGTGATAGATGCTCACACAAAGAAGATAGCATACAATATGTGTGGAGCTTGGAGATTGACTTCACAATATCAAAATACAATAACTGTGGTGTCCTTTCACACCTAATATCCAAGGGACAAACCCAAAGGGAGAAAGGTGCCCTTGGTTAGCCCATGTTCACATGTAGCACTACTCATAGCATATATGCCAATAAATCCCCCATGTAGTGACTATGTGAACCTATACAAGGTGTGCAGCAGATCACTCACTGTACGAGAGTAAGCCTAAAGGTTTGCGGAAAGCTTCAAACTTCTCTGGAGGCAACGCCTTCATGAACAAATCTGTAACATTGTCCTGTGTAGCGCAGTAAGATAATGAGAACTCCCCTGCATGAATCCTCTCCCTGACATAGTGATAATGAATCTCTATGTGCTTAGTACGTGCATGAAACACTAGGTTTCGTACCACAGCTATAGCACTCTGACTGTCAGTGAGTATGGTAGTGGGTATCTGCTGAAACTCAAGAGTTGTACATTGATTTGTCTCATAGGTCGAGTTCGGCCTCTAGTAGACGTTAATACAGCTTTCTTTCTCTCTCTCTGTCAAGCTCTCTCTCTCAAGCAATGAGGTCCGAAGGAAAGGAAAAGCATGAGGCTTTTGCCTTAATTACCACCACCAGTGAGAAACCTACCGGTGAATCGAGGTCATGGAAATGGACGTGCAACTTTTGCGGGAAGGGCTACACAAGTAGCGCCACGAGGCTCCTTGCACATGTGTCCAAGCTTGGTGGGGAAGTTGCGCCGTGCAAGGAGATTCCTCAAGAAATTGAGGATGGTATAGTTAAGAAGTACTCGCACATCCGCAACCAAGGCAAAGGTGGACGTGGGGGAGCTTCCATGTCCCATACCGCCGCATCCGTGACTCCTTCCCCCATCCCATCCGGCTCCACCTCTGGCGATTCCAACTTCCAATCGAAGAGGCCAAGGCAGGAGAGCTCTCCGGCAATGACGCAAACCGCCATCAGTGCAAACATTAACAACCTCACCTATGTGAAGACAAAGATGAAAGCCGTGAATGAGGAGATTGCATGCACAGTCATCGATTGCAATCTCTTCTTCCATGCAACCGCATCAACCTGCCATAATTCACATGCCCAAAACTTGCATGCCACAATTATGCCTTGTGCATGACAGGTGTAAGAGTGGTAACCACATGAGCGTCATGCACTCTCCTGTCAAACCTGTCAAGCTGATATAGCCCATGGTATAATGTGCTGGAAGTGACCAATGCATAGCCACCTTCACGGTCTTTGATTGTGCATCTGTCATCCTCAAAGTTCACTGCATATCCTCTTTTAGCATAAGAGGAGACGGACATCAAGTTCTTCTTTATCCCTGCCACATACAATACATCCAGAAGACATAAGTCTGCACCATCTGCTGTGGTGAGGATCACCGCACCAACACCCTGAACTGGATAAGAAGAATTGTTTGCATATGTTACCCGCTTGCCTTCAGGGGAAGCCATAAGCTTCTTAAACAAATCGCTTCGTGAGGTAATGTGTTTAGAAGCTCCATTGTCAAAGTACCATGTGTCATGTCTTTCATTAACATTGAGAGACATATGCTCCAATGATGCATCATAATTGCAAGGAAAGTCCACTTATCCTGCACAAGATTTACGAATGCATCATCTTTTCTTGCAAGTGATGAAGAAGAATCTACAGCTTCTCGAAGTGGACAAAACTCAATGCCCACTGCCCAAACCTTATCCCCTTTGTACAAAGGGAGCAATCAGCAATGTGTCCATCCCAGCTTGCAGCACAAATCACTTGTCCTCTCTACCTGACACCCAGGGCGGACATCTCATCATCTCTCTCTTCCCTCTCTCTAGATGAGGGTGGGGCGCCCTCCTTCATGAGGCCTTTTGGCTGTATTTTGTGCACTTTCTCCTTCCCAACTCCATATCCAAGCTTACTAGTGTATTTTCCTAGCTTCAAAAAGTGTTTCTAGGTGGTCTTTTGTCATGTGCACAGTGTGTATCTACCGTGTGCTACACGCACGCAAGACTGGTTTCGAGGCTTGGGGAAGCTTGGAACTAGGCAGGCTGATTGACGAGCTGAGTTAGGGAAATACTAACGAGCGGGCACCCAAGTGTGGACGCCCAATGACCGGCCAAGAGCCTATAAAAGGGTGGCCAAGGTTAGTTATTGGGATATAGAGAGTCTCGCGAGTTTGTGAGAGCTCTATGGTCTTGGAGCCTGCTCTATGGTCTTGGAGCCTGGATCTAGTGCAGACGTGCACCTGGTTTGCGCAGCCGAGGCCGGCAGTGATCTCGAGGCCCGCGAGGGAAGCTTCGTGGCGGTATGGGACGTCGCGAGGAGGAGATTGGTTGGTACGTCAACCTAGTTAGCTCAGCTCGTGGCTCGGTGGGGACAGCCAAGACTGTGGGCTTGCCCACGGCTGTCATGGTTGGGAGGTGAGTCAGGCTTGCATCCCCTTGTTTGTTTGTTCGTTGTTTGCAGGATTCGAGTTTCGAACCAAGATCGATCACGAGCAGATCCGTGGGGATCTGACAGTGGTATCAGAGCATACCTCGTGAATGAGCAAGTCGGTAGGTAGAGAAGAAGAGGTCGAAGAAAGGTATGTGTTAAAAAGCTTGATGTGTTTTTTGTGCATAATGCAGTTTTCAGTTTCAGTATGTGTTTTTCTTCATCAAAGAAACCCATGTTGATGGGAGATGGTAGTTAGGAAGGGTTGATTGCTTTGCAAGAAGTAGGGAAGTTGTTTGTGCAGTCGCATGAACTGTAGGGAGAGAAACAGAAAAAGCACGTTTGCTTTTCGTTGAACACATAAGAGAGAGAGAGCGAGAGTACAAGGTTGACGTGTTGCTGGCGGGTGAGCTTACTGGTCGGAAAGGCCCTGCTGGCAGGCGCCTAGGCTTGCGTAGCCAGGCGGCCAAGCAGCCAGGCCCACGTAGGCGCCTAGGCTAGGCCAGGCGGGCTGGTGCCCAGGCCAGGCCGACGCCCAAGCCAGGCAAGGCAGGCGCCCAGGCCCCGTGGCCCTGTACCCAGGCGTACGCGAGGGAGGCGCTGTGCACACACAGGCGCTGGCCGGACTGCAGGCGCCGTCAGCACTTCAGCCGACGTTAGCAGTTGGTGACGCCTGCAGACAGCACGCCGGCAGACTATTCCTGGAGGGAAGAGAAAAAAAAACGAGGAAAGCCTTCGCCGTTTTAGGCTAGCTTTCGTTTTTTTTTTTAAGTTTAATTTTTTATAGATTAAAGAAACCCCCCCTCTCCAAGGTTTAAAAGTGTTTATTTTTTTTAGAACTTAGAATATATATATATATATATATATATATATTCAAGAAAAAAACAAAAAAAAACAAAAAAAAACACAAAAGCAAAGAAAAAGCCAAGCATAGCTTTTGGGGGCTTTTAGTTTTTTTTGGGAAACCTTTATAAACCCCCTCAAGTGGGCTTCTTGCCACACATCTCTCAAGTTTTCAAGCTCTCAAGTTCGCTCGCACTTTTGTCGTGCAAAGATCGAATTTTCTCTCCACGTACCCTCTTCACGATGTCGACCCAAGAATTGGAGTTGGAGCCCCTTGTGGAACGCGAAGACTTGCCGGCTACAGAAGGTACCGATGCCCATCTTTTTGACGATTTTGTGTCAAAATCAGATTTCCAAGAGTTCAAAGTAGCTCTCGAAGCTTCTTTGACGAAACGTCAGGCACAAATCGCAGCCCAGATGCAAACTTTGCAGAACTCCATCGCTCTATTGACCACTACCCTCTCTACTTTCTCGGGTATGGATACCTTGGCTTCAGCTTTAGGCCCCAACATTACTCCGGAACCGTTCGGGGGCGAACAAAAGCAGCGCACCAAGGAGATCGTGGACACGTGGCTACACAAGTGGCAAGTTCACTTTCAGTTTCATCCATATGATGATGGAAAGAAGATACAGTTAGCAGCAGGTTTCCTGTCCGGCCAAGCATTGCTTTGGTGGAAGGAACTCAACCCTAAGCCAACGACTTGGGCACAATTCGAAGACGTTTTCAAGAAAGAATTCCTCAAGAAAGAGGATGATTACGATGTTGCCCGGTTTTCCGCTTTGACCATGACCTCGCAGCACCTCACTTATGAGGTCTACCTCCAGAAGTTTCGTGACTTCCAGATGAAAGCTACAAGGATGGATCCCACTACTCTTTTGGGGTTTTTCGTAGCTGGTTTACCAGACTCGTACTGATTACAGGTTAAAAATAGCAAATGTAAAACATTGGACGAGGCCATTCATTCAGCTCGTATCTATGATGATACGATTGTCTCTTCCAAGTCGAAACCCGTTACCGAGCAGGGGAACAAGCATAAAAGAAAGTTCTCCGATTCTATGGCTAACACGACAGAAAAAAAGTCTTCGGACCAACCTTCAAAGAATTCAAGTTCGACACCAGCGAAGAAGAAACGACTCCTTAGGACTTTAAAGCTCAAGAAGGAAGGACGTTGTTTTATCTGCGAAGAAAAAGCACACATACGTAACGAGTGCCCAAAGCAAAAGGGTACCAAGTCAAACGTAGGACCCAAGCCAAAGGCAACTAACCAGTTGTCTTTAACGGGTAGGTCAATTACTGTACTTTCTCGCCCTAGTACTTGTTTTGATTGTCTGTTCAATTCTAAAGTATTTGGCTTGCATGATCTTCTCTGAGTTTATGGAGAAGTGAATGGCCATAAAATTCACATTCTTTTAGACCCTGGCAGTTCGCATAACTTTGTTAACTACAAACTTGTGCAGAAATTGAGTCTTGATACGACACTTAGCGACCATACCTATGACGTACGTCTACCTGCGGGAAGGCAAGTTTAGGATCGCAAGGTGGAGATGCTTTCAATCCAGATTCAGGACTACAAAGATACTCTGGAATGCTATGTTATGCATCTGGAAAATGTAGACTTGTTATTAGGGATTGAGTGGTTTAAGACTCTTGACGTCCAGATAGATTGGTCTAGTCATATTTTTTCTTTTCAGCATAGGGACACCAAGTATAGTATTTTAGGTGATTGTATCCATCCCTCTCACGGACCTCTTGTAAATACAATTGATTTTGGAAATATAATGAATTCTTCTTTGTATACCGCTTTCCATTGTGTATTGATTCCACTTTCTTCTTTTCTCATCTCTTCCATGGATGTAAATGAATTGAGTGTGTTTGAAAGCAAAGAATTACAGAAGATACTTGATTCATTTCAAGACGTATTTCCTAAGGAACTGCCATCGGGTTTACCACCTGAACGGGTAGTAGATCATCGTATTGACTTGATCCCTGGTGCTCATCCTGTCAATATTCCACCTTATAGGATGAGTCAAGCCGAGGAAGATGAGTTGGCTAAACAACTCGAAGATTATTTGAGGATGGGCCAGATCCGTCCAAGTAAATCACCTTGGGGTGCACCTGTGTTGCTTAGGAGAAAGAAGGACAATACTTGGAGAATGTGTAAAGATTACAAGAGATTGAACAAGCTGACCATTAAGAACCGTTATCCTCTCCCTAGATCAGATGACCTGATTGACCGATTAGCAGAGCGAAATATTTCACGAAGATAGATTTACGTACTGGCTACCACCAGATACGTATTCATGAAAGGCATGTCAAAAGAACCGCCTTTCGGACTAGGTATGGCCATTACGAGTTTCTCGTATTACCTTTTGGGTTAACCAATGCTCCAGCCACTTTCCAGCAAATGATGAACGATCTTTTTCGTGAATATTTGGGAAAATTTGTGGTGGTGTTCCTAGATGATATATTGATATATAGTCGTACTCTTGAGGATCATGTCAGACACCTCACGATTGTCTTATCTATTTTAAGACAGAATCGACTATATGCTAAGTTAAGTAAATGTGAGTTCTTTATGACCGACATCATTTACTTGGGACACAAGATCACTAGAGATGGATTGAGCATTGACTATGACCGAGTTCAGAAGGTTTTGGACTGGCCTATACCGCGAACAGTGAAACAACTTCGTTCTTTTCTCGGTTTGGTTGTTTTTCTTCGGAAATCTGTACGGGTGTACTCTCAGCTCACACTACCGATGACCAACTTATTGAAAGGTCGTGGACATAAGTCAAATCAGCCTATCACTTGGAATAACGATTTGGATATGGCCTTCAGACTTTTGAAAGATAAAGTCAAGGAAGCACCTATCTTAGCATTGCCTAATCCTAGTCGGCCTTATGTTCTTGAAACTGATGCCAGTGACTATGCTATCGGGGCTGCTTTATTTCAAGATGGTAGACCGGTTGCTTTTGAAACTAAAAAGCTAGACGACACTCAATCTCGTTGGCCAACCCTTAAGAAGAAGCTTTATGCTGTGATTCATGCTCTCAAGGTTTGGAGACATTTATTTATATGGCTCCAAGTTTGTGGTATTGACTGATCATCAGTCAATCAAGTATATGTGTGATGCGGATGATTTGAAAGGAAGGAAAGCTCGTTGAGCGGAGTTAATGCAAGATTTTGATTTTGAGATCTGTTATCGGAAATGGTCCATGAATAGTATTGCAAATGCGCTTAGTCGGATTAGAGAGGTGAATACTTTGTCGTTCACCGAGATTTCTACTGACTTATTTTAGTCATTGAGAGGGCTTTGCAAGACTGATAGTTATTTTGGTCCATTTTGGCAGAAGATCCAGGACGGGAGCTCATTGATTGACCAAGACTCGGTGACTGAGCAGTCTATCATTCAGGCTGCAGGAGGACAGTGGATGATTCGGAATGGTTTACTATTCCGTAATGACAAAATTTGTGTACCACAGATCTCGGACATTACGTCCAAGATTCTTAAGGAGTGTCACGACGCCCCTTCTGCTGGACACCCTGGGGTACACAGGACACTATCATTAGTGAAACACACTTTTTATTGGCCAAAGATGAAAGGGTATGTAGAAGATTATGTTCTCAAGTGTCAAATTTGTCAGGCAAATAAAGCTGAACGCTTTAGACAGGCTGGGTTGCTGCATCCTTTGCAAATCCCAAGTAATAAATGGGAAAGTATTTCTATGGATTTTATTATCGGATTGCCAAGAACACATCAAGGCCACGATTCTATTTGGATTGTGGTAGATCGCTTGACAAAAATGGCTAGATTTTTACCGACCCGGAAGACTATTACAGCTACCCAATTAGCTCGGCAGTTTATCGAGCAATTGTTTAGACTGTACGGGTTCCCGCAGGACATAGTCAGTGATAGGGACTCTAAGTTTACGAATGATTTTTGAAAACTTGTTTTTGAGAAGTTGAAAACAACTTTGAATTTGAGTTCCTCTGATCATCCTCAATCTGATGGCCAGAGTGAAAGAGTGAATCAGATTTTGGAGGACATGCTTCGAGCATATGTATCCAAAAGACAGAGTTCATGCGAGGATTATCTTCCTATGTTAGAATTTGCATATAACAGTACTAAGCATACGAGTACAGGGTTTAGTCCTTTCATGCTTATGTATGGTTTTCAACCTAGATCACCTGTTACAGTAGGATTCTCAGGACTTCAGCATGATGCAGCATGTAATTTTTTGCAAGATATGCAGGAAATGTTACAAGTTGCGAAGGAATCTATTAGAAGTGCTCAAGACCGAGACAAGTTTTATTCTAATAGACATTGTTCACCGAGAGAGTTCTCTGAAGGAACGATAGTGTATTTGTGAGTTCCGAAAGATTTCGAGACTTTACGGACAGGTAGATCTCCGAAATTATCCCCTAGATACTGTGGACCATTTCGTGTTACACGACGGATTGGTTCAGTTGCATATGAATTGAATTTGCCTTCTCATGTGAAAGTTCATCCTGTATTTCATGTCAGTAGACTTAAGGAAGTACTGGGTGGAGCAGATCAGTTAGTTACTCCTCAAGAAATTATAGATGTCGAGGACATGACATTTGTTCCGCACGAACCTGAAAAGATTCTTGGATTTCGTGGACGAAGATTGCGTAATACGCTTATCACGGAATACAAGATCAAGTGTAAGGATCGTGTTGAGGAGGACGCTACATGGGAGACATTGACTACTCTTCAGAGAGATTACCCTAGCTTTTTAGTGAGCTCAGGAGTGAGCTCTTAGAGGAAGGGGAGTATGTCATGTGCACAGTGTGTATCTACCGTGTGCTACACGTACGCAAGACTAGTTTCGAGGCTTGGGGAAGCTTGGAACTAGACAGGCTGATTAACGGGCTGAGTTAGGAAAATACTAACGGGCAAGCACCCAAGTGTGGACGCCCAATGACCGGCCAAGAGCCTATAAAAGGGTGGCCAAGGTTAGTTATTGGGATATAGAGAGTCTCGCGAGTTTGTGAGAGCTCTATGGTCTTGGAGCCTGGATCTAGTGCAAATGTGCACCTGCTTTGCGCAACCAAGGCCGGCAGCGATCTCGAGGCCCGCGAGGGCAGCTTCGTGGCGGTATGGGACGTCGCGAGGAGGAGATTGGTTGGTACGTCAACCTAGTTAGCTCAGCTCGTGGCTCGGTGGGGACAGCCGAGACTGTGGGCTTGCCCACGGCTGTCATGGTTGGGAGGTGAGTCAGGCCTGCACCCCCTTGTTTGTTTGTTCGTTGTTTGCAGGATTCGAGTTTCGAACCAAGATCAATCACGAGGAGATCAGTGGGGATTTGACATCTTTACTCTCCCACACACTCCCAATGACTGAAATTCAGCAAAACAGGTCTTATATTTGCTGTAATTTTTGGTCTTTGCTGAAAACCCTAATTTCAGCCTTCCTTTTTCAAGTTGAATCATAGGAGAAGCTTTCCCAAGGTTCCCTTCATCCTCTTAAAGACTTTTGTCACAAAGGATCGTATCAAATTGAAGATTGAATTCAACATTCCAAACGCTTCCATCACGAAGACTTCTGTTGTCATTGACTCTAGTTGCCATAGGTAAGCTTTGATGCTTAAATATGAAAGCAAGTAGCAAGAGAGAGAACCAAGACTCCATGTTCACATACCCTGTGTAATGTTCTCTCGTCCTACATGCTCTCTTGTAGATTATTGCTACCATGTGTTTGTAGAACAATAGAGAGGAGATGGTAGGAAACATTGGCACTTGAGAGGGCAGTGTGAGTTGCAAATCTACCCCGACAACCACACTGTTTGCAATACTGTATTCATTTGCATTGGTATGGAAATCTAGTCAGAAATGTCCATGACACTATGTACTTGATTCTCCCAAGATTAATATACACCATTTAAGAGGGATAGGCTGTTCTAGCTCATCATGCGTCTCTTGTCAATTCTGCAAATTACATCTTGTATTGAGCATATTGTCCATTAGATCTTGACGTATTTAAGTGTATTGATTAGCTTTGTGTTCAACCAAGTTACAATATGAGGTTACAACAGATCCTTCAAAGGATTATTCATGACACACAAAATGGGTTCCTCCAAGAAATATATTTGACATTATCTTCTCATTTTGGGAAGCTATAGAGTGGATTAAATCTAGCCAACAACCCCTTGCCATCCTCTTACTCTACTTCGAAAAAGCATATGATAGTGGATTGGGACTTCTTGGAAGGCACAATGGCAAGTATGGGGTTTTCCCACAACTAGATCAAAGGGGTTTCATGCATGTATAGGGAGGCCCATAGCAAAGTTTTGGCTCATAGTGGTTGAGTACTTTAGGTACGGTACGGTACGCGTATGAATACGTAAAGTACGCATTGGGATGAGTACTTTAAGTACGTTCACTTTTTATTTAAAAATGTGTATATAAAAAAAAACACATAGTATAAATCATTCATAATTTAGCAACACTGGTACACAAAGATACACAAAAAACAATTGAAATTCAAACATGTATGCTATATAAATGTCAAATGAGCTGCACTGCATACAACATGAAGTCCTACTAAAGCTGAAATCCTAGTACATACTACAAAGTACAAACGCCAATAGCCATATGGCCACCTCTTACTCATCATCATCCAAGCCTGAAGATGAGGATGATGAGTAGTCTCCATCTGTGAGGAGATCCCCATCAAAATCATATAGTGGCTCCCGGTATCTCCTCAACAATGGTAGAGGTCCCAAGTATCTCCTATGGAAGAATCTGCATCTGGTGCTCTGGACCACCTCTATCAATCGCTCTAGCGGCTCTCCCTCTGGCATGTGCACCACGAGTATACACCCTGGTGCCTCTAAAGGTGGAAGGACAACTCTACTGAGCTGAAGAAGTGAGGAAGCTGGTAGTGAGAGCTCAAGACCGAGCTCGAGTGACTCGTCTATCAATGGACTCGAGCTCTCTATGAAGCTATCTGTATATCTTCTCCTGCTCATCACATACTATGTCGCTCTCCTCGGCATGTTGCTGGCTGCGACGCTCGAACTCCTCAACATCAACCTATGGAGCTGTATTCACTAGTAGTTATTAGTGACTAATCACTTTAAGCTTACTATAAACTTCAAAGCGTATAAGTATGTCGTAAATTTTTTTACCTGTTTTCATCTATCCATCTTTCGAAGATTCCGAATTAGTCGAAGGTTGGCTCTGCAAAATATCAACCTCTCTAGTTGTGCCATGCTCAAGTGGTTTCGGATCTTCGTGTGGATAAGAGAGTAGGAACTCCAGTTCCTCTCACAGGCTCCAGAGGAACAATCCTTAAATCCACCAAGATTCAAGTCTTAGTTATAACAAATCTTAAAGCATGCACCCTACACTTGTAACTCCAAAGACGAATTTTTTATCAATATGTATTTTGTATTATTACCTAGGATAATAGCCGAAGTGCAAGGGCTTTTAGTTAAGGCTGATGGTATCCATGTGTCTCCCACCAATCAAGAGGTGTCTTACACACCTCTGGCAACATAGAAACACGCGACAATAGAATTCTTCAAGGTTATTGGAGTATCCTATCATCTCTCTATCAATGTGTACCTGTTGCTCATCGGTTAGTACATGACTCATGTACTGATCTCTCATGGATAGAAGCGTTGTGTCCATGAAAAGATCTGCACTCTTGTAGAGAGGATGCAATAGTGTTGCCATACTATGAATTAGACGACGCATCCAATCCCATTTCCTCTCTACAAGGCGCATAATCTCATCCACCGTGTGAATGTCAACAACCATAAGTACATACTACGAACTTCGAAGAGTAATTTATAAATACTAAATATTAAATAGACATTGCAATTTACAATTCAATATTTAGTGTTTACCTGGCTCTGGAGATGACTGTGCATGATGCAAGCTCTCTCTTCATCTTGTGGAAAAGATGATAGAGTATTCCCATGGTAGACCCCTCCATATCTGTGATACGCAAGAGGATAAAGAGAGGTTTCAAGACTATGGTTATGCTATGTGCTTTTGTCCAAAACTCCTTATCTAGCACTTTTCTTTGGATGGTCCTTGTGGCTTGTTGCTTGCGGCTTGCGGCTTCATGATTTGCATTGTGCATTTGCCTCCAAGGTGCATCAACCATCGATCGGCGAAGAGCATCTCGAACATCATACAAATGCTCCAAGACCAAATACATATGAGCAAATCTGGTCTTGGAGGGTCGTATGATATCTTTCGCACTATGAGAGCGAAAAATAGCCAATGCCTGGTGCTTCTTTCTAAAGAAAAAAGCTATGTGTGTAGCATCCTCGATGATGGGCTTCACCCAACTCAAGCTCCCAATATCCTCCATAAGGAGTGTGCAGCCCAAGGAGTCCACACAATGCTTGGAAACTCTTCCTAAATCAGCTCACCCATCCTCTTGTAGTTAGAGGCATTGTCTGTTACCACTTGCACCACATTCTCTATCCCACCTCCACAATAGCTTGACGAACGTGGTGGTAGACAAAATCAACTGTGATCCGCTCCCCTGCCTTGCTTGCATGTACTGCACACAAAAAATAGGCGCCAGGACATGAAGAGACCAAGATATTTATTATATGGCGCCGCCTCGTGTCACTCCAACCATTTGAAATGATGTCCAACCATCTGAAATGATGGTGCAACCAAACTTCTTCCAACCTTCTTTGATAGGTTGGAGAGAAGTCTCAATCCTCTCCTCCTCTTCCTCCAACATGGTGGTCCTCATCTTATTGTACTCTAAACATGTCCACCCATCCACATTGCCTACAGCTGCAACAGCGGCAATCATCCTCTTCCACTGGTCTATGCGTAGCACATTGAAAGAGATATTACACTCAATGAGAGTGCGCTCTATCTCAATCTCTGCCCTGAAATGATTGGAAAAAAAATAAAAATGCATAACTAATAGAGGTAACTTCTAAAAATAGAGGGCTTAGGGAATGATTGAAAATAGAGGAAATTCTTGAAAATAGGAATTTCTTGAATTGGGGGTAATGATTAATCTACATTAAAATTAACTTATTAAGGGTAAGATTAGTTTAATTAAGGGTTGAGAGAGAGAGAGTTTGTGTGTCATCAATGATCATTCATGAGAGAGAGAGAGAGAGAGAGAGAGAGAGAGAGAGGAGAGAGACGGGGAAAGAACTGAAATGAAATGATATATTAACGTCTTCAGAAGGCCAAAATGACCTATGAGACCAAAAAGGTTACAACAATTGGTGGATCTGATACAATGTCTCTGTAAGAAAAGCTAAAAACAACTAAACAACTACCTGAAACTGAAACAACTATGAGGAAAAGTACCGTTTTAGGAGAGAGAGAGAGAGAGAGAGAGAGAGAGAGAGAGGGACACACCTTAAGTAATAAGGCTTAGCAGCCCCTAGTACTAGACAGCAGACGGGCGCTGGTACGGGCCCGAGAGAGCCCAGTATGGTGCAAGTACGAGAACGCGACGGCGGCCCAAAACATGAACAAAAATGATTTTTTTTTAAGGTACGGAACCCTACGCGATGCCAAAGCGATGGGTTGGGGATTTTTTTAAAAATGTCCACATCAACTGTTCCGTACGCCCTACGAAACATACGGATCCGTATGGAACGTACTGAACCAATCCGTACCAATAAGGAATGCAACTATGTTTTGGCTTGCATGGGACGTTGTGAGCTCTTTCAGATTTTCCGCTCGGTTCGACATGAATGCCCCCTAGCTCCCTTATTGTACCTCATAGTAGGGGAGGCTATGAGAAGTTCATTAGGGCTATCCCAAGAGTCTCGGACCTCAGACTACCTCACATACAGAGGAAGAGTTATTGGACTCGGAGAAAGCCAATGATAACGCGATGTTTTTGAAGGCCTCCCATGCATGTCTCTATGCCTTCCATACAGCCTTGAAGATGTTTTGTTTTGCAATGGGAGCCACCATTAATTGGCACAAGTCAATGGGATTTTCGATCAATGATTCTCCACATGCAGACAAGGGCATGGATGTGGGGTTTACTTGGATTAAGAAAGAAAGAAAGCTATATTAACGTCCACGGGAGGCCGAATCCGACCTATGGGACAGATCAGGTACATCCATTTACATTCCACTCTGGGTATCGATGCCAAAGAGGCATAAAACTGAAAAAAAAATAACTCAAAATGAACTCTTAAGACTCGTAAGAGTTTAAGTTACAATGGGTTCTATTGCATCTAGTTCGAAATTGAGGTTCAAAATAAAAATAGCTATATTTCATCCATGGATGGATTTGCTCTTGAGGGGGGTGGAGTACGGAATTCTTTAATGATTGCTTGTCCTCCTCTGTATATTGCCCATTTGCCATTCTTTCTTGCTTCTTTAACTTTATTCAGCTCTGCCGATTTGTTCTTGAGTTGTAGCGGGGTGAGTTCATCAGCTATCCATACCTTTGCCCCTTGGAGAGACCTTGTTTGCTTCATCACTGCTATTTTCTCATTGTTGTCCATATAGGAGACTTTTGCCTGTGTACCCTTTACTATAATAGAGATAGGATCTCCTAAGTCCACGAAGGGGACTACTTTGCTCAGTTGTGCTGTAAGTACATCTGTATCTAATATGTAGTCTTCTCGAAGCTCTTGAGCTATGTCTGCCCTATCCCAGCCTTGAGGAAGACCACCGACCCTGATTACCTTTTTGTTACTTTCCATTCGTTCCTTTTCTTTGACCGCTGATATGACTTCTTTAACAAAATCTTGTGAGTTAACTGAATTTACCTTTGAAACATGGTTTGTCGTTTCTGTTTGTAGTGTTGTAGGTATGGGTCCTTCTCGTGCTTCCTCTTGCTTCGTCTTCATGGCTTGCACTTGCACTTTCAGCTCGTTGATTTGTTCATCTTTCTTGATAGTCTCGTGTTTCAGTGCTGCTGATTCTCCCTGGAGTTTCTTCAGTTCTTGCATGAGGTAGGCTTCCCATGGTGTCGGATTAAGAGAGGATGCACTACCACATACATTGGCTGCTAGGTTGACATTAAAATTCACAATAGTTTATGCATGTGCTCATGAGCATTAAAAGCAAAATTCAGCAATGCAGTACCAAGAAGCTTGATTTGCCATCTAGAGCCTTGGCGGTTAACCACGTGCTACTGGCAACTACTTGGTTTATCACTTCTTGTTGGGTTCTTTATAGGGGATGCATTGGCCAGTTACGTCACCTCATTCAGAATTTTATTTGGCCAGGATTAGATGGCACAATACAGACCAAGGCTAGAGTCGCTTGGGAAACCATTATCTTACCCACGGAAGAGGGGAGCTAGACCCAAAGGTGCAGCGTAAGGCATTGCATTGTAAAATGATTGTCAAAGGATTTCTGCTTGGCACTGAGCCATGGAAGGAGGACTTTCTCATGGAGCACATTACGAGGTGTACTCCAATTAGAGGAGCTGACTAGATATACAGCCCACACTTTATCGTTTCAAAGGCAGAGCATCGCCCTCCATCTTCCTCATTGGTTAGATCCCTTCTATGGACTTTGGATTGCATGAGGAGATTCTTGGTACACATACCTCCTGTAACATACCTTCGTAAGGGCTGTGGCACCGGTACCTAGCTTATCTTTAAGAAAACAACAACTTCACACAAAAAACCTTCAAATAACCTGAAAATAAAACAAAAGAGAGAGAGTACAAAGAGAAGACACCACACTAGGGGTCAGAATAGCCTTGGGCCCGATGAAGAAAACCATGGAAAAGCTCTTTCTGGCAAGAAAACTAATATAAAACCTGTTTTAATGGTTTTTGGGAAATAAAAACCTCCAAAAAGCAGTTTTTAGGGTTTTTGAAGCAGTTTTAGGGTTTCTGAAATTTCTATCTATACAGCTCCGTACACACGTCCATATCGCCCATGCATATGCCCATACAAGTCTAGGGCTGACCATACATCTGAAAACCAAGTTGTAGAAGGTGTTGATGGCGAAGACGAAGCTCTCCATGATCATAATGATGCCCACACACCTCCACAATCTCCTTCATGATGCTACAAGAGAGGTTCAAACCTTTTTATACTTGAAAAGGGCTCTGCTTTCTGCCAAAAGCTTGTCCGTGCTTTTGCTTTGCTTTTTTTCCCTTTTTGCCTTTGCTTTTGCTCTTTTTACTTTTATTAATAAAATATTACTCAACTTTTGGTGCTTTGCTTTTTTGGCTTTAAGGCCTTGCTTTTTGGCCTTAGAGCTGCTTCTTGAGAAAGCACCTCTTAGCTTTTTGGTCCGGCTCAATCTTCTCTTTCCAATCATGCCCTTGCCTTGCAGCTTTTTCTTGCTTTTTGACCAAGAATGGTGATTTTTCTCAATCAAACCTTATGGACCCTATCCTCTCGTGTCTTCTTCCAGCTGTCTGGTGTCCGGGCATGGATTTCATCATGTGAAATAGAGCTAGGAGGGCCAAATAGTTACACAAAAACATAGCTCATATTCAGTATCCATCACATCAACTGCATGTATCAATACATCATACATCTCTCACAGGCATCATAAATATATGCATCCTGAAACCACATAAGATAATCTTGCACATGACATAGCACTAGGGATTGAAGTTGGGCCAACCCCCCCTGATGTATCTTTGTTACCAACAAAGTATTCTCCTGTACAAGATGCGAGTGCCTGGGAGATCCACTCCTCTGCCAACACCAGTCTCCAAATTTATCCAATTCAGCGAAAACAAAGCAAATAGAAGCTCTTGGTCACCAACCAGAGCAAAGCAATCACCAATTGCTCAACAAAGAACGTAAACCCTCAGTCACCAACCAGGGCAAAGCAGTCACCAACTGCTCTTTAAAGAAAGCAAACCCTCAATCACCAACCAAGGCGAAGCAATCACCAACCAAGGCAAAACAGTCACCAACCAGAGCAAAGCAATCACCAATTGCTCAACAAAGAACGTAAACCCTCAGTCACCAACCAGGGCAAAGCAGTCACCAACTGCTCTTTAAAGAAAGCAAACCCTCAATCACCAACCAAGGCGAAGCAATCACCAACCAAGGCAAAACAGTCACCAACTGCTCTTCAAAGAAAGCAAACCCTTGGTCACCAACAAGAGCAAAGTAGTCACCAACTACCTTCCAATGAAACCAAGCCCCCCGTCACCAACCAGGGCAAAACAGCCACCAATTGTTTTCTTGGTTTCACGGCTATCCAAACAATTGTGCAATCCAACAACCCCAAACAAGCTCAAAATAGCATTTCAGCCAAATCGTTTAGTAGCCAGAGCGTATGGTCGAACCCAGGCACAAGTTGTATGGTTCCGACCCAAGAAACCCTTGTCATCTTTCGGAAATATGCTGTAGATCAGCACAGCCAGCGTGTAGGGAAGCAAGGGACGTTGTCGACCAGCCCTAGAGAGCCTGTATGCAACTCGACTGTCTCCCTATAGCCTGTATTCAACTCGGCCAGCACAAGAAAAGAGAGAAATCACTGTCGACCAGCCCAGCAGTACATGTTTTAGTAGTCGACCAGCGACCAATTGTCTGGCACCAATATGAGCAATCGGCCAGCTTTAAGTCTCTTCTCACTGCAATACAACAGCCTATGCTTTGACTTGCTCTATTTAGCCGCCCTGACTTTAGTAGACAAAGGAAATAATAATTAAAGAAGGTTAAGTGTGCACATTTACCACCTACAAAACACATAAAATCACCGCCTTAGTCCAAACAGGTGTGCACACGTGTCCACGTGGTGTCCAAGCATCCCCGATGCCCATGGATATTCACAGGCAAAATACCAAGCAATGTCCAGGCAAACAAAACGAGTCACATGCAAGTTCAGTTCACAGGCATGCTTGTGCCCAATGATTTGGATTAATTCTCCCAACCTGCAATCTTGTACACCAAAATAGTCGCGACCATGGGCACCACCCATTTTGGATCCAAATACTGTACTCACTAGAGCAACTGCCCTTGCATGAGTCCATAGTAACCTGGACCGACAGAAACGGTCGGTTCGGACCGGGTTGGAAACGGTGTTTCCGAGTTTCCGCGAGGTTGGAAACGGCAAGAAACGGAGTTTCTTTTGAATTTATTTTAGACATGTAAAAAACATGCATAGAGACTTGAAAGCACTTGCCCTTGAGAACACTTGCCCTTGGAGGCTTGGGCTTGAGCCTTGAAGCTTTGAAGAATGGGCTGCCCGGCAGCCACCTGTGAGACTGGAGAGCAGGCTGCTGCAGAGTACAGGCCTTGGGGCCTTGTGGGGGCAAAGGCTTGAGCCTTAGGGCCTTGGCCTTGAGCCTTGGGCCCTTGTGTGGCAATGGGTGATAGGCGCAGCGTTCGTAGAATCGCAGGAAAGGAGGAGCGAAATGAAAAAATCACACACGGCCCCCCGTTTAAACTGCCAAAAAAATGTACGGAAACGGCGTTTCCGCCGGTCTACCGTTTCCGGAAACGGCCGAACCGTTTCCAGAGGGTGGAAACGCCGTTTCTGGTTACTATGCATGAGTCCAGATAACTCACTAGGGTCATCAACCCTTCCATGACTAGGGTCACCAACCCTTGCATGAGTGTACAGATTCAGTAGTCTTTTTGTTATAACTTTTTTTGCGGGGTTTTTTCTGCATTGTGTTTTTGCATGTCAACAACCTGTATTTTGATGCTTTGATGACCCCTCCACGGTCAGCTGACATGGCTGGCAAACATCCCATTATGTGCAATGACTTTATCTTGGATGAGTATGGAAGACCTCTTGTGGAAACTACACATATTCAGTGGGCTGGCTGGGAGACGCTCTTCCACACAATGCTGGATCGGAAAAGGCTTAAAAGCCTCACGAAGGATCAGAAGGTGGTGCTTACAAGCATCTGAGGGGAACTAGTCACAGGATTGTGCAGATTGATGCTGCCATACCCAACCACTCGATCACAATGACCTTCTTGGAAGGGTTTTTGGAAGTCTTCTCACAGACAGATGTACCTCTACAAGTTATGGGCCTCCCCACGCCGAGGGAGGATGATCCTTTTCTCTATACAGGATGAATGGTATTCAGAGAAATGTGACATAAAAAATATCATCGAGGGGACCCCGGTGAGTTGGAGTGGAGAGATGCTACCAACCGGATGAGAGGCATGCCTTTCTTTAGTTATATTGTGTTGGAACACCAAGCATCTTGTCTTGGGACACATTCGGAGAGTCCCTACTCTCAGACCTCATTGGGAGGCTTATGATATCACACCTGACATTCGAGGACTTTTTCGTGGAGCTTGTGACACTCTTTATTTGGCTTTCTCTACTTGGTGGTCTCGCAATCCGCCGTTGGTGTTAGCCCAACATGCCCAAGATATGCAGGAGCTTCAGAGATAATCTACCATTGCTTATGGGAGTGCAAGGAAGCACAAAGGATTTGGACTGTCATAGCATCTCCCCTTGGTAGGGTGAGGAGAGATGCTTACATTTCTTTGGGTGCTATCATTTGGTTTACACAGTCGAGCCCACAACTCGGGTAAGAGGGGAACGATTGGGATCTGATTAGTCACGAAGATGCTAAACAGTGCCATCTTCACAACCTACCGAAGTCCAGATATGTCCCACCTTCACAGCATAGTCACCAGAAATGAGAAACGGAGGGGAAACGTTGAGGAATGAAAACGGGGAAATGAGTTTTTAGGGGTGGAAACGGCCGTTTCCTGTGACAATATCACTTGGGAAACGAGAAATGGCCATGGAAACGGATGGGGTCCTAAGACAGAGAAATGTGTTTCTAGGGACTGAAACGGCCGTTTCCTGTAACTATGCTTCACAGAGGTTGGACAGTGCATGGGAGATTATTTTGCTAGCATTGCAGCCTGGAACATTTGGAAGGCCAGATGCACTGAGGCCATTGAGGGCACTTTGGTTTATGATACACAGTGCATCTACGGGATTTGGAGTGATATCACCCACACCCTCATGGCCACTTGGGCCAGAATCCAAGGATCTTGGAGCGTTGAGAAGAGAAAACGCCGAGTTTATGAAAGAGTGGGGATCATGGCATCTTTTTCACTGCCACTCACATGGGACCTTGTTGGCAACACAAGCTGTCAAGTGGGCATCAACATCTCTCCATGACAAACATCACCCCTCTTATTTTGAGTAGAAGCTTTTATGCTGGACCTCCATGCACCTCTCCTTGGCAGGGTGAGTAGTGGTAGCCAACAAGGCTCTCTTGTGCTTTTATGCTGGACCTCCATGCAACTCTCCTTGGCAGGGTGAGTAGTGGTAGCCAACGAGGCTCTCTTGTGGGACACGTGAAAACGCAAGCAATAGTGACTATTCACTTGTCCTCTACAAGGAAGCCAGGCCTACAGCAAGTCCAGCCAGTTCCTCCTGCATCCTATCCCCTATACATAGGTGCTCCATGAGTCTTGATGACTCATCCCTGCAAGAACCCACAGCCAGTGTAGCATGCCCAAAGCTGCACACAGGCAAGGAACACAAGGAGGAAAGGTGCAGAAGCCACGGGCCAGCAGTGAATGCAGAAACATTATATGTAGAGGTCTACTGGAGGAAAACGCGAGTGCTCACGGTGCTGTAGGGTGCTGTCCAGAAGTTCATCAGATAGGCACCTGCCCAGGAGTACTGCACGAAGTCGCGCCAGTCTTTGAGGGCTGAATTCAGGCCACAGGTCAGTCCATACACATTCAGCAATAAAGCAAATACACCTTCACGGAGAGAGCCCTTCCAATGGTTATTTGGGACCCAATCTGGTGTAGTCTCTCTCTCATTCACTATCTTACGTGCGAATCGTGAATTATGGAATGCTGAATTTCTGCTCTAACCAAGTTAACGAATCCATCTCCAAGCTTCTGCATGTAACAGCCAAGATAGCCTCAAAGTCACCGTTCAGCTCCCCCAAAAAAGCTGAGGACAAGGGATAATAGATCCAATGGTGTAAAGCAGAGCCTTACTGGGCAAGCTTATTGTCTGTAGCCCCTAGCCAAGGAAGAACCATGAAGCGACTTTGTTTTTACTGTGCAACAGCAAGCAGCCTCCTCTCCACAAATTCGGTACCTCTTAAATTGGAGTCTTTTCTGAGACTCGGATATTCTTCAACCAGCTCCCTTCCCCAACCCCCTGCCGCCGTGTCAATGAGCAGCAGCTAAGCGAGCTTCAGGTATGGAACTCCCTCTTCCGCCACCCCTTGGGTGCCCCGCACCAACATCCCTTCCATTTGTGGTTTGACGGGGTTAGCAAACCTTACAAAAGAAATGTTATTTGCTAAGTAAGGAAAGTGTGAAGTGCTAAGTGAAGTAAGGGCTTGCATAGTTTGGACAAGTGAGAACAGCGAAGTGAATTCAATTCCAGGAAACCTTAAACTTCCTCCACAGTACAAGTCATTGGAGTTTAGAACAAAGAAAAAACTTCCTCCACAATATAAGTCAATTGTGATCACTGGTTTTCATTGGAATTTTGAACAAAGAAAAAAGACATTTTAAAAAAAAGAGCTTGAAACCATTGCATACTGCTGTCATTTTGGATTCATGAACAAATGCCAACGAAACCTCCGCATGCCCCACAATATATTCCACGGCATCTGGACCTTTAAAACAGAAGACAACAATGAAATTAGGAGACCTCAGCACACAGGGCCTAACTTTGTATTGACAATAAAATAGAATAACTATTTCAGCCATATCCCATTAAAAGAAAGAAAATTACTTACCAAGTGAGTCATACAGGGGAACACAATAAATGCTGTGACCATTGCAAGCCTGCAGTCAGTGGTAGCAGACCAGATAAGCAATTTACACATCTCTTTGACAACTGCAACTTCAAGCAATGCTGCTGGCCTATTCTTGCAGGCAGAATAAGCTAGACAAAACCAGGATTTTCCCAGAAAGTAAACTGAAAATGCAAGCAGGACAAGTTCAAGGGTTCTCACCTCCATGGCCATCAACCATTCTGGACTATTCGATCCATAAACACCACAACGTCCCCTCTGCAAATGTACAGCAGTGTTTGGAAGAAATAAGTCAAAATCAACAACAATGTCAAAGGGTTTCGTAAGAATAACATCAAACCCATATGGGCATCATGCTGATAGGGGAGAGTACAGGATTTAGTCCACTGTTGCGCATGGCCGAACCGACAGCAATGACTGTATCGTAAGCTTCTTTGTAAGTTCGCCAGACATAATCACCAACCTTTGCAAGAAGCATCAAAATCAGAAACTAAAAAATAGAATCAGGCCAAGCAAGCTTGAAACAATAAATGAATTACTAATTACTGAGTTCCTACCCTGGTCACCCACTCTTTGTCATCAAAGTACGTGTTTCACCTTCCCTCTCAAGCAAGGCAACACCTCTGACCTACTCCCACACTGTAGGAAAAATCTATCTTATAGAACACATTGAACCTCCCAACTTTTACTCACTTTGTCTCCTACTTTTTCTCGATGGCCAAGCATTCGTCTACTTGGATGTCTGTTCACACTTTCACTGCGACAAACACCACAGTAACATTTAGTGGCAATCGGCGAAGTTTTAAAGGCATCTACTTCCAAGAAGAACTTGAAAAGATTTAGTCAAGTTTATGAGTGGGATGCATGCTTTACACACACAAAAATGATGGAAAACTAGACCAATACTTTTGGCTCAAAGGCCACCTAAAAAAGAAAAGATCATGACAGTGACAGAAATAAGTCCTCTGCAGTGAGACTCACACCAAAGTAAAACAATACCTGAATACAAACTTTTTATTGAAGAGTTTTGTCGCAAGGATTTTAATAAGCTTTTTAGCAAGGATCACGCCACCCTTGTTGCAAACTTCCAGGCCCTGATGAGTGGTGTAATCAGACCCACAATATGTCCAAGCCATCGCTTCGAAATTCTACCAATCGCCTCTCATGACCAAACCAAATTTTCCCCCAAGAGACAAGGCTTGACACAGAGCTTGCTAGCATATCAGGCCATCGCCCTTTCATCGAGTTCTCTCCTATATTCCCTGTTCTCCAATAATGAGCTGGACAAACCTCTTTAGGCCCTTCCTCACAACGAAGTTCCCGGAAGAGGATGGCCTCCGACTCCCGCTAACATTGGGAGCTCTTGAAAGCCGCCCTTCGGACAGCCTTCAACAAGGTCATGGCAGCAAGTATTTTCCCAAAGTGCTTCACAGAGGGCCTAATACACTTAATACCCAAAGAAAGCCACGGGGAAGAGGGGGGGGGGGGTGTTTGCTGGGGGGAGGGACTACCTAGAGGTCAAGCAATGGCATCCCAACACCCTCACTCATGTGCATAAGCTAATCCCCATGCTCATGGACATGTTTATCCTCATTAGCATGTATATGGGTAGAATTAGATGCAGATTTAGACATGATTTCGCAGCCCTACGAGCACCCAAAAGTGCCCAAAAGATGCGCCTATGGATGGGACACCTTAGGGGCATAGTTTGGACACAAAATATGACTTTTAGGACATTGTTTTGTGGGCTGAGAAGGGGAAACGGACCTGCATACGACTTTGAGCCTATAAAAGGAGGCATTAGGCTTCAGCAATCATCATCAAGCAAAGATAAAGGAGGATCCAAAAACAGAGACTGCAAGTCAACAAGGGCAACATTGGTCGATCAAAGCTTCTCTTGTGTGTTAACAAGTAGAGGATTGCAAGGATCTTTAGTATGCATCACAAGATGACATGCATGATCAAGATCTAGGATATTCATGTATAAAATCATGTTTTACAATGAGGTGTATGATTAGCATTACACACTCGCAAAATGTGCAATCTGATCTGCTCCTGCGAGCTACGCCCCATCCCCCCCCTCCCGTCTACCCTCCCCCCGCTGCCCCTCGCCGTCGCGCGCCCCCCTTCCCCCCCCCCGTCCCCCGCCTCTCCTCCGCATCTCTCCCCCGCCTCCTTCCTCGCTTCCTCCCCCACCATCTCCCCCCCGCCTTCTCCTCCCCCGCCTCCTTCCTCGCTTCCTCCCCCGCCATCTCTCCCCCCCCCTCCGCCTCCTTCCTCGCATCTCTCCCCCGCCATCTCTCCCCCGCCATTTCTCCCCCCCCCCCCCCCCCCCCCGCCTTCTCCTCCGCTTCGCGGCTCTTCCCCCCGCCTTCTCCCTCGCCTCCCCCTCCGTCTCGCCCTTCCTCCCACCGCTAGCCCCCGCCCCCCCCCCCCCCCCCCCGGGCCTCAGCTCCCCCCTCCCCCCGCTCCGCCCCCGCTATCCTCTCACCTTCCGCCTCTCCGTTTCCTCGTAGGGCTGTGTCCCTCCCGTTGGTGACCCCGGTCTCTGGCCTTTTCCCTCTGGAGGACTCCATGGAAGCCGCTCCGACTACCCCTGCCGATTCCGGTCTCCGTCTGGAGTTCACAGCTGCAGATCAGCAGTTGTTTGTTTCCACAGTATCCGCTCTTGAGGCCTCCTCCTTGGTCTACAAGATAGTGGGTAGCCGTCCGATGCGGAGAGAGCTTCGCGACCTTCTGCAAGGCAGCCTCGTTGGCATGCGCATCGATTTTTTGGGACGTGGCTACTACCAGGTGGATTTCGAGTCCCCCCAGGCAGCTCAGACGGTGCTGGCTCGGAGCCCCATTGCCCTCCGCTCCTCCCGGGCGTTCCTGGCACGATGGACTTACAGTTTGGACCCCGCTTCTGACCCACTAGCAGGCGCGACAGGTTTCCCCATCACTATCTGCTTTCCTGGACTCCGCAGGGAGTACTTGCCCCTCTTGTCATCCATTGGCAAGGCGTTCGGGCAGGTGGTGGAGACGCCTCAGACAGCGGCCTTAGTGATAGCTCGGGCAGCAGGACTCCCGGCCATTCGTGTTGTGGTTCTGTCACCGGAGTCCCTCCCGAAGACGATCCTCCTCCCTTGTCTTTCTGGAGGACATCTGATACAGCGCGTGGAGTATTCGGGCCTCCCCGGCCAGTGCTACATCTGTCGGGAGATGGGCCACCTCGCACGCGCTTGTCCCCGCAAGGGGGTTCATCCTTCACGCTCTGCCGCCTCTAGACCCCCTTCAGGAGGCCCGAGGGGTGGCCATCCACCTCAGAGATCGGACATCCCTGGCTCGTCTCAGCAGGCGCCATCATCTGACGAGCAGGCCCCGACGGAGGATGCCGCGCAGTCCCAAGAGGCTGGCGGATGGCAGGAGGTTCGCCGGCGGAAACGCCCGGCCCGCAGGGACCGTCGCAGACACCAGCAGGCAGCACAAGCTGGCGGACAGGCTGGCGAACAGGCGACCCCGACTGGCGTCCAGGCACCTACCCGCACTTATGCTCCAGTCAGGGATAGGCGGCCAGCAGGTCCCACCCCGATGAACAAGGATTCAGTCTCAGTGCCCGTTGAGGCCGCCGATGGAGCCCCCCACGTGGAGACCCCGCTCCCGCCTCCCCCCGCGGGGGGCCCCGCCCCCTCCATGGAGCAGATTCCTGAGGATCCCGGGCCGCACTCTGCGACCCCCGGCCCCTCTTCCCTTCACTCGGAGAGCACTCCTTCCTCCCTCCCCTCTCCCCCCCAACCCCCCCCTCCCGCCTCCCCCGGCGGCCCCCCCTGACACCTCTCCTCTGGCAGATGCCTCTCCATCCTCTCCTCGCTCTCCCCCCTCCTCTCCGCGAGCCACCATCCCTCCCTCGGCCTCTCCAGGATACTCCTCCAGACCACCCACTGCCCCAGGGCAGCGCAGCTGGGTAGGCCAGAGTTTAGTTCAGCGGCTGTTCCACCGCCACTCCGGGCCGGTGGAGATGGCGATCATAGCTTCGCCTACCACAGAGTTCTCTCCAGCCTCCCCTAGGGGGCCCCCGCGAGTGATGGGGCTCCCAGTGGATTATGGTTTTTTCAGGTGTCTCCAGCTGGATGCTGGCCCGTTTGAGACACTGGTCGCGCCCGTGCGAGTTTGCGTGGTGTGCCATCCCTCTCGTTCTCCTTTAGTGGTGAGCAGCATGGTGGCCTTCTCCTTTCCTCTCAGTGTTTCCCCAGACACAACATGGGATTGCAACTCTATAGAGGAAGTTTTGCGTGATCAGATACTGGAGTTTTCTCACCACTTCAGTGACCTGGGGCTCACGGACCTATTGCAGACCCGATTACACTCAGCCCGCATGAGCTTGTTTGGTATAGGAGATTGGCGGGCGGATCCGATCCACACCTCAGTTGAGGCGGTGCTACTGATTCTCCTCCACGCCGCCCCGAGGGTGCAGCCTACCTTTAGATACATATATGCAGAGGATTGGTCTCACGCCTATGCCCTGGGAGTGGGGCTGGACATAGAGACAAGTCACCCTCTTTTTGGAGAGACTCCGCACCCGGACAGACAGTGACTTCTCCCTCCAAGCCGGCGCCCAAGACTCACAGAGTGGAGGGCAGCTCATCCGGGCCGGCTGAGAGGGGTGAGCCAGTGGCGGCTGCTTCACTTGCCATAGCTCATCCATGAGGATCCTCTCATGGAACATCCAGGGTCTTGGTGGACCTCGCTGCTACATTGGTCGGGGCAGACTTCGCCAGGAGATCCAGAGGGCTCTCGTTGGAGGACCCATAGATATCCTTTTCATCCAGGAGCACCACCTTTCTGCCGGGCGTACCCGCACCTACGGGAAGATCTTGCCAAGCAGGAGTCACACTTTTTGGTCACCGGCATATGGCTCCCAGGGGAACCAAGGGGGAGTATGCATCTCAGTCAGCGAGCAGCTTCTATCCGAGGTTGTGGATTCTGGCACTCTGGTCTAGGGTCGAGCGCAGTGGATCATCCTTCGGGTTGGGGAAGACCGCATTGGCTTCCTCAACTTCTACGCCCCTAATGGGGCGACCGGGAGAGCTGAGTTTTGGAGCACCATTAGGCAGTCCCTCCCCATGGCAGACCATTGGTGCCTAGGGGGGGATTGCAACATGCTGGAGGATGCAGAGGACAGGATGGGGGGCAGCCAGGAGACCATTCATGGGCCGGAGCTCGCTGCCTGGGAGGAACTAGTGCTGCAGGTGAGAGGCCAGGATCCGTGGACTCTCTCGGAGTTTGGCAGGTTGCAGGGAGTTTATCTTTCTCGCGCTCGGATAGACGGGCCACAGGAGTTAACCTTTCCCGCATCAACAGGTTTTACATTGATGAGTGGGCTTGCGATAGAGGTGGCACTGTGGGTATACTTGCAGGCTCCTCGTTTTCAGACCACTTTCCAGTGCTTCTCCAGATCGATGACCCTACGAGAGGAGAGCGAGGCCAGAGCGTCCAGATTCCAGATTGTCTCATAGAGGAGCCCGAGATTGCGACCAGAGTTGAGCAGGTCTGGCAGGAGCTTCAGTTCAGGAGAGGATCGGCAGCCAGCGATCTTAACAAGGGTTTGCAGGAGATCAATAGGATGCTCAGACAGGCTGCCCTGGACCGTCTGGAGGCTTTCAGAGAGCAGGAGAGGAGCCTGCGGAGGAGTCTAGCTTCCCTTCAGAGACTTCAGGAGAGGGAGCCTACGAGCCCTTGGATTTCAGAGCAGATGGAGTCAGCTCGCACAGAGATCAAATCCATCGAGGAGAGGAGGGTGGAGTTCCGATTCCATGCTCGGGCTTCTTTTTGGACACAGGCTGGAGACAGAGTGACTCGAGACTTCTTTGAGGCGACAGGGCCTCGCTTCAAACGAGAGGGTCTCAGGCGTCTTCGGCAGGCTGATGTCCAGGTGGTGGTGGATCCCCCCAGGGTTCGGGCGATCGCCACAGATTTTTACAGGGATCTGCTCTCTACTGAGCCAGCAGATGACAGGGTGAGAGAGGCTCGGGAGGCAGTCTGGAGCTTCACGAGACCGGTTGTGCCGGCCCATTTGCAGCACTCCCTTCTCTCCCCCTTCTCGGATACGGAACTGGAGGAGGCTCTTCAGGCACTTCCTCGGGGCAAATGCCCTGGTGAGGACGGTCTCTCAGTGGCTTTCTTCCAGGGGTACTGGGGTCTCTTCCATAGGGGTTTCAGATTGGCATTCCAGGAGATCATGGAGTCGAGAGACATGCCGGACAGCATGGCAGAGGGGTTGATTCACTTGATCCCCAAAGAGGGAGGAGACAGACTGGAGATTAGACAGTGGAGACCGATCACCTTGCTAGGCACGGCCTACAAGGTCCTAGCTAAGGCGATCAGCAGGCGGCTTCAGCCTCACCTTCCGGACATCATCCACTCCACGCAGACAAGCTTCATCCAGGATAGGAGCATCTTGGATAACATCTTTTCTTTCTGGGAGGCTACGGCTTTGGCTAGATTTCGGCAGGAGGATCTGGCAGTGCTCCTTCTCGACTTCGAGAAGGCATATGATCAGGTGGACTGGGCCTTCTTGGAAGGCACTATGGAGAGGATGGGCTTCCCCCCTCAGTGGATCCGTGGGGTCTCTGCACTCTACACATCGGCCCATAGCTACAGGCGTGCGCGGAGAGAGGTTCCAGCTCTCGTGCTCGGTGCGGCAGGGGTGCCCCTTGGCGCCCTTTCTTTTTCTTTTTGTGGCGGAGGCCATGAGCACTTTCTTGACGGCACAGGATACAGGTTTGCGGGGCCTCCAGCTCCCCATCCGCACCTCGGAGGAGCTCCTAGACTCGGAGTTTGCGGATGACACTGCTGTCTATCTTCAGGGAGGGGAGGAGAACCTCCGCCGCTTCGCCTCAGCCATGGACAGGTTTTGCAGAGCTTCGGGCGCTTTGATCAACTGGCACAAGTCGTGTCGGCTGTGGGTCAGTTCTATGCCCCCCCCGACCTGGAGGCCAGTTGATGGGTTTCAGTGGTTGCCCCCCGGCACTACAGTGCGCTATTTGGGATGCTATGTGGGCATTGACATATCTCCGGAGCAGCAGATAGCCCCCCTTCTTCTGAGCATTCGGAAGAAGCTTCTGTATTGGAGTACCGCTCTTTTATCTCTGGCTGGCCGAGTGGTTGTGGCCAACCAGGTTCTGCTTGCTACCATGTGGTACATCACTTCTTGCTGGGCCTTCTCGCGGGCGTGTATTGGCCAGGTGCAGAGGCTCATCAGGAACTTTCTTTGGTCCGGTGGCGACGGGCGGCCCGCCAGGGCCAAGGTGGCATGGGCTGTGATCACCCAGCCGAGGGAGAGAGGCGGCCTGGGCATAGTTGATCCTATTTGTCAGAGCCGAGCTTTGCTTGGCAAGTTGGTGGTTCGTGGCCTCCTACCAGGCGCTGAGCCGTGGAAGGAGTTTCTTGTTTCCAGGATTCTCAACCGCACTCCTTCTCTTAGCGGCCCCTGGACCCCCAGCATCAGGTGGATCTTTACAGAGCAGCGATCCAGAGGAGTGGGCCTTGGCTTCGAGGAGCGTTTTGCAGCTAGCCTTCTGAGGGCCTGGGAGCATCTGAGGCCGTCACTCTTCCAGACTCCCCCGGGCACCGACGAGGAGCGCCTGAGGCAGCCATTGATCTGGAACCCCTTGATCCGACTTCCCAGTGGTCATATGGTTGGATCGCGATCTCACGTGTCGTGGGGCCCGTTGAGCTCCGGCCCAGCCCAGTCCCTAGACGACTGGATATGTTTTCAGCAGCTGCCTCTAGAGGCTCAGGAGAGGAGACTCAGCGGGATGAGGGGCAGAGAGTTGATGAGGCAGGACATTGAGGCGGCCATCCCCCGGGAGTGGCGGACTCCAGTACAGGACCCTCCACCTCCACAGTGGATGGGCGTCTTGACTCGGCATTAGATCCTTCTAGCAGTCTGCGGCTCAGCAGAGAGAGTCGCCCCACTCACCTTCGAGGTGGGAGAGGGAGGCCAGCTTCAGAGGACCCGACTAGATTTGGATGAGTTCCAGGGTTGTATCTTTCAGAGGGTGCGGGTGGTCGGCTTTCATCAGAGACAGTGGCATGTAGACCCCTCACCGGCCTCGATAGGGGAGGACTATTCTTGGAGATTATGGGCTTGGGACAGCAGGCCTCTTATTCGCCTTCAGTGGGATCCAAGCGAGTGGCTTTGGCGAGATCCCTACTCGGCCCCTACCAGCCCAGGCACCCCCTTTTTTCAGTACACAGCGAGGCTGGGGCGGCGGATCCAGAGGCACAGTACAGCGGGCACCCCGGCGGCTGCCGAGCATTGGCGGCGACAGGGGCTCTCCCATGCCTTCCTTAGGGACTTCTGGCAGCGCCTTTGGGCCAGCTTCCGGCCCCGGAAGGTGACGCTTTTTCTCTGGCTTACAGCGCATAGAGGACTGGCTGTGGGGGCTTGGCTAGCTGTTGGCAGACACCCAACGTCCTGCCCTCGGTGCGGCCATGCACAGGAGTCGCAGCGGCACTGCTTATGGGATTGCCCATAGGTGGACTTTTCAACCTCGGGTGAGGTGTGTTCCCACTCTATACTTCTCCGCTCACAACCATGTTCTACCGAGAGTCCGCAATAGTCTCTTGATGGCTATCAAGAGACCTGCTTTCTCGGAGTCTGCCATGGATGACATAAAAGTAATAAAGGTTATGTTTGACCAGAATTATCCATGGGTTTCACGTGACATTAGAGTCAAGTGGTACAATCCCCAAAGTTTCTAGGTTAGCTCAAGTGGTACTCTTCCCCAAGCTAGTGGCTTAAGTGGTACTATTCCCGAAGCATGGGCTTGACAAGATAGACTAAGTGCTATAATTCCCAGATCTATGCCAAGTAGCGGACCAAGTGGTACGATTCCCAAGTCCTCAAGTTAAAGTAGTATGATTTCCTGATCCTTGGGTTATGGTACGATTCTCGAACCCTATGGTCAAGTGGTACAATTCCCAAACCAATGTTAGACGAGCTCATGGTTGTACAAGCATTGAGAATGGGAGGTTTTTTGCATGTGTGTTTGCACTAGCATAAGTGTGGATACTGGATTTATGCTTGAGTATGTGCATGTGTTGTTGCTTGCTTGTACAATGTATCTATTGCCCAAAGGAGCCGAGGATGCCCGGAACTATGCAACCTAACGACATGTTGGATTACTTGTTTGTTGACATATTTATGTGTTGTCTTTAAATGGGGAATTCCATAAGATTTAGGGTGAAAACCTTATAAACGCTGTAATTCCCACTATACTAGTGTAGTGGGCAAGCATTTTCATTTAAAAGGACACCCACTTTACTATACTAAATATAAGTATGGGCTTCCTATATTTTTTATTTAGTCAAAAGCCTCGTATTTTGTAATTTGTTGACGAAAGCTTATTTTTTAAAAAAAATTAAAGCAAGTTAAAGCTTTTCCCCCAAAAAATATGTATACATAAGTGTACATACATACATATATACAAGTTAAAGCTTTTTCCTCAAAAAGCTGCAATTGTATATATGTATACATTAGAGTACATACATACATACATAAGCTACCCTTGTATATATGTATACATAAGTGTACATACATACATACATACATACATACATACATACATATATATATATATATATATATATATATATATATATATATATATATATATGGGCTCTTGTGCACTTGTTATACATCAAGCCCTCTCCGCATGCTCTTGTTGTACATCAAGCCTCTTTAATCAAAAGCCTCGTATTTTTTATTTAGTCAAATGCCTCATATTTAGTAATTTGTTGAGGAAATGCCTCATATTTTGTAATTTGTTGAGGAAATCTTAGTCAAATGCCTCATATTTTGTAATTTGTTGAGGAAATCTTATTTTTTAAAATTTTTTAAAAGCAAGTTAAAGTTTTTCCCCCAAAAAGCTACCCTTGTATATATATGTGTGTGTGTGTGTGTGCGCGCGCGCGCGCGTGCTATGCTAGTCGTGCACATGTCCATACACCTGGGCTGCATCATACCTGCTCTGTACACTCCTCTGTTGAACTGCCGTACAGAACTGCTATGCACCGATCATACCTGTACCACCTGTACCTGCTGTCCGTATAGTGTTGACCTAAACCACAGAACCATGTCGTACCATCTGTACCCGATGTACCTTCTCCAACTGTTGCCCTACAGCTGCACTCTCAACATCCCATCCGTACAACCACTGTACTGGCACCATTAGTGTGTACTTCGTCTTCATCATCAGCACCTCCTGGCTGCACCGTTGCCGTCATCACCATCAGAGGCTACCCTATCATTGGTGTGACCTCCGCCTGGGTGTTGTTTGCGTGAAGACTACACACATGGCTGCCTATACACTTGGCCGCCACCCCAACTTTGCCAAAAGCGTTGGAGAGCTTTGGAATGCATTGAGCTTTGGAGACCGACACAGCACGTTGGCTTCAGATAATCACACATCTCGAGGAGTCTCTTGTCTTGGGTAGGTTGGTTAAGTACATGTAGATTCCAATAAGGCCACATGTGAGGTTGGTTGTGGAGCATTAGATGGTTGATCCATCTTACCGGGCACCCTGTACCTTGGCATGGGATGTTATGTCACCTACTCCATGGGGAGACGAGGGATTGTGACGGAGGAAGAGCACTCTAGAGACTTGTCCTCTAAGTACTCTTCCAGGGCACTGTTGCTTTTATGTTTCATGTGGAAACCTGGTGGTCCTACGGGACTCCCTCATGCTTGTACTTAAATACTCGTGTAATATATGATTACCAATGGGGGAGTCCCCTTGTTTTCCGGCCCAATGTGGTGTCCTTTGTTGTCATGTGAATGTGGGAATGGTTTATCAATTTGTCAACTTGTCTTAATTCTTGTTAAGTAGTTGAGTTACATTCATTAAACACAACAGATGAGTTACCTTGGTATTAGAGCTTTACTTCCTCACTTTTGTGAATCGGAAGACGGTCCAAAGGAATTTTTCTTCACTATTTGCAAGGATTAAGCTATATGCCAAGCCATTCAAACTCACATGCAGCAAGGACATCAAGAGTACAAGGAGGCTTTGCAGACGGAGTTGCATCTAAGGATCTGATGTTGTAGAATCTTCAAGAGGACCCCGAGATCAAGAAGATTGTGGAAGACGAGAAGCGTTTTGGCAATGGAAATGAGTTTCATGGAGGAGTTGAGATATGAGCCCTCTATATTGGCTTTATCGTACTTGGCTGAGATTGGAGAAATCTTCAAGGATCAGGATAGTGAGTATCTCTTCAAAAAGCTCAATCAATGGAATTATTTGTGAGCTACAAGGGAAAGCATCAGATCTGTCGTTCATCGGGAGGAAGATTCCGCAGTTTCACATCATGAGTCTTCTATTCTGGAGAGACCCGATACTAACCTAGTGCTGACAATCCTCCACGTGATACACGATCACGCTCATTGACATGCGAATAGGGACACTTATCATTCTCGGGAGGAAAAGAGGAAAAGCAAAGAGGAGGCCTCTTCTTCTAAGAAGAAGCGGGTCAAGGAATTCAAGTCTAGCGAAAAGACAATGAAGTTTGAGAACTTCATGGGCCAATTCGATACTAACAAAGCTTTGGCTTTCCTTTCTTAGTTAGAGATAGCCTTTTGTTATGAGGAGTTCTCCATAACGTCGAAGCTGCACTTTGTATCTATGCACTTGAAGGGGACCACAAACAATTTGTGGTTGGCATAAAAGCTTTCCAGCGATGCTCCACCCAGTTGGAAAGACTTCAAGAATTTTAGCCTCCTAACTTTAAATGGCACATCAGGCACGAGTGGGATAAGCTTTCCCAAAACGAAGGCAAATCCATCACTTCTTAGATCTTGAACTTTTGGAGAATATTGGTACGGGTCATACCTTTCATGACGATCTCAAAGAATGAGAAGAGGCAGAAGTTTGAGTCTCAACTTTCCTATCATCCAAAAGAGCCTATAGTTGTATCACAATCGCTCTATGCAGTCATTGACTAGCTCGACACTTTCCGCCGAGAACTTGCACATTGATCGGTTGCAAAAGAAGATCGATTTAGCAACGCCAAAAGGAAGGACAACACAATCCAACTTCAGTAAAATCGTGGACAACCACTCAAGAAGGATTTTTAAGGACTTCCCAGAGCTAAATTATGATTGTTCCATAGACAACTTCATATCTATGGAGATGGTTGCTACATTGGGATTCAAAAAACATGACACAGGAAATTCACACACAGTCAGTTTCTGTGTCACATGCACAAATGTGGACATATTTAAGCCTCTATTTTGGCTATCCTTTTTTGAGTATTGACAAGTTCTTTTTATGAGATTTTGGGTAATTTGTTGTCCAAAGACCTGGCCGCCCACAGCAATCGAGTACTAGTAGGGTCAGTTCCATGAGCCTATAAACAGGCAAATGCAATTCATTGTGTATTCATTTGATCCCTCATAGGTGGGACAGGTCATGGGCATAGATGTTATACCTTTTAGGAGGCCATGATTGGCTAGGATCTTGATATGTATATACAGAAAACACAGCTTCTTCTTCTCTCTATTCATCTTTGCATTTTTGCATAGTTCTGAAGACAGGGAATTCTTATGCACGTTACATTGGTATCAGAGCCTGGTGGAAGTCCTAGAGGTGCTGAATTGGCGCAGATTTGGCAAACGTGCAGTACAAAGATGGCTGTTTTGGGGTCCAAACAGAAAAACACAGCCAAGCGATTCTTCAACATCAAGTATTCAAGTGGTGCCAAACAGAGGGCAGCCATGGGGTAAAGAGCCCCCAGGTGGGTATCATGGGGTATGTAGCCCCATGATGCTCAGCCCAACAACCATGGTACAAAGATGAGGGGAGGAACAAGGGGTTGCACGTTTTCAAGAAGGGATCTAAATCTCAGCCCAAGAAAGTGCAAGCCTTCAGCCCAAGGGGGGGACAAGATGAGCATGTGCACGCAAAACAAAGTGTAGATTGGAACAATCCAAGATTGCGGCAGAACGTTTTCAAGACAAGATCTAAGTGGTCAAGAGTGCCTCAAGTTTTAGAAGCAAGATGCGAAGGATGGAGTCCACATGGAGTAAAGAGATGATGTCAATCATCCAAGATCAGTCGTATTCTCGTTATCAAGCTTAGCAAGAGGGGATGTCACATGCACAGATGTGGACATATTTAACCCTCTATTTTGGCTATGATTAGGAGCCTTTTTAGGCATTGACCAGTTCTTTTTATGGGGTTTTTAGTAATTTGTTGTCCAAAGACCTGGTCAACAACAGTTGGGTACTGATAGGGGCAATTCCATGAGCCTATAAATAGGCAAGTGCAATTCATTGTGTATTCATCTGATTCCTCATAGGTGGGACAAGTCATAGGTTTGCAAGGATGTTATGTTTTGCTTGGTATGTCGTGGCATGCTCGTCTTGACCTTGGAAAGAGCTACAAGACAAAGAATATTATCTTCATGCATAGAGGTACAGATATTGATGCAAGTGCTCCAAAGGATTCTATCCCACAAATTCAAAAGGCAATAAAGAAATCTATGACTTCATACTTGGTTTTTGTTTATGATGATGTTGAGCATAGTAATGTGAATGTGGATTTGCTTACTAGTGATAAGCTGAATTATCTTAATCAGTTTAAAGATTGCTTTTAGGAGTCATTGCCATGTAAGCTTCCACATGAAAGACCAAAGGATCATCGCATTGATTTGGTACCTGCTAGTTCTCCTCCTAATCCACCCACTTATACAGTAAGCGCCAATCAATAGGAGAAAAGCATGACTGACTTGTGAGACAGAGTCCTTCACCTTATTGCTCTCGCTGGTCCTTTTGGTTCAAAGGAAGGATGGTTTATTCCATATGTGTGGATTATTGGGCTCTTAATAAGATCATTATTAAGAACTATGTTTCTCATTCCTTGGGTCAATGACATCTTGGACAAGTTGGATGGTTCCGCAAGCTTTAACAAGATTGACTTGAAGATGTCATCACGTCAGGGTTGTCCCTCGAGATATTCACAAGACAAGCTTTTGGATCCCTACAGGTTGGATGGTTCCGCATGCTTTAACAAGATTCACTTGAAGAGCAGATATCATCACATCAGGGTTGTGCCTCGAGATATTCATAAGACAAACCTTTGGATCGTTTTAGGGTTGTATGAATATCTGGTAATGCCATTCGGCCATACCAATGCACCGGCTACATCCAATCAAATGAAGGATTGAATTCGCATGGATCCCATAAAGATCCGAGCTGTTTGAGATTAGCCAAATCCTAAGTCAGTACCAACGTACAAAGCTTGCTTGGCTTATGCTCGTATTATTAAAGGTTTATCAAGCATTTTGCGCATATTGCCTCTACTTTGCATGACTTGACAAAGAAGAGGGGTGTTTTTAAGTGGACTTCACATGAAAGGGATGCTTTTCATAAGCTCAAGGATGCAATCATTAGGAAACCAATGCTTATAATTCCCGATTTGCATTCAAAGTAGCATTGTAGAGATGCTTGACAAAGAAGAGGGGACCATGGAGATGTTTTCCAAGCCATGTACAATCCAGCAAGCACATCAAGCGCAGGGTGAGTTGAGGGTGCTTCGATGGATCATGAAAGCGGCAAAATGGAGGATCCTCTATAAACACATGCGGTTGTTGGGTGTGAAAAAAGAGGAAATCCTGTGAGAATATGTGAATATGAAGCGGAAGCAAATAGAGATCACACAAGAGAGAGTAGACAGCCAAGAAAGATCCAACACTTGAGCTAGAAACTAAAAGTATTGAATGTATTGAATTGTATTGAATGAAATATGAAGGCACAATGGCCATGCTTATATAAATCTCATGTAGAGCAGTCGGCCAGTAGCACTGGAGGACAAATGTCCATGACATATAAAAATGCCTAAAATAGCCTAAGAAATATAGGAAAAATCCCTTAAAATATCATATAAATGTCTAGATAAAAAGGGGATAAAATGGAGTAAAAGAGAGCTGGAGATGACATGTCCAACACCTCCTCTTAGCTCCAGCACGGAAGTCCGACTCCCCTACGAGTAAGGAGCTGGTCAATAGTATCTCGAGGAAGAGGTTTGGTGAAGTAATCAGCAATGTTGTCTTGAGAAGGACGATACTCCAGTGTAATGATGCTGTCGACGAGACCAGCTCACGAACAAAGTGAAAGTGGGCCTCAATATGTTTGGTCCTGCCATGGAAGAATGAAGTTCGAGCCAACGCCAAGGCACTCTAGATGTCTGTAAGAATACCGATCGGAGAATCCGAGAGTATATCAAGATTGCTCAACGTCAGGAACAACCATAACAACTCACAGCAGGTATCTAGATAAGCACGGTACTCAGCCTCAATAGAAGATAATGAAACTGTATTTTGCTTCTTGGATCTCCATGACCTAAGACCGGAACCAAGAGTGAAGCAATAACCAGAAGCGGATTGTCGAGTATCTTGATCACCTGCCCAATCAACATTAGAGTATCCAACAAGCTCAGAGACTCCTCTGAAAAAGAGACCACAGTCCAAGGTATCAGATAAGTATCGGAGAACCCTCAGAGCGGCCTACTAATGAGAATGTTGAGGAGCGGAAGAAAACTGACTGAGAACACTAACACCGTAAGAAATGTCAGGCTTGGTGTAAGTCAAATAAAGAAGAGAACCAACAAGCCTTTGGTACTATGTATTGTCCTCGAAGAGAGGAGAGGGATCATCACAGGAGAGCTTGGAGATAGGATCCATCGGATAAGAAATTGGATGACACTCAATCATTTGGAACCACTCAAGAAGAGCAAGAGCCTCTTTAGCTGTAGTAGACTCATATAACAGTATCACTATGCTCATCAAGGCGACGTTACAAGAATGACGAAGCTGTTGTAATCTCCATGCCCGTGTCATCAAAGATTGCGCTGAAGAATCAGTAAGCTGTGGTTTCCAACCATCGTGGAATCTTGGGGGCAATCTTTTCTTGCACAGGAGCAAAAGAAGGAGGAGAAGCCAAGGAGGGAGGAAGTGGGGGTGGGGGTGGAGAGGCAAGGGATAAAGAAGATTTTTCTGCCAAGATATAAACCAAAACTTTGCGTGAGTAATCATTGATAATAAGCATAAAGTACCTGACTCCTCCTTGGGTAGTAGGCCGCATGGGGTTGCACAAGTCCATATGAATGAGCTCCACAATACGAGAAGCCCGATGAGTAGCCTCCTGAGGAGAGGCATCTGGTGTTTCTTACCATGAAGACAAGCCACACAAGCAGAGTAAGAGGGTTTCAGTGGTGGAAGACCCTCGACCATCTTCTGAGAAGATGGCAGCTACAAAGAAGTATAATTCAGATGCGTATCCACATGAGCTACCAAGGCATAATAGCTTTGAAGAAGTTGCAACAGATGAGATTGGGACTCGATCAAAGAGCCTCCAAAGTCCTTCAACCAATAAAGACCACCTTCTTGGATACAATCTGCAAGGTGGTGGTGTCGATAATCTCAAGGAGGGAACTGTCGAAGTAGACACCATATCCTTTCTCCGCAATCCGAAAACTGAGAGGAGATTGCTGGAGAGCTTGGGAACATGAAGCACCTCCTGAATGGTAGAAGGCTGGCCCGAGAAAGAGTTAAGTTACACATTACCAACCAAAGAGGCCTCCAAGTTGGAAGCATCACCAATGGACATCGTCGAAGAGCTGGGACGAATGTCATGAAGAATGGTTCTGTCAAGAGTCATGTAAGTAGTACACTCACTATCAACCACCCAATCCGTAAGACGTGAGGTGGAAGGAACAGAGAGTCAGAGGGAAGCTCCTCAATACCGATGAAGACAGTCTCCTTGGTGGAAGAGGATTTTTGAGCCTGGTTGGTGGATGAAGAGGTTTGATTTGGGGGGGGGGGCGGGGCAGGGGAGTCTTAGCAGAACCACCTTCTCTCTTCTTGTTGCAACAATCAGGTTAAATGTGACCTTTGAGACCACAATAATGACAAGTAAGCTCCTTGTGAGAGGGATGGTTGGCAGATTGGTGGTCACCTTTGTTGCTCGTGGAAACCTTGGACTACCATTTGCTTTTGCCCTTAGCCTAAAGAAGGGTCTCGAAAGCACCCTGGCTGGTCTTCTTTCTCGTGGCCCTATCCTGAAGCATGCCAACAATGGTATGTAAATCACGAGTAGAAGGAAGAAGTGATACGGTATCACAAAAAGCAGAGAAAGTCTCGCGCAATTCGGCGAGGAGCCGATTGACAAAGTACTCGTTAGCTTTGCTCCCCAAAGAGACCAATTGTTTCTAAATGGTTATGAACTCCATAACTGAATCCATGATATTAGCAATATCAGCGAATCTTCAGATTGGAGAGCTGATTCTCCAAGGGGACCTTCTAAGCAGAGTTCTCACAGTGATACCTCCTCTAGATAGTATCCCACAATTCTTCTGCACTTTCCTCATCGTTGTCATCAAATTGACGAGCAATAGAGGGTTTTATGTTGAAGAAGATAAAGGCATGAGCCCTTGCATCTTTCTCAACCCAGGCATCAATCTCAGCCTGAGGAGAAGTAGCATCGATAGAGGCATTAGTACCAAAAACAATACCCCATAGCCAATGATATCGAAGGAGAGTCTTCATCTGTAGTGCCCAATCAAGATAATCCGTTCCATCTAGATGGATTCCTTGGGAAGTTGAGGAATGGATGAAGAGATGATAGTCAATGTAGAAGCCAGGGAATCCTCCTCTTGAATTTAAAGCAGAAAGGCTGCAAGTAGGTACCCAAGGAAGGCCCGCTCTTCCCTAGACGCTAGGTGAGGTGAAAGAAAGATGTACAATTGTACTCCTACTGGAGATCAAGGCACGAGGGTGAAGACAAAAGCCGACCTGATGCGCGATGAAGTAAGGGAGGGAGAGGCTAATGGAGCAAGTGCACGATGTTGCCACTAAGTCGGAGGTAGAGACAAAATACAAAATTAGGCCAAGAGAGGGCGGGCTCGGAAAAAAATAACGAATGTGCTGGTGTAGGAGAAACGCAACATTAAAGCGCTAATTTGTGTGATGAAGTAGATCTCCAAAACATAGCCGCCAACGGGGCAGAGGAGAAAAAAACGCAAGTTGAAAACTCTTCTTGCTAATCTGTGTAAGCACAAGATATGTGAGAATATGTGAATATGAAGCGGAAGCAAATAGAGATCACACAAGAGAGAGTAGACAGCCAAGAGAGATCCAACACTTTAGCTAGAAACTAACGTATTGAATTGTATTAAATTGTATTGAATGAAATATGAAGGTACAATGGCCATGCTTATATACATCTCATGTAGAGATGTCAGCAAGTAGCATTGAAGGACAAATGTCCATGACACATAAAAATGCCTGAAATAGCCTTAAAAATATGGAAAAAATATCAGATAAATATCTGGATAAAAAGAGAATAAAATGGAGTAAAAGTGAGCTGAAGATGACAGCTTCTGAAAGAACTCATCAATCCACTAGTACCAAGCCCGCGGAGCCTGCTTCAGACCATATAAAGCTTTCTTCAACCGGTACACCTGAGCCTATTTGCCTGGAACAACAAATCCCGGTGGCTGATCAACATAAACCTCCTGTGTAAGCTGTCCATTCAAGAAAGCCAACTTGACGTCCATCTAGAATACGGGCCATCTATGATGTCCTGCAAGAGCAAGAACGATGCGAATGGTAGTCATTCGGGCCGTCGGAGCGAAGGTCTCATCGAAGTCGACTCCAGGGCACTGAGCATAACCCTTGGCAACCAACCTCGCCTTGTGCTTATCCAAGCTGCCATCAGCTCGGAACTTCGATTTGAAGATCTAGCGCACACCAATCACCTTACGCTACAGTGGCCTAGGCACCAAAATCCAAGTGCCATTCCGTTCAATAGCATCCAACTCTGCTTGCATAGCACGACGCCAAGGCTCATGTGAAAGAGCCTCCTCCACAAAAGTGGGATCAAAAGGACCATGAATGATAGAGGATATATGAGCATAGTCAAACATGTTGCCCTCATGAATTTGTTTCCCTAAAACTGGAAGATTGCCTGAAAGAACCAAGCAGCGGAGCAGAAGGAAGCTCACGTAACCCAGAATCACGAACTGTCTGAAAGTACCATCCAAGCACAGATCTGCTCAAACTCGCTGGAGGAGGAGAAAAGTATCATCATCTTACTGAGAATCCACAGCTGGAGATGCAACAGAAGCAGAGGGAGGAGGAGGAGGAGGAGAAGGCGGAGAAGGAGGCGGAGGAAGAAAAAGCTCACCACCCCCCTCTGAAGATGTAGGGATCTCGTCGAACACCACATCACGGCTCACAACTTTGCCGGCATACTGATCATAATGCCTTGGACACAGTGCTATATCCGAGAAAAGTCATGCGCTGAGACTTCGAGTCCAACTTGGAGCGATGCTCCTTAGGCACATGTACATACGTCAAACAACCAAATACACGGAAATAAACAACAAAGGGCTTCTCACCATGGAAAGCCTCATATGGAGTTTTATCTGGAAGCGTAGCAGTAGGAGACCTGTTCTGAATATAGACAGCAGTGGAAGCCGCCTCAGCCCAAAAACATCGAGGTAATGAAGAATGCTCAAGCATAGCACGGGCCATCTCCATAATGGTCCTATTCTTCCACTCTGCAACTCTATTCTTTGATGGAGTATATGCTGTAGTAAGCTTTCTCCGAATGCCATGGGTCCTGGAATATTGTTGAAACTCCTGGGATGTAAACTCACCCCCTCTGTTAGTCTTGAGAGCCTTGACCGAGGAATCGGTCTCTTTTTCCACCTCAACTCTCCAGTCACAAAAGTGTTGAAAAGCCTCATCCTTGGACTTCAAAAAGAAGACCCAAATATATTTGGAGAAGTCATCCACCATCACGAGCATGTACAACATCTTACTCAAAGACGTGGTACTCATAGGGCCACATAAGTCTGCATGAACGAGAGCAAGTGATATCGAAGACTTGTGTGTCGCCTCCTTCGGAAAGGCGGCTCGGTGTTTCTTCCCTCGTAAACAAGAGAAACAAACAGAAGATGGAGCCTTGATGGTCGGTAAACCCTCAACCAATCCATCCTTCGAAGCTCACTGTAGAAGCTGATAGCTCAAATGGCCAAACCGAGCATGCCAAAGAGCAGAAGAAGGCAAAGCAGTGAACTTGTACAGACCACTATCTTGGACTCCATGAGCCAAGATGCTACCAATCTCCTTATCACGAATGGTAATCTCATAACGAGAGAAGATCACCTCCGCACCCTGAGTTGTAAGAGCACTCACTGACAAAAGGTTAAATGCCAAATCTGGAATGTACAAAACGTCAGAGAAGTACCTCTTGTCCTCGGAAGAGCGGAAGATGGGGATGGTGCCATGTCCATGTACTAGCACAGAAGAAGAATCACCGAAAGTGATCTCGCCTGTCCTGGCAGTGAAGTCCTCAAATCAATCTCGATGGGGTGTCATGTGAGCAGTAGCACCGCTATCCACAATCCATAACCGCGACTAAGAAGTCACAAGAGCAAGTACACAACGAGTACCTGCTAATAGAAGAATACCATCATCCTTCTTGGTCTAAGACACCGCTGTAGAGGGAGAGTTCTTTGCTTCTTCATCCCGCTTCTTCTTGTGACATTGGGGCGATTTATGACCCTTCTTGCCACAATAATGACACTCAATGTCCTTGTTTTTAAAAGATCTGCTTTTGTCTTTGTCTTTATCCTTGGAGTTCTTGTCAAAACCCCCTTTCCCTTTCTTCTGTTGATTCTTCCCTTTATCTCGTGCAGCCAAAGCTCCATCAGAACCACCAGAGGTGCCAGTCCGCTCCTCAAAGCAAGACTCAATCTGCATAATGGAGGGGAGAACTTCCTCCCAAGTAACTGGAACAGGACGAGGAGAAGAAACAAGAGACTAAAAATAAGCATCAAACCTCTCTGGAAGCTTGGAGAGAAGCCAAATAGCCATATCCTTGCCACAAATAGCAAGCTCGTCCCGGAGATCTTTCATCTTCGAGATGAAAGCAGATAAAGATGGAAAGGCAAAAACTAATATGTTCATAAGCTGCTTTTCCAACACCAAAATCCAACCCGGAGACTTAATCTCATAGAGATCTGCAAATGCCTTCCAAACTTCATGTGCAACATCTGCTGTATCCACATGAGAGAGAACAAAATCCTGACAATTCAACATCAGAAAGGAGAAAACACGACGATCATTCGCCTGCCAAATATCAATCTCTGCTTGAGTCACACCACCGGAAGCAAGGGTGGGAGGGGTGGCATTGGCAGGTGTAACGAGCCAATCCCAAAGATCCACGCCACACAAGGCACCTTCCACACTGTAGTTGGAACCATCCAACTTTACAGACTTTGCCCCTGTCGACGACAAGGCAAAAGATGGTTGCCTCTTACTACTCCATGAAACTGCTCTGAGCCGAGGGAAAAATTGTAGCCTAGAGTGTGCTGAGCAGAGAGTGCAAGAGAGAGAGAGATATATGGAGCAACTATGCTGAATATACTGAAGTGATACAGTCCCAAGCAAGAGACAGAAAGTGTCTCATAAGTTGGGCAGAAACTGGGGATGAATGTGCTAACACATGGCACTATTCCATCACCTTTGGCCTCAAATCCTTTGTTACACAAACACGTTTGCATCATAAAAAAACCCTCCTTGATGACATAAGAAGTCACCAAATCTCCATTCTATAATATGTTCCAATTCAATCTCCTAAGGCATCACATTTAACCATAAATGACAAATCTGGAGTAATCAACATTGGTCCTTTACTAGCATAAAATTTCAATACTTCAAAAGATTCTTTTTTTCAACTTAGGTTCACCATAATCCCACGGCTTTCTTTGTCCAATCATGCAATGGGCTAAGAACCACTGCAAACCACGTGACGAACTTACTAGCATAATATCAATCAGGTCTCTCTGTCTTCTTGCTCTAGCTTGTTGGAACAATTTGCAGCCAAGTGTCTCTTCTTTCCACATTGAAAGCACTTCCCTTCTCTAGCATATTCCTCAAGTTGCTATTTTCTTCAAAAGAGTGGAGATTTGTCCTCACTCGTTTCCTTCTTCTCTAGAGGCTAAGTTCTCGATTGGGATCCTCTTTAAACTTCTTCTTTTGGGATGGATCCCGGTTATCATTCTTTGTCTTGCCCTCCATCCAAGGCATGTACAAAGCCTCGGCTTGCAAAGTTTTGTCTTGGGCTTCCTCCAAAGATTTCGGTCCAACCATATACACAGCTTGCATAAGCTTAGGTTGAAGTCTATTCACAAACTTGCACATTTCCATTAGCATTGGAATAGGAGTATAAGAAGTAAATTTCAATGAAACAGTTGAAAAGTTGTAAAGATACTTGCCACATTCTCTCCAACTTTCAATTTTACCTCATCCCATTCTTTATGCACATCTGCTTCAAAGTTTGCGGATAGAAACTTCTTGTTTGAACATAACCTTGAAGTCACCAGTCCATGATTTTGGCTCGCTTCCTCCTTGCACCACCTTTAGCCACCAATTCAAGGCGGCGTCCTTCAAATGCATACGAACCATACGAAGCTTGGACTTTTTAGAGAAGTCCTTGCCTCCAAAAGCGGCATCAACTTGCTTAACAAAAGATAAAGCTTTCTCATGTACCGCTTTCCATAAAAAGCATCGAACTTGACTTGACGCTCTTCTCTCCCGGCTCGAAGTCCACTTTGTCGGTTATCGAACGCTCCTTTGTCTTCTTTTCCCTTACTTGTTCCAAAGATGATGTATCTGAGAGCGCAGGCATAGAAATAGCCTCCCTATTTCCTCCACGGAATACAGACCTAATGGCTCTAGATCTTTCCACGATAGTAACTCCTTTAGCATGAAGATAAGCTTTCGCAGCTTCAACTCCTTCGGCTTCGGTGGCTCTGTCCTTGATAAAGTCTTCAAACATTTGAGCCCTTCTTTTGTCATGTTCCCTCTTGGCTCTCCAACCTAGGAATTCCTCATCCGTGAGCAAACGCCTGAATTGTTGAAAATCATGGTACAATTCTGACAACACGGCAATGGTCTCATGGATAATGGATCGATGTAATATGCGGAAGCTTCGGAGAAGGATCGGTACTTCAAAACTCAGAAATCAACACTCTTTTCGCGACGGAATTAACGCACAAACTGAAAGGAGATGTGCAGAAAATAGAGAGAGAAGGGGGAGATGGAGAGGAGAGGACACAGTATTGGGTCCCAATTACCCTCTGTAGGGCCCCCACCACGGATGGTGTATTTGCTTTATTAGAATGATGTATATCTGAAAACAAATACAGAAAACTTGACCTTTTCTTGGCTGGAAAATCCTGCCCTTGACCTGAATCCTTCACCCCTTTGCGTTAGCAAGCCCTTGGCTATCTTGGCCCCTTGGTTTGCTTGAGCACTTGGTGAAAAATGAGATGAAAGATGGGATTGTGGACCTCTTCTATTTATACTACCCTTCAGGGGCAGTCGGCCAGCATAAGAGCAGGCGGCCAGCATCAGATATGTCCCACGACTGGATATTCAGCATTTAATGCTGAAAAATCCCATTAAATGCTGAAAAAATTCCCATAAATCCTGCGCATCACTTCCTGGCTGGCTGGTCATCAGGCGCCTGCTTCTGAAGGGCTGGGCATAGCGCTTGCCCACAATCCATGGGCTGGGCAGCCTGTATGGGCTGCCCCATACTTGCCCTACAGCCCTATGAAGGCTGTCCCCTCCTAAAAATGGCCTGATCTTTGCCCTAGGACTGTCCTACAGCCCTTCCATGGCTGGTGGGTCCAGCCTGGGCCTTACTAGCCCACATGGGGATGGTTTCACGCCATTCCCATGCCCATACTAAGCTCCGGGGTAGCCCTATGGGCTGGCCCCTTGTCCTAAACATACTCTACTCAGTGATCTAGCATTCGGTACCTTACCAGATACACAGAACCACTGACATCATTCTAGAGGGAGACTCACAGCGCGGACTGGCACTGATTCATGTGCAGGACAGTGCACACCTGACCTTGGACTCATGTGCAGGACAATGCACACCTAACCTTGAACGACTGAGATGGATCCCTGGCTAACTCGACCCGGACTGGGCTCACATGGGACCAGTTCACCATCCCAAGTCCTGCACCTTCTGTACAGAAATGTCTACGTGGCATCCAAGTGCGGGATGCACGTGACATCCCCTTCTGCTTAACTTGACGGAAGCTGCATAGCCTCCAAATAATCCGTCAATAATGCCGGATAGTCTTCAAAAAATTCTTTGTCGAGCCATACTGCTTCATGAGTTCCTCGGTCCTGAAACTTCGTGAGGAACTGTCGTAGTCTTCGGCCGGAGCCATGCTTGAAACGGTGCAAAAGGATCTATTCTGGAACCATGATTTCTGCTTCATCCACAATGTCTGGTTCCGCTTCGTCTTTGACCTCTGAAGGGGGTGGACCTGCATATGGCTTTAGCCAACTGACATGAAATACATCATGCATAGTCCAACTCGGAGGTAGCGTTACCTGCATAGACACCTCATTAATCTTTTTCCAGAAGGGAAATGGTCCGAAGCTCCTGAAAGACAACTTTGGGCATCGCTTGCCCACCTGCTTCAATCTTTGCTTCATAATCCGAAAATACACCCAATCCCCTTCCGAAAACTTCATATCCCTTCGTCTTTATTGGCCTGTCGAGTGTAGGCCTCTTGCGCTTTAGCCAATCTGTCTTTAACTGACTCTAGGATCTCCTGGTAAGACTTCGTCACTCTGTTCGCCTCCGGTACTGAAGACGAAGTCCTGGTTAACAACGACTGGAAAGGTCTTCCAAACGCTGCCTCATATGGAGTCCTGCCAATAGCTGAAGAAAAAGAGTCGTTCAAAACAGCTTGAACTAAAGGCAAAAACGATTCCCACTTACCTTGCTGATCGTGGACATAACACTTCAGCACATCAAAGGCCAACTGGTTGTATATCTCTGTCTGGCCATCTGTCTGTGGGTGGAATGCACTGGAAAAATTCAACTTAGTACCAAAATTATCAAACAATGCCCTCCAAAAATGACTGGTAAACTTGGCATCTCGGTCTGACACTATGGTTCTAGGAATCCCGCCAATCGGATACCAATGCCGAATGAATAACTGGGCAACATTCTCGGCGGTCACATTGGCCCTGCAAGGAATAAGCATAACAAATTTGCTAAACCTATCAACAATAGTTAAGCACTGCGTATTACGCTTACTCGGACTGGGAGGCAGATTTGTGACAAAGTCCATCGAAATGTCTTGGAAAGGACCCTCAGGAATTAGCAAGGGCTGTAACAACCTTATCTTCTTCCCACGAGGAGCTTTCACCTTTTGACAAATGTCACAACGTTGTACATATATAAACACATCACGCCTCATCTTTGGCCAATAGTATTGCCGTTCTAATTTCTCCAGAGTCGAAATCATGCCCCAATGACCACCTGTAATGGCGTCATGGACATCATGGAGAAGAGCTGCCCTGAATGACTTCATGACACACAGTAGACCTTTGTAGAAAAGCCAACCATCGCGTATCAGAAAGTGGCATGGTCCTGTGGCATCCAATGCCTGTTCCCACTGTGTACCGAATTCCTCGAAATCCGCGTACGTGTGCTTCATGTCTTCTAGTCCTGTACCAACAAGGTCAAGTCTAGTGGTCTGAATCGTAGATACTTGTCCCTTCCTGCTTAAAGCATCGGCCACTGGATTGGCCTTTCCTGGAAGGTACTCAATCATACCACCGAACTGCTGGAATATCGTAGATACTTGTCCCTTCCTGCTTAAAGCATCGGCCACTGGATTGGCCTTTCCTAGAAGGTACTCAATCATACCACCGAACTGCTGGAATATCTGACTCCAGCGGTGTTGTCGATCACTCCACTGTGCACTTGGCATCGTTTGAATCCAGCGCAATGCCTGATGGTCAGTGCGAACCTTGAAGTCACGGCCATACAGGAAATGTTTCCAATGTTTCAAGGCCTGTATAACTGCTAGGAGTTCACGATCATAGACTGAGTAGTTCTTTTCGGCGGGGAGTAACTTACGAGACATGTAAGCTTCTGAATGACCATTCTGTTGCAATGCACCTCCAATTGCGATGTTACTCGCATCGGTGATCACTTGAAATGGTTCGTCCCACGAGGCAAGGGCTAAACAAGGCGCTTCTGACAAAGCCACCTTGAGGTTCTGGAATGCCTCCAACGCTCATGGAGTCATTCAAATCTTTTGCCTTCTGGTTTTCACTCCCTTTAGCAGATCAGTGAGATCTGCCGAGAGATCAAAAAACTTGTCAATGTGGGTGGAATATACCTGGCATATACCCACAAATGATCTAATGTCATAAGCTGTCTGAGGTACTTCCCAGTTAACAATCTCGGCCACTTTAGCCAGATCAAGTCGAATGCCATCAGCACTAATTATATATCCCAAGAAATGTACCTGGAACAGATAAAATTCTGACTTCTTTTCATTGACATAGAGCTCGTTGCTTTCCAGCAACTTAAGGACTTTCTCCACATCAATGTCATGTTGCTCAACTGTAGCTGAAAAGATGAGTATGTCGTCCAGAAATATGAACACACTTTCCAATCAAATCCCGGAAAACACGCATCATCATGCGGTTAAATGTAGCTGGGGCGTTCGTCAAACCAAATGGCATGACCACAAATTCATAGTGGGCCCGTTCTGTACCGAAGGCAGTCTTGGGGATGTCCCCCTCTACAATCCGTACCTAGTGGTACCCACTCTTTAAATCCAGTTTTGAGAACACCTTTGCTCCATTCAGCCTCTCCAGAATATAGTCAATTCGAGGCATCGGGAATCTGCTCTTGATAGTTAGCTTGTTGAGTGCACGATAATCGACACACAACCGGAAAGACCCATCTTTCTTCTTGACAAACAAGATCGGTGCTGCAAATGGCGACATGCTGGGGCGGATGAAGCCAGCTTGCAACAATTCTTGGAGTTGGCGGTCCAATTCCGATTCCATTGCCTTGGAAAGGCGATACGGAAACTTGCTCGGGGGTTCCGAGCCTGGGAGGAGGTCAATCCTGTGATCCTCCGGTCTGGACGGGGGGAGCTGGGGAGGGAGGCTGTCCCGAAGAAAAATCTTCTGGAACTTTTCATGGAGAACCGAGTACTTCTCGGAAGCACTGGCCACCGTTTGGGCTGTCTGGATGTAAATCATCACACACTGTGCGCCTTTCCTGACTGCTCGCTTAGCCTGCAAGTGGCTTATGAGCGGAAAGTTTGGAATACCTGGCTCACACTTAATGGTCATCGGGGTGTTTGACACATTCCGATTGACATCAGGAAGAAACTTGTGAAACCACTGGATACCCAAAATTATGTCTGCTCCTACAAGAGGGACAACCATAAAGTCACACACAAACTCTATGCCTTGAATCACTAATTTAGCACCTAGAGCTTCATACTTGATGCTCGTTGTCATACCTGTGCTAAAACCCTCAACCTGTTTGTCCACCGGAGTCAACTCGAAACGGGCACGCCTAGTGGCCTGTTCCGTGACCACATCCTCCGTGATGCCGCTGTCAAACAAGACAACGACTCTCTGGCCACCTATGTAGCCAAAGGACTTGAGCAATTCGTTGCGCTCATACTCCTGGTCATGGGCGCCCTTTTGCTTATCTTCGAGCTCCCGGCTAATAATTGCTCCAACTGAAGCACCGGGGGTTGAAGAACTAGGGTTAGCCGCTGGGGTCTGTGTGGGAGCTAAGCTCACCACGGCTGTGGAGGCGGCAGCGGCCTTTGGAGGCTTCTTCGGACAATCCCGAGAAGTATGTCCTTCTGTATGACAAAAGAAACATCTACCCTCCTCCTTGTACTGAGAAAGCTCCTCAACACTCAACTTGCCACCTGTCTTGCCTGCCTCCGCTTTCTGGTCTGGAGTAAGCTTAGACGCATTGTTCGAGTTCTTGGAGCCAGAGGCTCCCGGGCTCTGTCCTGGGGAAGACCCCGTCTGGTTCTGGCTTTTGCCCCCCGAGGTGTTAGCCCTGGGAGAAGCCGGCTGGGAAGTCTTGGGCTTGCCACCATTGTGTTTCATTTGTGCACTCTGCGCAAGCGAGAGTGCGTCCTCAAAGGTGGCTGGCCTAAACATACGCACCTCCCATTGGATTTGCGTGTCCAGGCCATACAAAAACTGCCCTTTCTTGTACGTATCAGATAAGCCTAATTGCAGACATAAAGTCGAAATTTTATTGGCAAACTAAAGGATTGGTTGCGCATTCTGACGCGCTCCCTTGAACTCGTCTTCAAGTCGCTCAAGGTAGTGGGGCGGTAGAAACCGTTGCTTAAGGTCGCGGACGAATTCGTCCCACATAAGCTGCCATACCTGCTCTGGTGTGGACGTGAGCCCACTCAATCCACCAAGGAATGGCCTCACCTTCCAAGTACCAACTAGCTAAGATCACTTTGTCACTATCTGTTTTCCTAACTGCGGCAAAGTAAGCTTCAAATTGATGTAACCATGAATAAAGAGTTGTGGGATCGAGTTTACCATTATACTTACTGAAATTCATTTTCTCGGGAAAATGATTCGAGGGTGCCGCCGGTGTCAATCTGGCGTCCAAAGCTCTGAGGTAACGCTCGTGTTCAACGCATCGCATGGCATCGTCTTCTCGTTGTCGGATCTCCAATGCACGCATCTGCAACTCAAGCAAGGAGCTTGGCTGCGGCGGCTGAGACCCCGCGAGAGGGTCCCTGTGACGAGGATCTGGTATCTGGAATACGGAAGGAGAGGAGGAGATGGAAAACGGGACGCTGGAGAGCGGGAACGCTCCTCCAGAGCCAAGATCCGCGCCTTCTGCTCATCCAACTTGGCTGTCTGGTCTGCGATTGCTTGCATCATCTGGGAAATCCTACTCTGATACCACTGTAAGCTCAACCGGGTGTGTCGTGACAGAGTACACCACGTATCCAACATATAGAGAGTGAAGATAGAGAGAGAGAGAGAGAGAGAGAGAGAGAGAGAAGGGTTTAGGAAACTTTGCACAATACACACATACTAAGCAGGAAACAAGCCCCGCTCCCTTTCAAAAATTTATTAAGGAACAATCCACGGGCTTAGCAAGCTAGGATCAATACATCAATGAATACAAAAGCAAACAAATATACCGATGTAGAAACCCAAGTCGGAGTCAATGTCAAGGTACGAGATCCTGATGCCAAGCACACCACGGGGATGACCCACAAGAATCTCTCACCAAGCTAGTATCACATTCAAATCCAAATCCAAGACCAACTGAAGATTCAATCCCCAATCTAGAGAAGAACAATCCACAAAGAGTTTGTACAAGAGAGTATGGATAGCACCAAGTTCGCGTGGCTACATGGTAGCCGTTGTACGACACAGAGCAGCAGGCGGTGCAGATCCAGTCAGCAGCAATCAAGCGTCAGGCGACAGCAAGCCACGACACTAGCAAATCAATCGATGGCGACGACCAAGTGGTAGGTGGCATAGCTAGGCAGTTTAAGTGGCGCAACCTGACGACATAGGCAATGCTGTCAGCTGGCTGATGCGGCAACCAATAGTAGCAAACAGCGGCTTACAAGTGGTGGAGGCACTGGCAGCAACTAGCACCTGCAAGTGGCGGCCGCAGCAGCACAATCAGGCGGTGGCAATATAGCAACAGCCAATACAAGTAGCAAAATGGTGCACAACAATATACGGCACCCAGGCTCATGCGTAAAGTGGCCAAGCAAGGCACAGTAGATAGGTGGCAGTGATTCTAGCGACGACAGCTGGCAATTTAGTTGGTGCAACCAAACAATGGAACAGCAGGCGGCCATGCAGTTTCGTATAGCCGTATGAAAGGATGACTTGGCATAGGCAAGGGCCGACAGTGACGTTCTTGAGCAAAGGCAGCTCTGAGATTAAACTCCATGCTTGGTTGTTGGCGATGATGATCTCAACGTTTTGATGATGATGGTGATAACGAACTCAACGCTTCAACGAAGATGGCCACGGCTTAATGATGATGATGAAGACATTGCTCTCCAACTTGATGCTAAATAAAGGCTCGTGCTAGTTTTATAGTTGGGGGAGCCTTGCTTTTTACCAAAAGCTAGCCAAGCTCTTGGTTTGTCTTTTTCAATTTGCTTTTCCTCTTTTAACTTTTTAACGATAAAATATTACTTCAAATATAGCCAACTTTTCCAAAGTTCTTGTGCTTTGCTTTTCTGGCTTTAGGGCCTTGCTCTTTGATCCTAGAACTGCTTTTTGAAAAAGCGGCTTTTTGCTTTTCTGTCTTGCTCAATCCTCTCTAGTTAGTGGTGCTCCTAGCTCGGGGTCAACTCAATTTGACTTTTTGCTTTTCTCTGCTTTTTGACCAAAACATATGCTTTTCCTTGTGTCAACTTCATGATCCTTGTTTCCATGCTTTCATCAACTTGTCCAGTGTCCGGGCACGTATTCCATCATGTGAAAAGAGCTAGGACGGCCAAATAGTTACAATTATACAGGCAAGATGTTAATGCCAACCTGACAGCCAAGGTATCTAGCAATGCATCCTCTCTCAATCTTCTAAGTATATCCCACATCCAAACCTCAGTCTATCTACGAAGAGTCACCAATCCAAAATCCGTTGATTTGTGCCAACTGATGGTGGCACACCAATAGCCAAACATCTCCAAGGCAGTGCAGAAAGCATAGAGGCATGCCTGTGAGGCATCCAAAAACATCGCAGTATCATCTGCTAACTCTGAGTCCAATAACTCTTCCTCTGTGCAAAGAGACAACTTGAGGCCCGAAACCCCTAGAATAACCCTAAAAAATCTACTCATAGCCTCCGCTACTATAAGGTAAAGTAGTGGAGCTAAGTGGCATCCCTGCCTCCCAGAATGGAAGATCTGAAAGCCCTCACCACTCCCCGTAGGCCAATACTATGCTATGGGTCACCCTATACATGCAAGAGACCCCTCTGATCCACTCGAGAGAAACCTATCTATACCATCGTGCATTCCAAGAAGTCCCAATCCACACTGTCATCATAAGTTGTTTCAAAGTCCAACAAGAGAATGGCAAAGGATTATTGGCTAGATTTATTCCACTCCACAACTTCCCGAAATGAGAAGATATTATCAAAAATACTCCTTTCTTGGAAGAAACCATTTTGGGTATCATGAATACCCCTCTGAAGAACAAATTGAGGCCTCATACTCACTGCCTTCCCTAAGATTTTGTACGCAAATCCCAGCAGAGTTATGGGCCTCCATTGTCTAATACTGGTCTTGTCCACACCTTTCAGGACAAGGTGGATAAGACCCTCCATGAGTAAAGGACGCATCATAACCGTACACCACATCTGCTCTGCAAAGCAATAGTAACATCATCGCCAAAAACTACAAAAAGAAGGATGGAGAAATACCATCATCCCCTGGGCATTTTCCTTTCGAGGGCTGCAAAGCATGTCTCGGCTCATCCTTCGAATGGGGTGTCCAAAGAGCCGCACATATCGTCTATAATAAGCATAAGTAGAATGTTGTAGACAAAATTGTGTCAATCACACAACTGTTAGAAGTCATCTCCTGTCCAGTTTTATACACCAGGGCCTTTGTTGTGGGTGTGCCCGCCCTTATGAGGTGTTTTATCATTTTTCCTCACTCCCCGTATTTTTCCCCTATTTTTTCCCATTTTTCCAGTGGTTGGGAGGGTTGCCAGAGGATGCCAGGAGCACTCCAGTGCTGGCCGACTGCATGTTTCTCAGTCGTGGGCTACTACACTGCTGGCCGACTGCAGTTTCTCAGTCGTGGGCACTTTTCTACTGGCCGACTGCTCTCCCAGGGGCATATATATAGGCCCCCAGCCCCATACCACTATTTGTATCATTTCTCGGGATCTTCTTGTGTATATACGCCTACATCTCTCTCTCTCTTGTGCTGTTTTTCTGCCTGCATTTTGCTCTTGTGTTCCCAGATCTGGTCATCATCTCCGCTGCGTATTCTGACATGGTATCAGAGCCCTAGGCTCTAGATAGGTCTTGGGATTTGTGTGAGCAAGAGGGGGACTGTTTTGTGGCTGATTGGTGGACTGTTTTGGGCTGATCGGGAAGAGAAGGTGCAAGAGGGCTGATTTGCTGGACAACCACTTGCAGGTTTTAGTTCTTCTTTGTTCCCACCCACCCACCCTTTTCAGAGTACATCCCCGCTATGGCAGATCGGTTTGAGATGGCCGAGAGACATGTGAAGATCCCGACACTCCCCACGTTCCCGGTGGACCATCAGTTGGACGGGAGCAACTACGGCATATGGAAGGTGATGATGGAATCTGTTCTGGAGTCCTACGACCTCGCCGATTTCGTCGTTGGTGGTGTTCCACGGCCGGAAGTAGAGGAAGGGGAGTTACCGTCGATCCGAAAGGACCGGGAGGCCCAAACACGGATGTGGGATCGTGTCGACGCCAGGGTCCGTTCGTTTATTTTCCTCAACTGCACACCACAGGTAATCAATCATGTAAAGCATATGACGCTAGCCAGAGGTATATGGCAGCATTTGGCCTCACTTTACAACAGGGTATCGCCCATGAAGAGGATTTCCTTGGAAGTACAGATGCGGGTTATGAGCCCTGCAAAGTCGTCGACGATGCGGGAGCATATTAACAAGCTACAGGCTCTTCAGCAGGAAGTTCTTCAAGCTGGGAAAGAGATATCGTCAGAGGACATGGCCATCACGTTGCTGTCACACTTGCCCTCTTCGTACTCAGCATTTTACTCGTCTTTGATTACCAGTGGCAGGCTCAGTACCATCACGTGGGAGGAGCTTGTGCCCATGGTCATGGACCAGGAGGAACGATTCACGAACTCTCCTCAGGGTGGAGGTTCGGAGGCCTTTACTGGCCAACGGTCGAAAGGCCGTAACTCGGGCAAAGGGAAGGCTTCATCGGAGAAGTCTTCTGAGAAGAAGTCCGACACTGACCACGAGAAACTGAAGGTAGAGAGGACCTGTAATGACTATGGCGAGAAAGGCCACTACTGGAGGCAGTGTCCCAAGCGGAAGACCGAGAAGGGTGAAGACTCCTCAGCAGCAATCATGAAGACTCCGGCTTTTGTGCACCTGGAGGTGATGGACACCGATGCTTCATTTTCTTCAGGTAGGGAGGAGATTGGAGGACTCTCCGCAACGGATACTCGGGAGTGGATTCTCGATAGTGGTGCTTCCAGGCACATGACTCCTTCCCGTTCCGGTTTACAGGATCTCTGCAGGCTTTCTGGTCATATTCTTACGGGGGATACGTCCACTATCCCAGTTCACAGTGAGGGCAGGATGGAGATAATTCCCGATGGCAGAGGGGGGAAGCATTCCTCCCAGGTGTTGTATGTTCCGGCACTTGGTTTTCATCTGTTGTCAGTGCATCAAGTTTGCAAGACTGGCGTACGGGTGGAATTTGATGAGCATTTTGTTGCTCTCCGGGACAAAGCAACAGGCCAAGTGGTTTGGGAAGGCGGAGTGGAGAATGGAGTTTACAGGCTTTCAGCACTCTCTCTCCCAGGTCCTCAGGTTTGTGATGAGTGGCAGTCTGGTAATGGCCACTTGTGTGTGGATACGCTGCAGGTGCGGGCTTTCCGAGACCAAGTGGTGGATAGCTTGCCAGTAGATGGCAGCAATTGGCAGGAACTTTCCAGTACTGATGTTGGTAGTTCTTGTGTTCGTGAGTCAGAGGAAGCTAAACAGGTCACTTATGCTCTGATGTCTCGTAGTGTTCGGGACATAGAACTTCCAGTTGTTGAGGATGTTCTTTCCACGGGGACCTTTCGGAAAGCCAGGCTGGTGACGGGTGCTTACTTGCAGAAGGAGGTGGTTTCTCCACGCTTTGTGGTTCCGGATTCAGAGGGGGTGGTTGACAGGTTTCATCAGGTTTCCAGGACTTGTTTGTGCACCATAACAGGTGGTGATCCTTGTGAGCAGTGTGATGTCTCTGTGACTCAGAAGCTGTATGGTTCATGGATCTGGTTGATGGACACCAGATTGGACGGGAGCTTCCTGATGAGGCGGTTGAGCTCATGGTTGCAGATGTCTCTTTGGGAGGCAAGATTGCGTTTCCTGTGGTTTCTGCAGCATGCGAAGGATCATGGACTCTTGTACACAGGAGGGGGGTTGTTGGATGGAGTCCGACTCCGCGGTTGGAGTGACTCGGTTTGGGGAGGAGATCCGGACACGAGGAGATCTACTTATGGCCCAGGAGCAGTTTTACGGAGCAGGAGGAGGTTACATTGCAGGTTTGGGCTTCCATTGGAGGAACCCATGGTCATCCAGAGGCACTTTGTTCGTAAACAAATCGTTGCTGATGACATCTTGCTAGAGTTCTGTTCGACGAAGGACAGTACGGTGGACCTCTTCACGAAGTCGCTCTCTCAGGATTTGCTCAGGCGGCACCCCAGCTCCCAGTGGTTGGTTACACAACCAGGAGCTGAGAGGGGGTATAGAAGTCATCTCCTGTCCAGTTTTATACACCAGGGCCTTTGTTGTGGGTGTGCCCGCCCTTATGAGGTGTTTTATCATTTTTCCTCACTCCCCGTATTTTTTCCCTATTTTTTTCCATTTTTCCAGTGGTTGGGAGGGTTGCCAGAGGATGCCAGGAGCACTCCAATGCTGGCCGACTGCATGTTTCTCAGTTGTGGGCTACTGGACTGCTGGCCAACTGAGTTTCTCAGTCGTGGGCACTTTTCTGCTGGCCGACTGCATTTATGCAGTCGTGGACATTTTTCAGCAGTCGTGGGCACTTCCTTTGCTGGCCGACTGCTCTCCCAGGGGCATATATATAGACCCCAGCCCCATACCACTATTTGTATCATTTCTCTGGATCTTCTTGTGTATATAGAGCAGAGTTACATGCCTACATCTCTCTCTCTCTTGTGCTGTTTTTCTACCTGCGTTTTTGCTCTTGTGTTCCCAGATCTGGTCATCATCTCCGCTGCGTATTCTGACAACAACAACATTATGCACACCACACTAGGGCATTGAGCAACGTCAGTGGTTGGGCTCCCATCTCCCAGCCGTTGCTACCCCCTAAAAACCTAACCGGATGAGATATCTATGACAAGGTGCCACCACACCCTATATATGGCTCTTCGACTTCCCATGCTCTTGCATATGGGATAATCCACCACAACTTCCAATCATGCGATAACCCAAGAGTAGCTACGAGAATTGCCACCTCCAATACCCTCCTTCAATTCGAGCACCTCGATCAAACAGAGGTTAGGACCGCCCAAGACCACATAGGCCGAGCTCTGATACCATGTCAAAGTCACGGGACAACAGTACGCACGCCACCCTAGGACACTGAGCAACATCGGTGGTTGGGCTCGACGTTGCTCCCTCCCAAAAACCTGATCGGATCTATGACAAGGTGCCACCACACCCTATATATGGCTCTTCGACTTCCCAAGCTCTTGCATATGGGATAATCCACTACAACTTCCAGTCATGCGATAACCCGAGAGTAGCTACGAGAGTTGCCATCTCCAACACTCTCCTTCAATTTGAGCACCGCGTTCAGAAAAAGAGGTTAGGACCACCCAAGACCACACAGGCCAAACTCCGATACCATGTCAAAGTCACGCAATAGCAGTACGCACACCACCCTAGGGCACTAAGCAACGTGAGTGGTTGGGCTCGCCATCCAAAAACCCAGCCGAAAGAGATATCTATGACAAAGTGCCACCACACCCTATATATGGCTCTTCAACTTCCCATGCTCTTGCATATGGGATACTCCACCACAACTTCCAGCCATCCAATAACCCGAGAGTAGCTACGAGAATTGCCACCTCCAACAAAAATTGTCTAGCTGGACCTTGTGCGTGGTAAAACAAGCTAGATAACCAATCATGCAGATCTACAACCTTGTAGATGCTTTTTCAGCTCACGTCAGGCAAAATTCAAGATAATGAAGGGTGGACTGAGAGGAGGACATTCGCCATTGCATCCAATGGCTGTGAGATGACCCTCTGATGCTCATTGTAGGTCGATAATGCCACGGATGCCATGCTAGCACTAAAGCTAGTGACTTGTGAAGAACCATTTGGCTATTAGATTAGAGAATGTGTAACTGAGACATTAGCTTAAAAACGGGCTAGAGCAGACGCATATTATATTAAACATAACATCTACATAACTCGCATACCAGACAGATAACTGAAGGCCAAAATTTTCCCTTTTTTCTCTACCGCAAGAGATGTACATGGAATTTCAACAAAGGAATAAAGAAAAGTGTGTTTCCAGCCAGAACCAACGAAATCTGGGCTTTAGAGAAAGAAATGTCTCAGAGCAGAGCGATGGCTAAAGGGAGAGGAGGGAGATACTGTGCTACACACACACAAATACCTGAAGAGGTCCCAACAGGTTTCCAGATTCGGCGATGGCGATGAAGGCGAGTTGCTGGCAAAAACGCTTCGAAAGACGGGGCCAACGGAGGGGCGGCCATCGCCACGCGAGGGCTTGGAAGGCTCTACATGCTCAATGTAGCACTGCCGCTGCGGCTCGGCCATGGCGACCTCAGCTAAAGAACAAGATGCAGGAACTTAGGAAGAGAGGAGAAAAGGGCAAGCTCTCTCCCTCTCTCTCTCTCTCTCTCTCTCAGCGCGCGCGTTGCTGTCAGTTTGATAGATGAGCCTTTAAGGTTTACGGTAACACTGTCGGTGTCATGCTTAGGAATCATTCCTGCGCTCTGTTTTAGCGCTGTGTTTTTGTCCTTGGGACCCATGGTTTTAAACATTAGTTCAGCCTTCATATCCGACTGAAATCCTGGATCGTTCTATGGAGTGTCTTCTCCTAGGTCCTATGCTTTATTCTCCTCTAGCACTCCTACTATAGCAAAGCTAGCTTTGTTGCTAATACTCATATGATGTCTTCTCCTCTAGCATTGCTCCTAGTAAAACTAGCTTTGCTTGTAGCAATAGTTATAGCTTTGTAGTTGGTCTACACATCATGTGAAATTTCACATTTGAGAATGCACCAAGGTATTAAAGAAAATGAAAGCTAATAACCATTGGTATTACAAATACCATATCTTACTATTGTAGATAGCCTCGTAGACTTCGAGTGAAATCGTAAATAGTTTCCTCTCACTCAAAGAAGGCTCCATAGAAAATTTAATACATCTGACAAGATGTATTAAATTTATAGTAGTAATCATCTTCACATCCAAGCCCACTAATCCTAGGGAAGGATTAGTAGGCATCCCCTAAGCAGGAAGAGGTAATACCTTGCCCATGTGTAATAGCCTTACACATCCATGTTCTTATCAAAGAAGAGCCACCTATGGTGCCAAATCCCAAAGAGTGTCGGACGGCTTCATTTTGACCTCTAGTGAAAGGATTAGTACACATCCCCTGTGCATTGATAGGTCCAAGCCTTCCATGGATCATCATAGTCAACACGATATTTTCTCTGATGTGATAGGTGACGACTTCATTTCGACCCCTAGAGAAAGGATTAGTGCACATTCCCTACACATTGGTATGTCCAAGCCCATTAATCCTAGGGAAGGATTAGTGGGCATCCCCTATGCAGTAAGAGGTTATACCTTGGCCGTGTGAAATAGCCTTACACATCCATGTTCCTATCAAAGAAGAGCCACCTATGGTGCCAAATCCCAAAGAGTGTCATGCACACACTTTCGTGGCATCTTCAAGCAACCCTAAAGCTCAAAAAGATTACCACAATCCCACAATGCTCGTGTGCACCACACCACAATACCAACTCGCCATCTAACTGGAAAGACAAAGCTTAATCAAGCTCGCCAGCAATGACATCAAGGCTTTCGTCATGGATAGGCAAGCGACTCTCCTAGATAGTGAGGCCACATGGTAAGCCAAAACCTTAAAACCCCATTGTACATATATCATGTAGCACATCCTATTCATTGCACATATACATATATGTGCATGCGAGAATTATAAAAAATTCAAAACTAAAAAAACGACCAAAAAATAAAAACATGCACACTCAGGCCCCCTCTACAAACTAGCTTCCTTGGGGCCTTTTAATTTTCCTCCCCCTTAGACCCTTAAAACTTCTTCCCCTAAATTTTTAACACACCCTTGGAGAAAATTTCCACACGCACACACACAACCTGAGGAGGGAAAAAGTGACACGTTATCACGTAGGCTCACATTGTCACGTCATCACGTAGGCTCACATTGTCATGTCATCACATAGGCTCATATTGCGAGGTTATCACATATATTCACGTTGCCACATCATAAAATAAAATTCCAAAAAAATAAAAAAACACAAAACAAAAAAAGTGTCACATCATCACCCAAAATAAAAACTTGGAAAAAGTGTCTCATCATCACGTAGGCACATATATGGCACATTGTCACATAGGCTCATGTTGCCATGTCATCACATACAAAAAATATTAGAAAAGAGTACTATGCCATCATATAGACATGCATTTCCATATGCTCACATTGCCATGCCATTACCCCAAAAAACTTCAAAAAATGCCACATTATTACGTAAGCTCACCTGTGCCATGTCATCACCTTAAAAATTTTGAGCATACACAAAAGTCATTAAATAACATTTCTAAAAGCTTTCAAAGGAGATCCTTGAAGGCTATTCACATCAAAAACTCTAAAAAGTGGTAAGGACATTGGTTAAGCTAAACGGCATAACTCAATACACATATATTCCCCATTCCATAGAAAATGATAGCTTGTGTTGGTTATGGTTGAATCGATCATGCTCAAACACGATTGGTGCTGACCTCACCGAAGGCCTATTATCGTGGGACTTGGTTATAGCCTCAAAAACCTTCTAAGAAATTGTAAGCCTTCTTTTCGATGATCTCTCCAACACGTAATCTACATGTGCTAGTGAACGTTAGTGACATTAGCCTTCTAAGAAATTGTAATCCTCCTTTCCAATGATCTCTCCAATACGTAATCTAAATGTTTCGGTGAACATTAATGGCGTTAACCTTTTTGAGGTTGATGTATACCCTAAGTTTTCTATTCTTGTTGGGGATAATCACAATCGGTGATACCCATTTGGTATGCTTAATCCGATAAACAAATCCACATTGATGAGATTATCGAGATTGTTTTTTATGAGTTATTCATACTTGGGATTCATGTTGTAGGCTCTTTGTTTGAATCTTTTTGCACCTTCCATGACATCATAGAGGTTTCACTAGCTTGAGGGAATTCTCTTCATGTCCATGTATTTTCAGGTAAAAAGGTCTTGATACTCCTTACGTAGAGTTATCATAGCTAACTTTCTTACTTTGAAGTGTGATCTTTTATAACAATGAATACTAGCTTCGGTTCTTCACTTAGGTGAGCAAGGTTGACTTTCTTAATCTCATCGGCAGGGGAGGTATAAAGCTCTCCTCTTGAGCTTGTTTGAGTGTTTTTGTAGTGCCATTGTGTCCCCATGCTGTACAACTTGAAGTACTTAAGCACTTGCCTTAGATCTTCTTTTGGAGGCTTGATGAGCTCTTTGATCTTTTCTTCTCTCTCTACCTCTACCTTAGCTTGTTGAGATTTTGCCTTGCAAAAATAAAGATCCTTACTTTCTCTCCAGCCAACATTTCATGGCTAATGTCTTGGCCCAAAGTGTGAACAAAATTAGGCCAATAGTCCACTGAAGATGTGTTACAGGACCATGGTACATGGAGATTAGAATATTCCACAAATTAAATAATAGAAGAAGTAAAACATAAACACCATAGCATAATTCAAGAGCATAAAAATTAAAGAACACAAGATTGGGTAAAATCTCCCCCCCTCCCCCCCTGACGTGTGTGGCTCCACTCCCACACGCGGTATTTAAATCATACTATCATAAATTTAGCCCTTGGAGCCATAAATAGCATAGCTTTTTCCAAAATAGGGCTTTTACAAAATTGAACCATTGTCCAATGCTTTTAAAGTATCATATAAAAAATAAACATTGCCCAACATATGTATAATGGGCCAAACCATACAAAATCAAATATTTAGCACACATGTGCTCGCTAGATAATCTCGTCCAATGTCCACCTTGGTTTCTGAACTCACGATCTATACTCAACATAGTCCACAATGTTAGATCACAATTACTTTGGAATCACTTACAAAAATAATTATAACAAATGGAAATCATTTCCTACCATGCTTCACACATAAACCATGCATCACACATAATTAATTGGATTCACTCCCATGATAAAATATTTTGAAAAATCTCACTCCCGTGATAGTCCTCCCATTTGAGAAGACAATCGTCCTCAATTGTAACATGTTGGATTCACTCCCAACGTCATCACACATCTTAAAGTTGATTGGATTCACTCATGATCAAACTCCTATAATCTTTATGTTGAGATGTCAAGCTCAACACGAGTTGACACTCACGAGGCGCCTGCATGACCATTCGACATTATATCACTGGCGGGTTTGGTACCTAGCACTGACATATCTTTGCCAAAGATTTGACAGCTGGACTACATTGACTAGTCCACATCTATCCACTCCTATTAGCGTGTTCACATTATGGACTGCTTGTATATACTCTATTATGTGTGTTAGTCACTTTATCTTCTTTGTATACCTTTTTAGTTGTGAGAAGAAGAAGAATAATTTTTAGCCTCTCACCTTGTGTGTTTTCTTGTAGGGTTTGTGTGAGTGTGTGTGTACTTGCAAGAGCTCAAGCTCTCTTCTCCCCTGTATCTCACCTTGTGTGTTTTCTTCTCCCCTGTATCTCACCTTGTGTGTTTTCTTCTAGGGTTTGTGTGAGTGTGTGAGTGTGTATGTGCTTATAAGAGCTCAAGCTCTCTTCTCCCCTGTATCTTTTCATGGTATCAGAGCCTTGTTCATGTTAAGGGCTGAGCAGCAAGCAAGAGAAGCACAAGAAGCCGTACGAGTGTAAGAGCTTCATTTACTCTTCCCCCTTTGTGTTTACTACACCCTTATCAGGAGCTCTTCAGGAGGCACCGACAAACAAACTCCGATTGAGGAGATTTCTTCGTAGAAGCAAAGCTATAGGGCAATCATATTGTTTGTTGGACATCATTTTTTTGGGTCAAAAAAATGTTTCGAGTACGTTTGGACCTCCATTTTTCAGTTCGCAAAATCGATCCCAAGCATTGCGGGTAAATTTCGATTCTCTGCAGAACTCTGTTTTTGGAATTACAGGAAGGGCAATTAGTTGTGCAAACACTGTGTGTGCTGGAAAAAGGTCTCAACGTTGCCATTGGGTGTATATATGTAAAGTAAGGTCACTGATTGTGATAGTTTGGGTGCAGTATAGTACCGCTGCAGAGAATACAACAGTTCGTACAAGTCAAGTAAGAGTGTTGTTGTTGGTAAATTTGTGTTGTAGAAAAGATGTCGAATGATGGAATAAACCAGATTGTTACAGAGAAGCTTGACAAGAACAACTTCCATGCTTAGAGGTTTAGATTGACAAATTTCCTGATGGGAAAAGGTTATTGGGACTACATATTGAAGGTGAACATGATGAGGCACCGGAGATTAATCCAATTACTGCAGATATAAAAGAGTTCAAGATTGGAATCAAGGAGCAAGGAAAGTCATGTATTGGCTTTCTATCAGCATACATGACACTATGATTGGGCATATACAGGATGCCAAGTCACCTAAGGAAGCATGGGACACCTTGGTGAAGTTGTACGAAACCAACACCAAGGCATGAAAAATTCAGTTGAAGAATGAGCTTCATACTGTGGAGAAGAAGAATATGTATGTGAATGATTATGCTTTGAAGATCAAGGGCATTGTGGAATCCCTTGCATCAATTGGTGTTTCTGTTGATGATGATAATAAGGTGGAAGTGTGTATGCATGATCTCGGGCCACAATACAAGGTGTTCAAGATGTCTATTCAGATTCAAGAGAACATTCTCAACTTCACAGATTTGGTATCAATGCTGATCATTGAAGAGAAGAACTTGGGTGAAGATCAACAGTCTTCACAAAACAGAAACAATTCAGAGCAGCAATCCAAGTGCAGGTAGAGAGCGAGGTAGAGGTCATGGACGTGGCCAAGGTGGTGGCTGAACAGGTAATCAGAATTATGGTCAGCACAATAACAGTCCCAGGATTCACAACAACAATAACATACAAGTGGAAGAGACCAGCTTAGAGCCAGGGGGAGTCAAAGAGGTCCTGATAATTGGCAAAGGTAGCATAATGATACATGAGGGTGTTTTTATTGTGGTAAGCCTGGACATGTATAAGTAGATTTCTATAAGAAGCAAAGTGACGTGTGAAACGAAAAAGTACAGTAAAACAACTATACATCCTCTAGCAGAAATAATGAGGATAATGAAAGGTTATTTGTTATGCAACATGTGGTTAATGATGTGTCTAGAAATGATGTAGCAGCATGTAAGGATGATATATGGTATGTTAATTCAAGTGCTTCAGACTACATGATAAGTCATGGTGAGTTTTTCAAGGAAATGAAGTCTTGAAAAACCAAGTTTTGTCGAAACAGGGAATGACACTGCTCATCCCCATGTTGGAGATGTGCTATTATCTCTGCATGATGGTAAAGTGAAGTACCTTGCAAATGTGCTTCATGTTCTAAACATTACAAAGAATCTAGTTTCTGTTGGCCAGGTGATTGAGCAGGGTTTGCAGGTTCGGTTTAATCTTGATGGCTGTTATGTAGAAGACTTTAAAGATAAGTGCAGGTTGGTTACAAAAGGCAACAAAGTGGGTAGAATGCTTACATTGAAAGTAAATATGCTTGAAGTGAGTGCTAAAATGTTTGTAAATGGTTCAGGAGTTGTTGCAGATATAGACATTTGGCGCATAAGAGAATTGGGCGTGTAAATGTGCAAAGAATGAAGTCTATGCAAACTAAACAAATTGTGACAGGGTTGCCTAAGTTTAAAGTTGAAGGTATGCAGAAAGTTTGTGAAGCATGCCAATTTGGAAAGCAAACAAATCATGTATTTCCACATGACAGAAATGTGAGCAAAAATGTACTAGATGTTATGCATTCAGATGTATGGGGTCCTATAAAGACTAGGTCTATGGGTGGCTGCAGGTACTACGTAACATTCATTGATGACCACATGAGGAAAGTGTGGGTGTATTTCATGAAGGAGAAGAGTAAAGTGTTCACTCATTTTCAAAACTTCAGAGATAGGAAAGCGCATGTAAAGTGCCTAAGGTCAGATGGAGGGGGAGAATACTTCTCTGATGAGTTCTCTGAATTCTTGCAAAAGAATGGCATTCATAGACAATTTACATGTAGATACACTCCGTTAGCAAAATGGAGTTACTGAGAGAAAAAACAGGCACATTGCAAAGATAGCATGAGCATTGATGGCAGAGAAGAATATGTCGCATAGCTATTGGTGGGCTGCGCGGCTGTGTCTATATCAGTTTATATCATGAACAAGACTCCTACTGCATACATGATGTAACGCTAGAGGAGAAGTTTACTGGCAAGAAACTTGATTTGTCTCACTTGAAAGTTTTTGGATGTATTGCATATGTGCATGTGCTTACAGAAGATCTTTAACCTTTTGAGTTATTTCAGTACCTAACCCCACAGCTACTGGAGATCGGGGTTGAAACCCATACATAAGCATAAAAGGACTAAAGCTTGTAGCGACATGCTTTGCACTACTGTAGGCAAATTCTAAAATTAATAAGTAATTTTTCCAATTCGTTTGCCGTTTACTCAAATATACTCTTAGCATATCCTCGAGTGCTTGGTTGACCCTTTCTGGCTGACCATTACTCTAGGGTGGTCAACTGAGCATTATGTCCAACCTTTTGAACATTGCTCGCCGAAAGTGACTATTAAAATTCTGGTCTCTATCACTGACTATATTGGTTGGTAGCCCATAAAGTCGATAGATATTCTCAATGAAAAGCCAAGCTAACTCTGGCATTTTCACCATTTTTTTTTAGTCAGAATGAACCGAGATATCTTGGTCAACCTATCAACTACAACCTAGATGGCATCATAACCTCTGCTAGTTATAGGTAGACCTATAATAAAATCCATCGAGATGCTTTCCCACTTACCATCAGGGATCTCTAATGGTTGTAATAGCCCACCTATCTTAAGATGCTCAGCCTTATTGACCTTGCATTTTTGACAATGCAAAACATATTCTTGGACGTCCGTGTGAAGTCCAGTTCAATAGAATTGCCTTCTCACTAAAGTATAGGTCTTCCTAATTCTAGGATGACCTGTACTTGGACTATCACGACACTCATAAAGTATTTGGCACCTAGTGTCAGAGTCCGAGGGTACACACTCTTCCTTTGTATAATAAGTACCCATTATCGATGCTTCCCAACGATTAAGCTTATCTCTAGAAAGAGAAGAGATGGGTGTGGAACTATCATCTATACTCGCTACTGCTTGCGGAGTGGGAGGGATCCCTATGTGCAACAACTGTCTACACCTTTGCATATAACTGATCATGTTCACACTTGCCTTTGAGTGAATCTAAAAATTCACTTTTCAACTCCGTGAAACTCAACAAGTTGACTTTAGGCATGCAACTTAAGGCATCTGACATTGTATCGACCTTGGTTGAAAGTTGAATTCTTAGAGAATTTCTGCCCATCTAACTTTACGACCTTTCAAATTAGTTTGAGTTGTCAACCATTTGATACTCTCATGATCAAAGACAATCTCAAACTTAGCATCGTAGAGATAATGTCTCCACTTGCCTAGAGCATGCATGATGGCAAAAAGCTCACACGATCATACGTAGAATAATTCCATTGAGCTTTATCTAACTTCTTGATCTCAAAAGCTACCGATCTTCCTCCTTAAAGAAGCACATCACCAACTGTATGGTCACTAGTATCCGTTTCAACCACAAACGACTGATTAGAATCTACTATTGCCAACACAAGTGCAACAGCTATAGCAACCTTAATGTTATGTACACATTATATGTGCATATACTAGGAGGCTAACCCACCCTAGGCATGTGAACATGGGAGCACGGGAACATGCTCTAGTGGGGCAAGGGTTAGGTCTAACCTTGGGTTGAGAGGTTAGGGTTAGGCAACCAAGGATCACACATGGAAATGGAGAGTCAAGAGTCACTTGAGGGCCCTCCTATATAATAGGGGCATGGGGCATTCTCAAGGGATGTTCTCTTGTGTAGAACATTGTGTCTACTCTCTTGCCACTTGAAGCTAGAGCCAAGTGCTACTGGAGTGAAGTCATATCTCTTGGTGGTATGGGATACTAAGATAAGATATGTGATACTTCATTGTATTTATGTATGCACCCTTGGGCTCGGTAGTTGGGTGGATGAGTATATGCCTGGTTATTAGCTAGAGAGATCTTTAGGGTTTTAACACTTACGGCGGCGATCGAAATTTTGTTATTAGTCAGCACCCCAAACAAAGTTGTGACCCTTAGCCTTTAAATGGTCCATCATGGGAACCACTAACTTAGCATAATCTTGGATGAATTTGTGATAGAACCCTGCCAACCCAAGGAATATATACAATTCCTCCATATTGGCTGGATGAGGCTACTTAAGGATTGCCTCTACTTTCGTAGGATCCATCTGAATTCCATCTGCCGAGATCATGTGACCCAAATAATGAATCTCTGAGGCAAAAAAACTCACACTTGCTCTCTTTAGCATACAATACATTCTGCTTTAGCAGTTCGAACACTAATTTTAAGTGTTGCAAATGCTCTTTCTCAGTGTGACTAGAGATCAAAATATCATCAAGAAATACTATAACAAATTGACCAAGATACGGGCGTAAGACACTATCAGTAAGCATCATGAACGTACCTGGAGCATTAGTTAGACCAAACGTCATAACTAGAAACTCATAATGCCCAAATCTGGTACGAAAAGCTATCTTAGGCACATCCTCCATGCGGAAACAAACTTGACCTTAAGTCAATCTTGCTAAAGTATCGTGCACCTTGCAGTTGATCAAAAAGCTCATCAACTCGGTAACGAATACTTATTCTTTATCATGATTGCATTTAAACCTCGAAAAGCTATCTTAGGCACATCCTCCATGCGGAAACAAACTTGACCTTAAGTCAATCTTGCTAAAGTATCGTGCACCTTGCAGTTGATCAAAAAGCTCATCAACTCGGTAACGAATACTTATTCTTTATCATGATTGCATTTAAACCCCAATAGTCCACATATAAACTCGTAGACCCATCTTTCTTCCTCATTAATAAAATCGATGATGCCCATGGTAAATTGCTAAGCCTAATGAAGCCCCTGGCAAGGTAGTAATCAAGTTAACGCTTTACCTCACTAGCTTCACTAGCGTTAAGCTTATATGGAGGCTTGTAGACTGGCTTTGCATCCTTGAGCACTTCAATGACATGCTGGACATTGCGCTCAGGGGGCAAACCAGACAGAAAGTCACTTGGAAATACATCATGAAATTCATGCAAAAGATTTTGCAAAGAATTAGAAACTTGTTGAGTGAACTTAGGAAAAATTTTAGTTTGTTCATTATTATGCATAGCACTAACATGTTGTTTACAAATGACAGAATTGAGAGATTTAATTCTCAAACCGAAATTAAAATCACCACCACTAGCATCATTATGAGACAAAACTGAAGGAGACATGTAACACAAAAAGAGATTTTCTATTTCATGAGCATGTACAAGGCGATCCACTTTCAACAGAACAAATGAGTGGGGACGGAGGCACATCACGTTCACTTTGCAAATGAACTTGTTTACGATTGACCTCAAAATCAAAAGTATTATCTAAATAACTATGAGAAAGAGATGGTCCTATAACTGAAATAACCATTCACGACCCAAAATAACATCAGCTCTCGTACTTGAAAATCTACGTACATTTCATGTCCCTGAATAGTGAGTACGTGCTTAACCACTGTGTCCCATACATGCTTATCATGCCCATTAGCACGTGATACCATGTATTTATGATCACTAGGGCTTTGTGGTAATTTTAAATTTTTAACCAAATGATGATTCAAAAAGTTATGTGTAGCCCCATCGTCAATCATGACACGAACTCTTCATCCGTTGAATGTGTCCATGCATCCAAACCAAATCATAAGGGTCGAAAGAGGATACTCACATTGTAGAGGTTACACAACACTCATGCGTGTCGGTATGGCATACTTGAACTTTAAAAAATTTCTGAGAAGCTTCAAGTGGCAAGACTTGCACCGTGTGCACCGCCTTACAACCGCTCTTATCAATATCTTTACCATGGTTCTTTAGACAATTCTGTTTATCATGATTAGCATCCATGCAAATAAAACATAAATTTTCTTTTTTTAGCTCTCTCATAATCTTGTAGAGATAAGGGACCACTTGGCCCCTTAGCCTTCTTAACCGCATCATTACCTTGTTTGGCCTCCTTCTATTTGTTTCCCTTAGAACTGCGGAAGTCGGATGCTCCAACCCAAGGTGTCTTGGTTGTACATTTCTTCTCAATATTATCATCGAAGATCTATGCACTTTTTATGGCCTCTTTCAAAGTTTTAGGATATTGAGTTTTAACCTTAGTTTTAGATTCATTATCTAAACCATGTAAAAAACCTCGTACTTTATGGAAATCATCCAAACCTTCGAGGTTAAGAATTATCTCGCGATACTTGGAAATGTATTAGGTCAATGTAAGACCTTCCATCTTACAATTGTCCCAAGCATCCCAGTTGCGATCCTTCTCATTCTTAGGTAAGAATTCTTTTCGAAAAAGTACCTCTAAAGCAGCCCATGTCGTAGGTCAATCACTCTCACCGAGACTCATCCACCACTTGTAGGCCCTGCCCTCAAGCGTGAGAGTTACCTCGAGTGTGCGAACAACATCAGGAGAATGCTTCAAAAGGTGCAAGTTCATCCACTTTTGTAAAAAAGTATTCATTGCATCTTTATTACGCTCCTCTTCCATGCAGAACACAGGAGGTTGGGCATTTCAGTGTCTTGAGTTGACATCCCAGGAGTAGATTCCCCTAGAGTATCAACCAAGACACTCCGAAACCCTAAACTAGTGACCAACTACTTAAGAGTCTCTTGCATGGTCTGTAAACTTTGAGAAAGAACAAGTAAACTTTGCTCAATACATTGTGTGCGTGATTCTAACAAAGTATGTGCATGCAAATCCATAAATCCATGATCACCCATATCTAGATCAGCCATATTGGTATCCAAAGATGGATGACCACCATGCTTCTGTCCCTCTGAGTGCTCAGAATTTTTGAGGTCATGGTAACAAATTAAATTCAAGTGTAAGATGAAGATGAATATCTGACCAAAACCGGCTCGACTTGCTTGCATCGACAATATGTTATCTGGCGGCCTTGCTATAGTCACCGCTCTCATCCCCTTGCCGTAGAGAAATATCAAGAAAAAGCCTCCTCAAAAATGAGAGAGAAATCCTCTTCTCTACTAATGTGTATTGGTGGCACTTCAAAAATATCTTCTCTGCTTTGGGGTATACGAGAGAGAAAGAGAGAGAGAGATATAGATGCTCCTCTCCTTCCGCCTGTGAGAGCGCAACGAGAGAGAAATAGGAGTGTGGTTTCTCTCCATTGTCTTTGAGACTGTTGAACTCTGCTCTCTTTGTTTGAGGATGGGCACTGAAATAAGGAAAACAAGCTGGCTGGCGTGTGTATCGCCGTTGGCCTGCTGGCCGCTATTTTTTTAAATTTTTATATATATCTTGGTCGGCTCTATTATTGTGGCTCTCTGCAGCGCTTTGTTGAGGCCGGCTGTGTTGCTTGTGTGTTGTCTTCATGCGACTGTCTCCTCTTAGATGTATACAACAAACGACTGTTGTAGTTGGCTGAGAACAGCTTCCACAGCTGTGCACTACTTCTTCCACGATCTATAGCAGACTAGAAACGGAAGAGAGAGAGAGAGAGAGAGAGAGAGAGAGAGAGAGAGAGAGAGAGAGAGAGAGAGAGAGAGAGAGAGAGAGAGAGAGAGAGAGAGAGAGAGAGAGAGAGAGAGAGAGTAGTTTCTCTCACAAGGGACTTTAAACACGTTCCTATATAGCAAAAAAAAAACATATTGCTAGATAGATTACTAGAAAAAAAATGAACATATCTAGTAAAAGTCTAGATCTAGGAAAAGTGGAACACTTCCTAGTTCTTCATTATAGGAAAACACTTGCTATATAGTAAATAACTAGCAATAAATTACTATATAGTAAACTATATAATAAAAAGTTTTAATATAGTAGAAGTCATGAAAGCATTCACTATATAGTAATTGATCTAGGAAAACTTTCCTCTATAGCAATGTATATAGTAAAATATTGCTATATAGTAATCTATATAATAAAATATTACTATATAGCAAATCAATATGTAAAAAATCACTATATAATAATGGTTATAGAAAAATAATTTTATAAAAGGAAGACGTGATTTTATAAAGAGAAATACAATGAAAATCAAGTTTTTTTATTTTACAAAGACGTACTTTCACAAGTGCAAATTAAAGAATGGAGTGTAATTAGACTAATTATCTCAAAAAGCTTATATATATATATATATATATATATATATATATATATATATATTTATTTGCTTAAGTGAAACACAAGAGAAATGTATAAAGAATAAAGATATGCTTTTCATGGTTACAAATTAATGGGTGGATTGTAGTTAAATAATTATCCAAAAAAACAAGTAGATATAATTTTCTTAAGTGAAACACAAGAAAAATCTACAAGACACAGAGACATACTTTCACAAGTGCAAATTTAATGGCATAGTGTAGTTAAATAATTATCCTAAAAAAGTATATAAAATTTTACCTAAGTGAAACACAAGAGAAGTTCATAAGGCACAATGAAATACTTTCATAAGTGCAAATTAAAGGATTGAGTGTTGTTAAATAATTATACCAAAAAATAAGAATGCATCTTTTTTTTCTAAAGTGAAACAAAATAAAAATCTATAAGGCACAAAGATATACTTTCACAAGTGTAAATTAAAGAAAATAAGAGTTTATAGGTAAAGAGAAACATTTACAACAATGTCTATAAGCAACGAAATAAACTTCAACACTATAATAGTTGAGAAAATAGTTTTATTACAATTTATCAAGCATAAAAATACTTGTTTACATGGTTTCTCTTGTAACATATTCCACAAAAAGGAGATAGTAGAAATCCATATGCATATGACGATAATTCCTTCTATAACATTTGTTCTTTGTAGAGTCATGCTCAGGATCTTGGCAATGTTTGTTGCCATGTGACTTTTTTTCAAATGTGTTTGTAAGCTTGGGTCTCAATGTCTTCCGTTTTCATAGCTTGTTCCCTCTCTTACTACTAAGTACCACAACAATGTGTATTTGGTCTCATCATCTAAGAATGCATTACAAACTAAAAGCTCAGAGTCAAGATCTAATGATGACGAGAAGCTATAAAAACTTCCAAGAATGCCCTTAATGTCCTCAAACAAAGGTATTTTGTCTTGAGGATACAAATCCAACAAACCAGTTCCATCGATAAGAGATTTGATGAAGACAGTCATAATAAGTGAGCATGGATCCACCAATCCCTAAGGATTGCTCGAATGTATAGACAGCTTGTGGCCATCCTGGAGGAATTCAAACAAGTGAATTGATGTCACACGAAAGCTCTCGGATTCTTCTTTTAGCCCAAAACACCTGTACTGGAACAACCTGATGCAAAACACAAGTACTGGAACAACCTGATGCAAAACACAAGTAAGAGAATGAGAGAAGAGAGAGATATATGAGTTTTAGTATATTCATATAGTACAAAAACGATGTACAACTTGGCAAGCTATAGGTTGCCTTGAAAAGATGATCTTGGACTCCAAAAAGCCCTAGTCTAAGACTCACTACATAAACGGATGAAAACCTACAAAGATCTTGCCTTGTGCCTTATATAGGTCTTGGGAAAACCCCATAAGCTGGCCGAGTCGGCCAGCAACAAAAAACAATAGTTTGTTTACTAGCAACGACACCTACAACCCCCTAACCCACTAGCCAACCTGGTCTTGCATCCACACGAGTCGGCCAGTAACAAAAAACAATAGTTTGTTTGCTAGCGACGACGCCTACAACCCCCTGACCCACTAGCCAACCTGGTCTTGCATCCACACGATACCCTTTCTGGTGCCCACTTTGCCCTGCTCATGCCCTATTCTATCTATTTTTTGTGCTGCCCTTTAGGGATTACCAATGGGATCAAGCATGTCATGCACATGACATCCCCCCTACTAAACTTGATGACAGGATTCCAACTTCTAACCCTAGATGACTATCATCATCCGCTTGTCTCCTCCTCATAGACTCCCAAACTTGTCATCCTTCCCTTCCTAGAAACCTTTTTACTCAAAACCTTGCCCAATCTCCTAATCCACTCCAAATCTGATGACGATATGTGCATCTATTCCACCTTGCCCCCTTGCCTTCTTGTTGTTAAAACCCTAAGATCTCTCAAGATAATTGTTATGCATAAATATGCATAAATCAGGCATAAACTCAACCACCCGACCACCCTCAAGCCCAAGGGATGCACACATGAATTATAAATGAAATACATCATACCTCTACCTTGATGTCCCATACCATCAAGAGGTATTACTCCAATCCAATAGCATGTAGCTATAGTGTGAAATGGTAGGTGAGTAGATATGAACCTCTACACAAGAGAGCATAACATAGCCTTGGCCTCACAAGCCCAAGCCTCCAAGCCCCCAAGCCGCCTTGAGTGTGCTCCATGCCCCTATTAGAAGGGCCCTCAAGTGACTCTTGACTCTCCATTTCCCATGTGTGACCTTGGATGCCTGACCCTAACCTTCATCCTTAAGGTTAGTCCTAACCCATGCTCCACTAGAGCTTGTTCCCATGCTCCCATGCTCACAAGCCTAATGTGGGTTAGCCTCCTTGTATATGCACACATAATGTGCATATAACATACTTCCCTTCTCTCAAAACATTGCACTCTATGAAAAGAAGGAGAACTGTGCTGAACAATCTCACAACTGACTTCCAAGTCGAAACCTCTATTTCCCTATCTTTCGACCTAATTTAAACCTCAGGGATTAGTCAACTAGAAAGTTTCCTTTCCTTGAATTCAAGTACCTTATCAGGTTCATGTTGTGGAACATAGGATAATTCAAGTACCTTATCAGGTTCATGTTATCAGGTACTTGAATTCAAGGAAAGTTTCCTTTCCTTGAATTCAAGTACCTTATCAGGTTCATGTTGTGGAACATAGGATAATTCTTCAACTTCAATGAGTTCTTAAGGAGTAACTATGTTATCCTCACCTCCCAGTTTCCCTTTCAATTTATTGATTCGAAAGACTGGATGAACTCCAACATGTGGAGATAGTTTAAGTTCAAATGCAACTATGCCAATCCGATGTATAACTCGAAATGGACCACAATATCTAGGAGATAAATTCGAGCATTTTTCTATTGACAAAGTGTGAGAATCTTTAGGAACATTAAAATAAACCAATGCTCCTGGTTCAAAAGATCGAGATGAGCATCCCCTATCAGCATAAAATCGTGCCCTATCTTGAGCACTCCTGATAGAATCTCGAGCTTTGGTCAGCATTTCTTGCATATCTCGCAAGAAATCCCTCGATGCATCAAGCTTGATGTCCTTAATACTGACATCAATAGCTGCCTTGGGTTGATACCCATACATAAGCATGAACGGACTAAACCAATAGCCGTATGAAAGTTCAAAACATTTTAAAACTGTAAATAGATAATGAAATAGCTAAATTAGTGAATAATGAATTTCAAGAAGTAGATAAGGGATGTTTAGAAGAAGAGGGCATGCATAGGAAAAAAGCAGTGTGATTGGAATGAAGGATGGGTGTGGATTTATGATTGGGCATATTTTGATAAGGAAGTAGGTCGTATGCTTTATAAATTTTTGCAAAGCAAGATAAAATTCTAAGAGTGTTTTTGATAAAGTGGGTCCAAAAAATATTCAAATAAGTGCCCTTTCTGAACAATGTGCAAGGTCTAACACTCATAAATTTGCTTACTCCTCTAGCACAAGCAAGTTGAGTATTACAGATATATTAAGCAAGTCAAAGGATAAATCTAAGCTTGCTATATCAAATCTTTTTTCTGGCGCATATTTTTTGCTATATCAAATCTTTTTGCTGGCACATATCATGTGACCAAGGGGGATCTTGCTTTTAGTAAGTTTTGCGATTTCTCTCTCTTTGTGGTTACTCCTCACTTTCAATAGATATGTAACATAATATTAAATCCTATATCACATTTGAGTCTATAGTGAGACAGTATCTTAAAATATTAAGAAACTTACATTTTTTAGTCTATGCATCATCCTTGTCATTAATGAAAGGGTGTAAGGTGTGTCATTAAAGGGTTGACTTTTTTGATTCCACTTACCTTTTTTGGGAAAATGCCTATATCCCTTTTATTCTAAATTCAAAAAAATTCTCCCCCAAAAAGAGAAATTCGTATTTCCCACTAGACTCCAAAATAATAATAATGATAATAATAAAATCAAAATTTAATCCCACGTGAAGTCTGGCTCACGCGTGAAGAGTAGTGTTTCACGGCGTGAAAAGCGAGTTTACGTGAAAAAAATAAAAATAAAAAAAAATCCCACGTGAACGAAAAAATGATGTAAACGAAAAAATCACGTGAATGGAAATATGATGTATGGAAATCCGATAAAAAAATAATTTAAAAAATTAAAATTTAATTTCCATGTGAAGTCCGGTTCACGTGCGTGAAGAGTGTTTCATGGCATGAAACAGAAGTTCACGCGGCCACAAAAAAAAAAGAAAAACGCGTGAAGAGTGTTTCATGGCGTGAAACAGAAGTTCACATGACAAAAATAAAAAATAAAATAAATAAAATAAAATAAATTCCCACGTGAAGTCTGGTTCACGCATGAAGAGTGTTTCATGGTGTGAAACAGAAGTTCACGCGGTTTTTTTTTTAAAATATGGAAACCACCCGTTTGGAGGCCCATATCTCCTAAACCATATATCCGATGAAGGCACTCTAGGGCTCATCGGAAAGCTGACATCAAGCTCTTCGACTTTGGACTTGGTCATCCGAAGTCGAAATTGATCATTTTAGTCTATGACTAGCAGTCTCAAAATTTGACCCGGAAATCGAGGCAAAAAATAGTCCAAAAACCATGAAAAATCGTAAACAATAGCGCAAAAACGACGACGAGCCATATTCGGGTAACTTTTTGAGGGTCTAGACAATAAAATTACAGACAAATCAGGGAAACAAAAGTAGTAGTACTCCAAAAATACTACAACTCCCTCATACAAAGTTTTTCAAAATTGCATTTAGAACACCCTCAAAAACGTGCTGCGAAACAGGGAAAAAATTCTCAGAAATTTTTTTCATCTTGAGATAGTGATGGAAAATAGGTTTTAGGACCTCCTCTTCCATCTAGGAAGTTCCTAGCATATGCTTTTTTTGAAAAAATATCTTTAAGGTTCACGTGCGTATAGCGCCTAAGCTAATTAGGGCAACATGTTTAATCCAATGAAGAGTACGCCAAGCCTCTTGAGACTGTAACGGGATGTGGGAAAATATAAAAAGCAAAAAAAAAATGATTGCTCATTAAGGAGCATTTAGGTACTCTGACATGGCCACAATAGAGGGATTGCTTGCAATTACACAAGGACTGAACCCAATGGCTGACATCTTCGAGCCATTGAGATCCATGCTGCCAATTTACCTCCCCATGCCTATAACACGCATGTCATCGAGTTTTACACCCCCTTGCCTAACATTCATGCAAATCCTATAAGTACCAACCATTTCCTGGATGCTCACATATTGGACATACTAACTAGTCTAGGAAGGGAGGTGGCCCAAGGACTTAGTGAGTCTCTCCCAACAAGATCACTCACATACGGCCTCAATGACTCATACAGAAATATGGCCGTACAAATTTCTAAAATCATGGGCAAATATGACGGAACAACAGATCCTGTTTAATTCATTAAAATGTTTGAACAGAGATGTGAAGCCTTTGGAAATCCCAACTGCCCCACTAAGGTACATGCGTTGAACTTATGCTTAGAAGGAAAAGCTAGTCGATGGTTCATCACATTGATGCCGGCGATCAAGACCAACTTCAAAACCTTGAAATCGGCCTTTATACATGGCTTTTCCAGACAAGGTGATCGATGGAGTGTAGTAACAAAACTCTATTCAATTGAACGTAAACCCAATGAATCCATTAGAGATTTTATCCTTCAGATAAAACTCTTGGACTCACATTGTGAGTTATGGGAAAGATTAAACGATGTTCAATTGAGGAGATGTTTCATGATGGGCTTAAAGAATAACATCGTACACAACTTGATCATTGTATCCAATCTAGAAACATTCGATCAATGTTGTAAAGAAAAATACGTTTAGATGACAACATGCTAGAAGATGATCATGCTACGAGATGTTTCTCATCTAAACCAAGTGAAGCAATGGCAAAAGAAAGATCCAAATTCTATGCAGCCTTGCTTAAAACCTTACGGAAGAGAGGATAAAAACCTACAAAATCAGACATCCTAAATGCTTGTAAAAATGACAAGCAAAATGCCTTGTGTTGAATGTAATCACTATGACCATCCCAATCCTCATTGTGCATATAAGGCACCTGTTTTTCTATACTGTATCTATTGGAAAACCTTTGACCATGATACGAAAAAGTGTTATGCTTCATCCACGATGGACTCAAAATCTCCCATACACAAAATAGAAACAATCCAAAGGGTAGAAACTGCTCAGGAAGCAATTAATCGGACGCCTTGCAAGCTCAGGAAGCAATTAATCGGACGCCTTGCAAGATCAGGCCGTGATGCCCATGAGGGAACTGCAAAAGAACCTGCAAGGGATATATGTGGTGTGACATGTCGATATTGGGCAGCATTGCAACACCAGGAAGCACTAGTCTGTGTTAGTCTCATGATTGGGTACGGGGAGGACTGCAGGATATGGTGCCCCCACGTCCATCTACTTCTCCTATCAAGAAATCTCATTGACCTCACCCCTGAAAAATTGGTTACCCAAATCATCATGCACAGCGAGGGCAAGTGTTCGTAGACATGAACTAAGGGCGGCACACCTCGCCTCTCTCCACACTGATGCAATGTCTGCAATGTCATGCATGCTCTAGCCATGGTTCCAGTACCAACAAAGTAATCTAGGACTGCATCCCTACAATCAGTGAACATCCCGAGTAACCACTTATTACCAGAGTACAAGCTCACAATTACCATATGTACAAATAGACAAAATGTGTCAGTGTTTTTATTATCATGGACCTCACAAGGTAGCAAACTGCATAGTTTGGAATATTTCCATGCCCATAGCTATTGACACCTTGCGACCAATGTGTGAACGATGTGGCATTGATCACATGTTCCAAGATCCCCAAGACGAGTTGCTTCAATGCAGCTTGTCTCACAAAATACAACTCTTAACATCTTAAGTGTACAAAATGGGCAATTGGCCACTGTGCCTCTGAATGTATTACACGTTTACAAGCCAAGGCACGACAAACAGTCAAGAAGAGTGTAAAAGACAATACCTCAACATGGGTAGAAGAACATGTTTTAAAACAGAACCCAAAAGAGGAAACAAAACCTTCCAAACCGAAGAAAAACAAGGGATAAAAATCTGTCGAAACCAAGGTCGAATTAAAAGACAGGGAAAAGGACTCTATATAGGACATAAACCCAAAAGGGGACATAAACACGATAGAGACAAAAGCTATACATGATGCAGAAGCATCCACATCAAAGACTACCACACAAACTTCAACACCCATATGTGTGACACACAGGATATAAAAACCCAAAAGAAAATTCAATCCCATCACATGGGTAAACATAGTGAAGAACTGACAAACCAAAGGAAGTCAGAAAATGAAACAAGGACTAGTACATCACTAAGTAAGGATGAGACAAGTTCTTACTCTTCGCTCATCAGTGCACCACATAGACCAATCAAGAAACTAGAATCCACCCAACCACCCCAAATGGATAATAATGATCACATGACATATGCAATATGCACAACAAATGAGTTCAAGAGTGCATGCTTAGCATGGTTGAATGTCTTATAGGGTCACCGGCTATGATTGAGCCTCATAATGCCAAACCTACACCAGCAACCAAGATAAGGAGTAGCGCTTTCCCTTTCAAGAGGAAGACATACACTCTACAGAAGTCATTTGAGATAGATTGTGCAAACTATAGGCTTGAGAAAGCACGTATGGAATTCGATAATTCCCTTACAAGATTAAAACAGTCTCTCAAAACCTCATACAGAGGAATGCTCTTCTCTCATGATAAAGCCAGAATCATATCAACACTTGCACCTTTAATGGCTCAACCTGAGTTATACAAGGACATAACGAACTACATAAACCAGGAATGTCAAGATTCGCAGGTTTCCAAACAGCCCTCATTAAGAATTGTCAGAGGGCCAAGTGTGGCATTGTACGCATTAAGTACTTTTGAAAAAGGTGAGACCCAAACAGAGGATAAAAGTGAATGGAAATATGAAAAAGACACAGGATTTGAAGCTAAAACAATAACCGAAACACCCATGGTTCCTTTGGAAGATTCTATCATGGTATGGTTGGATTTCCCTATAGGAAATGATGTTCAATGCAAACGTGCATTGATTAGCCCTCGAGCAAGTCATAACATCATGACAATAGACACTTGGGTGTCATTGGGACAACCTAAACTCACCCCGACAAGCAATAGTCTTGCAAAAGGAACCAATGAACAAAACATTGAAGTTCCAGGTTACTTTAGATACACTACTCGAACAATCAATGGCGATATGGAATTTACATTTCATGTCACCCTAGATTCCCTTGAGTATGATGTCATTGTTGGCGGACCTTGGATAAGTGAATTGTTGTATTCACTAGATGAATCCATGCAAACAGTCACCTTGAACACTCCTGCATGCAATGTACAATTGCTTACGAGAGGAAGAAACTTGCCAGAGCTGGAACTTCCAACAGTCACCTTGAATTGTTGTATTCACTAGATGAATCCATGCAAAGAGTCACCTTGAACACTCCTGCATGCAATGTACAATTGCTTACGAGAGGAAGAAACTTGCCAGAGCTGGAACTTCCAACAGATCTTACTGAAAAGATCCCTAGGATTTTGGTTGGATTGAAAATTTCAAATGAAATCACCACAGCTCAAGCACAGCTTTATCCAAAATGAGAGCACAATCTCATGATCCTCGAGCTATGGGAGTTGTTAGGTCAACCAACACTATCGGCACATCCTCAAAGGACTACCTTTACACAAGACTTGAACATGCCATGTCTGGGGTACTTTGAACATACAATTTATATTAAAACACCATTCATGTCTGGTCTTTCACGCCTTAGTGTTTTTACGTCTTAGCAGTTCATGTGGAGAAAAAAATGAGGTCAAAATTTATAAATTCAAGGAGTTCCATCTCACGGCTTAAGAACTTGCACTTTCACGATTTAAGTCTCATCATGGGTTAAGCCATATCACACAGTAGCCACTATATATTTGTTAAGCTTATGGCTTACTATTCTTTGGCTACATTAATGTAGCAGCTGCTCCATGAGTCCGAATCCATACTCATGCACTGGAGAACATTTGCACCAATGCCTCACCACCATCAACAACTTCTAGGTACATCTCTGGATGGGGGGAACCTGGGTGGGTGGAAGCCTGGTCAATGGTACAACCCATCGCCTGGAATTTTCCTTCAAATTATAAACCTCTCCAAAAGATGCCATAATCTTCACAACTCAATGATTTTCCATCCCTAGTGAAGATATCTATATTAGCCTCACAAGTCGACGTAATTCTTTCAATCCTCACCAACAAGTGGCTACTTCAACACAGAGCAGTTCAATAAGAGTCTATATGACTCAATTCTTGGACTTCATGTAAATCTGCTTCTAAGAGCACTTAAATATATATAAAAACATAAAAAAGCACATGGGCAGAAGAAGACAAGATCAGGTCTTAAACAACATTTGACAAGAATCCTGCCACACAAAGGGATATCATCACAAGCCAATTATTTCAAATGATGAATGTCACTTTTAAGAATTAAATGAGGAACTGAGAATCACCATCTCGTTCTGATGATTAAGTCTAAGTTCCTCCGGATCCTTCTCTCTCTTCTCTCCCATTATTAACATCTCTTAGTGTCACATGCAACAAAAATCACATGTAACCTTGCCGATGATTACCAAAAACAAAGTGAGCAAAAAAAAAAGCTCACACAAATATAAAATGCAATCATTCGCAAAAATCCCCACCCCGTTAGGAATTCCCAATACACCACTAACCTCTTCATTTATTAACTAGATTTTCTTATTCCTTCCGGAGGAACAGAGTCCATTGAACATCATTCAACATCAAAGCCATCGACAAAGCTTGTTCATTCTCCCCACACAAAGGTCTTCAACACGATCATGAGGACGCGATCGTCATTAGAAAGGGAAAAATTTTAATCCAATTCTAGGATTAACAAGAGGTATCGCCATTATCTTATATCAAGGAGTCACGATAGATACACCAAAGGGTCAGAGTGTGAACATTTATGGCCATGTATATAAGTGAATTTCTCTCACAATACAAGATACTCTCCCATTGTGCAATTGAGTCTTGCTCTTGCTAATCCTCTTGCTAATCCTCTTGCTAATCTCTCTCCCTAATGCATGCTAGTGAGTGTGTGTGAGTGAAGTAAGGTGAGAGGAGGGACGAGGACCCGTAGTGCAACGTGGCGGTGTGACAACGCTCACGGGAGATGCGGTGGAATTGCTTCTCAAGGAGTTGTAGAGCTTGGAGACCTCGAGCATTACGAGCTCGGCCATTGGAAAGATCCTCACACAACGGTTGCGGTTCACCAGGTAAGCTCTTTTTGGATGTGTTTCAAGGAGGGTTAGTGTGAGCCTTAACAATGATCTAACTCACACACATTACTATCAGACATATCATCATCCACGTGTATATGTAGTATCAATACTAGCATATGCATGTGTATCATCATGCGCACATGTATCAATATCATGTGTACGTGTGCAACACGTCATCATATGTATGTATATGAGATACATCATCATCATCATCATCATCTGTGCCAATGTCAAAGCGGTATACATCCTCATTAATATAATTGGGACTACTCAAGAATGTAGGACACTCAAATAAGGGACCATAGGAATCATCACAACTGAGAGAAACTGACTCACATGCCTCAAAAAAGTATCTCAATGACCAATAGAGTCAAGGGATCATTGAATGTGCCAATCTCTCTTATCCCATAGATGACGAACGTGTGTAGTCAATAAACTCTGTAACTCCATCGTCCATTTATGGCATAAATGGACTATCTCCTCATAACGTGAGATAGATGATGATATGAAGGATCCAACGTCCCAAATTGTATGCACAAAGTTGGCAAAAGTGATGTATAATCTTACCATGTCGCATAGCCCATGGTACCTCATATGAAGAATCCCCACTAAAAATCTAGCATTACACAGGTGTCCCCCCAATTATCAAGAGTCACCAAATGATGTTGGCATCGAAGAAAGAAAAGACCATGGCGAGTAGTAGAAGGGTAATAGAAAATAACCATGGCTATGCATGAACACACCCAACAAGCACAAAGCATGCAAACAAAGGCTAGACAATCCCCAAGTGTGTGAAACAAGCCCAAAATGTGATAATGCATGTGAACAAGGCTATAAAAGCACAAATAGTGTGAGCAAAGGCTAGCAATGGCAAAGTTTGCGTGTAAATCAAGGCTAACAATGCACAAAATGCACATCGTGTGTGAACAAGCCCGAATAATACATCAACACGTGTGACACACCTCACACGCGTGAAAAAAACACCCAGGAAGCTCGAGCGTGTGATCGAACATCAAAATGCATCTAGGCATGTGAATAAGCTCAATAATGCATGAATCCTGAACACGAACTCAAGACTCCCAATCTATGCCTCAATCCACAATCCACATGTGGCATGTGAAGAAGCATTTAAAAAAAAAATGCTTACTACACACTAAGGAAATGTGAAAGGAGTGAAACCCTAGTTTTTTACTAACGTTAAAATTATCCCCCCCGTTCACTTTTCATCTTTCTATTCTTCTTGTCTCTTCAACGACTTCACTGTGGTCGCCTGCTGCCTCTCTTTACCTACTTGAACCCATGATGCCTAGAGCTCCATGATGGTGGCTAGGTTCTCCATATCTAGGCCGAATGGTGAAACAACGAAATGAGAGAACACCTGCTCCAAAGTTGCAACCGCTGCTCAACACAAAGCTGTAGCTGCTACTGTAGTTGTAGATGCTGCACATGAGCCCGAAGAAAGCGATGATGGGTGAGAGCGAATGAATGTAATATCACCATCATTTTCTTCTCTTCACAGCTAGCTCCTCAACGAGAGCGAATGAATGCAAGATCACCATCGTTGTTAGAGAAAAAACTAGTAGTTGTGAGCCTATACTACTATGCTGCATTTTTAGAGAAAACGAGTAGTTGCTCAACATCCTCTTGCCCTAAGAGAGCTGCATTCAAGTGAGTAATCCCTCGGAACAACTCGGGTAGTTGTGAGCCTATACTTTTGTGCAAGAACCAAGGTGTTGTTTCTCTTGCGCTAAGCCTCAGAGAGAGGTGATGAAGTTGCTGCCTCATGGGATCACTAGGTACTTCTAGAGGAAGGGAAGGCAGAGCAGCCATAGCCTTTAAAAGCCATCTGATGAAGCTTCAGAGCAGCCACCACTGCATGCTAAGCTATCAGAACCACTTGTATTTCCTAGTAAAGATGTGAAACCAAAGCAAACATATGCCCTTGCTAAGAACCCTCTCCCCAATGCTTGAGCCCTCGCAAGAGCCTCAAGTAAAGCCGGAGCTTTTACATAGTGGCAAGTCTTAGAGAGTGAGAAGAGGATAATGTGAGCTAAAAGATTTGGTTTAGGTACAGTCACGACCAATGAGAACGAAGAGAAGAAACCAGATGCAAAAATGATGCAAGTCCAAGCTGTAAGGTTGGTTCTTTCCCAAGGACTTGATTCAGGCTTAATTTGTTGCAAAGGGGTGTGTTAATGAGGAAGCCCTGAAGCACGGCCGTCAATTGCACATGTTGCAAGTGTATTGATATCCACTATTGCAAACCCCAAACTGCATAACTTTGATTCTTTGTTAAACTTGCTAGCATGGTGTCTTTTAGCTCTTTACTCTTGAAGTAGGGATATCTTAAGCTATTTACTAAAGATTTACATGTGTTGATGTGCCAATATTGAGTTATGCACTTCTTGTCTTGTGTGCTTTGGTGAGAGCTTTTGTAAAGCCTAGTGATGCTTAAGAAGGACAAATGAATTTTGCAAGAAGGACCTTCCCACTCGTGAAGCCTTGTATGCAGGTTAGGAACCCTATGGTGTATGGCGAACACAGGCCTACACTTGTAGATTAGGTTCGATTCCCAGCAGGGTTGAACTTGCAAATCAATTGTTAGACTTGAACTTGATTTCAACTTGCTTTTTGCTTCATTTTTTAAAATTTTGCACACAAATTTGTTAATACTGCACACTTTTGCATCAAGAATTTATCCATATGTTCTTTACATAACACTGATGCATAGATCTATAATAGAAATGCCTTGAATACATTTCATTGATAAAAATGCATCAAAGATATTGCTGTCCACTGTGAATGCTTGCAAACGATGTTTTCTCAACACTATTCTTTTGTTGTATTTACATGAAAATTTCTCAAGATTATGATTATTTCCACTAAGATCAACAAGAAACATTGCTCTTAATCATCCTTGATCAAGAATTAACCAAACTGTTGTAATTAGTTCAAGATTTCTACAATTAACACTTCACACATACCTTGATCAAATCTGCACATTTACCTTTGGAAACTCCATCAAAATCTTTGTAAATTGTACTTTGCACAACTCTCTTGACAAATTCTTCTTGAATCTACAAACTACAACAGTAATTCTAATACAAAGTTGTGTTCTCATTAGCATGCTTCTTTTTGCAGTCTTTGACGGCATGACCCTTCTTGTCACACAGTAGTAGCACGTACCAGAAGTCTTCATAATGTTATTCTTCTCATCAGCATGCTTCTTTCTACAGTCTTTGACGGCATGACCCTTCTTGTCACACAAAGTAGTAGCACGTACCAAAACATTTCTTCTTCTTCTTGTCTTCAGAAGTAGCCACACCTTTGTGCCTTTTGCATTGGCCATAAATGTGGTGTCACCATCACGGGTCTTGAATCGTATCTCCTCCTCAAGTAGCATAACACTAAATTCTTGAAAAGAAAGAGGTGGTACTCTAACCTAGGTGTTTAGTGCAGTAACCAATCCATCATACTTTGGTGGTAGAATTCGGATACATTTCCGAGCCAACTCTTTGTTGGTCTTCATGATTCCCACATCAGTCATTGGTCTTGTAGGTTTTTGATCCGAGAGATAAACACTTCTACAACCTCTCCTTCAGTAAACTTTTCAACAACAAGCTGATTCTGCAGGTTTTAAATCTTGGGCTGATTATGGGTCTCTCATACTGATTTCTCAGTATGGTCCAAGCCAGGGATGCTTTGGTTGTGTGTTGAATTAGAGTAAGAACACAATCACTTACACTGGTAACAATTGCACAAAGTCCATCTGCCTTGTACTGCTTCCATGCTTGAAGAAGAGCATCATCTGGTGGAATCACTCGTGTTATCGCCAGGGTCAATGGTTTCCACCGATTCTTGGTCCGTCGTTCCTAGAACGGTCTCGAGTAGCTCATAGGAATCAAGGATGGCGTTAATTTTGAACTTCCAAAGAGTGTAGTTTGTCCCATCTAACTTGTGATATAGCAAGAGAAAGTACACTGGAAAATGCAATAGAGAGAATTTTAAAATTTTGATTATACCAAACAAGAGATAGTGTTGTACCCCCGTGCACTCTAGTGTACAGCTTAGATGGCGATCTAGATAGACTCTGGATTAAGGGTGTACTGAAATTATAGGGAATATATGTTCACAAGCATTGGATGCCTTAGCTTGTGCTGCCAACTATGTCCAATTATAGTGTTGTAAGTATTGCGGTGGATGTGCCCAAGACGTGGGCGGCTATGCTGCATTGACATGGCTCACCGCGCTCGCATATTCATAACGCGTCCCGACCGACCACCGCCCACTAATGATGAAATTAGTATTTGAGAAAATATTTCAAGGAATATTCCCTTTTTCTTTTTGGGTAACGCTTGTATTCCTCATCATCACCTAACCACCATCAACGGTCATAACTATGACCCCTTCTAGCATCTAACCTGGGATTCCCACTAAAGATATGTGCACCAATGGCTTCTCCTCATACTAGGGGCCGTACAAATGTGCACCATACATCAATGTGAGATACATGCTGAGAGGAGGGCATTGAACATATACGAACATAAACTTGGATGAAGAGAAGGGGTTAAACAATCCTGATGGACCTATGGTGGTAAAATGGTCCTAATGGATTTGTATTGGTAATAGAACCCTAGATTCTACGTGAAAGTTGGAAGAGTTTCAAAAGCTTATAAAGCGAAACGAACAACTCCAGGGTTAAAACCAATTGATGACTCAACCTATGTAAAAATAGAAATCATCCCTGAAATTGCTAGTTCAAATCACTCTTGATGATGAAAAACGAGGCGAGAAAAGTGAAGTCGGATCAATCATAATAGATCGAAACGATGAGCTTCTTGAAATGGCCAAGAAATCCGTGGAAGAGAAGTACAAATTCAAACTTCAAGATATATATGCTCGTGACTTTAAGCATTCGTCATCCACATAGGTACATTTTCTCCCTTTCCTTTTCCTTATAGCAGCATCAAATCTCTTGTTTTATGAGCCATTTCATCCATATCTTCGGTGTAGCATGGAAGAATGCTACAAAAAAGGGGCACAATGGGAAGATGGGAAAATTAGTTACTTCAATCAACATTTCACATGATAAAGAACGTAACAAACCGTCATAATTTGCAAAAATGACATCTACACTACAGTTCATCTACTAGTATGTATTCAATACAACACAACAAAGAGAAACATGACTATATAACGAAAGCCACCGTGTGCATAAAATAAAACTAAAATAAGATGAGTATCAAATATATAAAGTATCATCAATGAGTGTGGAGGCTCAGTAGTCATTGTATGGGTTATCAACAACCATCACTTTGTAAGAAACATGACAATATAACTAAAGCCAGCATGTGCATAAAATAAAACTAAAATAAGGTGAGTATCAAATATAGAAAGTATCATCAATGAGTGTGGAGCATCAGTAGTCATCGTATGGGTTATCAAAAACCATCATTTTGTAAGACCTCTCCTCCACTTCCTCCACACGTACCTTCTTGGCACTAGCTACTTACACAAGATGCTATACCACAACATTAACTATGGTGTCATCATCATCAAAAGAGAAGCATGGATAAGAAGATGCGTAACAAGCATGCATCATAGGCATCGTACCACACCCCATCTTGAGGACCAACCTAGATGGGGGACATAGAAGATGCAACATACATGAAATAAAGCTAGTGGATCTCTCCAATGCCCCATGCCAAGAAGCCGTAGAAGATGGCTACACTATCTTTGATCTCTCTGGAAGATAGTATGTCCATAAGTCACTTGTTGGATCAATTTGCAACCTACAAAAAAAAGTGCTACTCTCCACAATGTAGATAGGTGGTCTACACCCTACTCACCTAGCAATAAACACCATCAATGAACACCTCATCTGCATAGTGAGACGATTACACATGTTATACAATGTCAATCAATCAATGTCCACCAATCAACGTCCAACTTTCCAAGAGACCCACCATCAAGTCTAAAGATTGTCATGGATAAAGATTCTTCTCATCACCTCAAGTCCATATGGAAGTTTGTCATGGACAAAGATTCTTCTCACCGCCTCAAGTCCAAGGACATGCACGTATCGCTCCAACCAAGTCAATGCATGACCTATGCATGAAAGTTTGTCATGGACAAAGATTCTTCTCACCACCTCAAGTCCAAGGACATGCACGTATGGAAGTTTGTCATGAATCATGTCCATATGGAAGTTTGTCATGGACAAAGATTCTTCTCACCACCTCAAGTCCACGGACATGCACGTATCGCTCCAACCAAGTCAATGCATGACCTATGCATGAAAGCAAATTGGAAAGGCTCACTAACCCATCCTTGTAAGTGGATTTGCAATGTAAAAAGCAAAAACAACAATAAGCACTTGCAAGGGGAACCCACACTACAAGCCAACCATTGTCCGCTAAGGAGGTCGTTGCCAATGTGATTCCCATACAAACATGTTCCTCACTAAGCAAGTTCCATTGGTGTATCTCAGAATCTTTCTCCAGCTCATGTCCAGTAGGCAAGTCAAGGAAAACCAAGTCACCTACCCACTTCACATGCTTCCCCATCATCTTGTATTCATGGTCATCTCTAACAACCTTAGCAAAGAACTCATGCACAACCTTATGAGAATCATTCTTCTTTCCTTCCACAAAGTCTTACCCCATAGACAAGTAGTCACCCACCATGAAACCATAGGGCACATTACCATAGGCACACAACATAGTAGTAGGCGATGCAGGCATATATACAAAAGGCACCATCTCCCTAGTTGCAATCATATCATCTGCAAGGCATTCAACACAAATTCCAAACTAAATGTATATATGACCGACACCACCGTTATATGTACATTTCACATGGAGGTAGTAGACACCACCGTTTTACCTTTTCCAACTTTGCCAACATCCACATGCCCTACATCCTCCCATGGCGAACTCTCGTTGACTTCCTCTTGCACTGCAAACAAGATGGATCAAAACAAGACAAGCCATTATCAAACTTAATAAGAGACAAGCTAAGAATATCCATTCATCTCTACTAGTGAGAACCATCGTCTTGCCTTCCTGTATGTTGATAGTTTTTGTTGTGCGAGTCCTGACAATGCACACATCCTCAATAGGACCACTGACCTTCTTGGAATGAACTTTGTGCAACTCTCTCTTTTTGGCCAAAAAAAGTCCACTTCCAAGATCGATCCACCATGGACAATGAACTATCTCCCACTCTAAGAGGTTATACAAGCTTTTAGCATCCATAGATGTATCCTCATTACTTTTATCAAGCCATCCCTTACAATGATCAAGTAATCTTCTCAATCTTTTCTCCACCACCAAATGAGAAAGTTATCTTCATTACATCATCCCAATAAAGAACATTTAAAAAATTCACTTCCAATTTCAATGTGAAAAAATAAGAGTGATTAAAGTACAAGCTTCACCTGAACATCACACAATAACTTGTTGCTATACTTAGTTCATTCCTCTTTCTTTGTTGACTCCCCTTCCCCTTATTTTATGCTCTAGCCTCCAAGTCTTCCTCATCTGAGCAAACTTGCACTTTCTAGACTCTAGTTTGATCACCTCCATATAATCTTGCAAGGTATAGTCCTCTAGAAGATCCAAGGGACTCCCCAATACACACAATCTCTCAAGGTTATCCAAAGTCCTCCACCTTTTCCAAAAAGCATCATGACCCGAATACATACTCATCAAGAAAGATTGACCTTAGATATAATATATACAAACTCATGCAAATATTATAAACAAGCTGGATAAGTATGAAGAGTAAAGAATGAACATACACTCGAAAATCATTGTCTACAGTTGGCATACCATACATATGTTTCATCCTCTTGTTCAAATCCAATAGAGACAACAACATCAACCTTTTGTCTTCCCATATCTTAGCATTGGCAAAAGACCTCAATTTTTGTAGGGTGATCACAAAATCTAGACTATCAAACCTCAAGCCTAGCACCCTAGACACCCATTGATCACCAAGCTTTGGGTTAAGGACATTAAGCACCTGCATACCAAAGAGCAAGGCACATGCCATGAAGTTCATTATAGGAATACCATCCCACACATCATGACATTGTAGGAAAATTGATAAAATGGATTGAAGTGTGGGTAGCCTTATAATGGGAACTTTGGAACATAGCCATAGCTAAATTCTCACTGCAGGCCTCATAAAAAGAAATATACTTGGAATGTCCATGTGGGTGTTTTGTGTCTGACAAATTTTTTGTTGGAACAAAGTCCACATTCTCATGTTGTTGTAGAAACATTGCTCCCCACGGAGGTATGCTTACATCCCACCAATTTAACCAAGCCATAAGCCCTGGGAGCTTATCATCCTTCACATGCTTTGGGGACTAGAACTGCATTAGGGCTTCTTTACACTGTCTCAACTTTAGAGTTTGTAGCCTTCCACTTCTTGCATAAGAATTTGTGCTCCTCAAGGTCTGGAGCCTACACATATCTTTTTGCATGAATAACCATGTTCATTTCCCAATGAAATGAACATGTTCTTGCATAAGAATTTGTGCTCCTCAAGGTCTGGAGCCTACACATATCTTTTTGCATGAATAACCATGTTCATCTCCTAATGAAATGAACATGTTCTTTCCTTTCTTTCCATTATATTATTAGGGCTCCCATTATAGACCATCCTGGCTACCAACCAATTGGCTTAAGCTGCATCTACCATAAAGCCTCCGAACTATGGTAGAGAAAATCCATTTTAAGATATAACTTCATTCAACATTCTCCAAAAGGAAATCTGTGCCTGATAATTCTCCATTTCAAACTCACAAGTTGCAATTGTCCAACAACTCCCTAATATGGGGATCATATACATGTGCCCCCATTGTATTCTGGCCTTTGACCCGATGATGAACATGGTCAAAGTGGATCCATTGCTCTCCCAGCAACCTGCCCACCCTACCTTTGCAGCCTTCTCCTATGGGATAGTGGTGTAATACTATTCAACACCTCATGCAACTTGGCCTCATCGAACTCTTGAAAATCATTCCCATCCTTAGCAAGCAACATGTCCATGTATAGATCTTGCCCAACTGCCACCTCAATATTCTTGCAAGATGCATACGGATTCAACTGAGCATGGAGCTTCACCATATTGTCTACTTGTCTCCTCGATAGACCAACTTCAATTGGATGATCATGTGTACCGACATGGATAGTGGTGTATTCCTTATCAAGTGGAATGCAATAATAGATATATGAATCACATGCCTTCACACACTCAGGTGGTAATCCACAATGCTTACATTTTTAATGTCCCATTCTCCTTATATAATGTTCCAACTAAGGGCAACCTCCTTAGCTTTTCTTTCCATTGACACTCATTTGACCGTGCTTGTCCTCTTTGTGAAAGGAGAATCCACATTGTAACATCTCAAGTAACCATAGCATATACTCATTCTCATAATACCAGGGAAGGTATCTTGAGAACTAGCATTGTACTCATCCCACACATGTACATCATTCTTATGATCCATGCCATGCATGCTCCAGTAGGTGTAGGTGGTAATTTAAATATGACATAACCATTGTAGTTTACATGCAGCTCATCCACCTCTTGTACTTCCTTGGCACTTGAAAATGCGACATGAATTGAGCTGGATAATGGAAGACCCTTAATGAGAGTTAACACACTTATCTGTCTGCTAGCAATCTTTGCTCTACAAGCATTGCTTTCTTCAATGAAATATGGTAAAAACTATGATGACCACCATTCAACTTGAAACCTATGACGTTATCTTCTAGTTGTATCAATGGCACTGCCACACTAACATCAAAATTTTTTGTACCCTGATGCATCTCAATAGCATCAGCATCTACAATTCCAAAATGATCCTTTAGCTCCTGAAGGCCAATCTCACACAAAATTGTGTTATATCTAATAGAAAGAGCTTTGGAGTGGCCATATTTTATGTGCACTATGCATGGCATGGTGGTCTCCCAGATTGTGCTTTTGTGTGTGAGCAGTGGTTGTTCTAGCGGCGGCAATTTCAACTTGTGAAATATGGACCTGATATAGAGGTGGTTAAAGTTATTGTATAGAGGGAATGTACTCGAGTTGGTTAAAGTTATGCTATAGAGGTATTGTACATGAGTTGACTAAAGGTGATTTATAGCAGACTCAAAATATTCAACATTTCATTTTTTTTTTGTCAAATCTGGTATACAAGAGCAGCTAGACAATGAATTGCAAATCTCCAACCTGTGCCATTTTTCAAAAAATAATCTTCAAGTTTTTGGAACACTTTTTCACTTTCTTCACAAGCACACTAAAAAAAAAAAAATCCCGTAAATTTTTTAAAATATCGGTTTTAAAACTAGCTAGAATTTATACCATTATAAACTATATAATTAATAAACAATATATTACTATAAAAGAATAATAATCAAAATATAAATCTAAGAAAACAACTAAACTTTCAAATTTGTTTTTGAGAAAAACAAACAAGAGAAACCTAAAAAACAAAACTTGCGTAGAACTGTCAGCAGCAAGGAAGCGAACGTCGGCAAAGAGCAAGGAAGCGAAGGGCGGTGACATCTCAGGGCTGTTCTCTCTCTTGTGGATTTCACCGTGTATCAATATATGCTACGAAAATAAGGTATTGTGCGCTCTCTCTCTCTCTCTCTCAACATTCGGGCTCCAAATAGCACCACGTATTCATATACGCAACCCTCACCACCACCACCACCACAAAACATGATGTTGATTCACTTGCAAGGTATTGGCACTAGATCTAAGAGGGAGAGAAACGAGCACCACTCTCTCACTCATCTTGCAGCTGGTGCACCTTTCGCTTCTTTGCTTATGGGCGGCGGCCACTCCTCCATCTGCAACAATATACATGAGAATCCCTAGTCACTCTCTCTCTCTCTCTCTGTCTCTGTGTGTGTGGGGGATGTGATAGGGCACCGAAAAGCACCCCGTATTGATACGCGGTGCTCTCAACCCTGTTCTTTGTGTGCATGGATTCTATTGTTTCTCCTCTTCTTGTGCTCTCATATTGATAACGTAGTTGACTGTTTTCATGTATAGTTAATAAGTATGCGCCCAAATTCATTTGAAAATTTGAATCTCTCTTGCAAAAGAGCGATATGAGTGATGTACAATATCGATTTGAGTAAGAGCAGAAAGTAGTAAAAAGAATACATGGTGTAGCAAAAGGATTTGGGGGGCGGTATTGCAAAAGCTTCACAATAGAGATTTTAGCTGTAGGGAGATTTTTCTTCTTAATATTTTCTTTTAAAAAAAATCTGGACTGTTTTGCCGATTCGCATTGCCACCAATTCACTTTTCCTTTGGATGTTTGGATTAGCCCGGCTACGGCACCCAAGCTTTGGTTAACTAAAAGCTTTATAAGTTTTAAAGCTTACACATAAAAGCTTATAAAATCCCTAAGCTTTAACACTAAAGCTTACAAAAGGATACATTTAAAGTACAAGACTTCAAGCAATTGAGCGCATCAAGGATTACTATTTTCAAGCATCAAGGATTACAAGAAAGGGGAGAATCCAAAGAATTTTTCAAGGGTTACTATTTGGAGATCTAAATCAAGGGTTTCATGAACAATTCATCATCAAGGTTATTCATATTTCAGGCTTCTTTGACATCTTTTACCCAAGCTCACAAAACCACTTACGGGCTTTTTGAAACTTGAAGTTGTTGATTCTTACTCCACAACAATTAGTATAACATAAGACTTCATCAAATTCGAAGCAAGGCCGTGAGTATTATTTCGCAAATATTATTTTTTCTTGCTTATCGTAATTCCTATCAAATTTTTATAATTTTATTTTTCCTTCTCCATTCCTCACTATGACAAACCCACAACCACCTTCTATTTCAGAGCAACTGCTATCTATTCAAGCTCAATTAAATGAGGAATAAGCTAAAAGAATAGAATTGGAAGAACTCACCTCTAGTAAGAAACAAGCTTAAAGTGTTAAACTTGAACTTGGCATTCGATGTACCATCAAGGAGACTTTCTAAGAGCAAGAGCAATAAAAGGAAAGAAAATCAGTTGTAAAGCTTTTACATTCCAGAATTTTAATGCGAAGAAGAATGCAAAGACAGTGTTGTCATGGATAAGCCATCTTGATTATTATTTTTTTTGGAGAATAATTTTTCGAGAAAGATACGATTAAGTGTGGTGCAAATCATTTGGTGGAAAGTGCATCATTATGGTCAAATGTAATCAAGCAAGGATGAGAAATCCCAAACACTTGGAAGGAGTTCCAAAAGCTTATCAAAATGAATTTCTTGGCACCTCAATACAAAGCTAGAGTGTGTCAACAATGGGACACGCTTCGACCACTTGACAAAGAGACTGTATAGCCTACTTTTAGATCAATATGTTTCAACTTCATTCTCTATCCATGACAATCTCTTTGGCTTTTACATATGAGGGAAATAATGGAGTTCCAAGGGACAACAAAACACCTTAAGATTTTCAATTTAACAAATTTAAAAAGTTTGTTCCTTAAGTTTGATAGGCACACTAATGATACTAAAGGTGTTTCTAACAACAATAATAATCGTGGTGCGAACAACAACAATAATAAAAAGGGTGATGACACAAAAAAAAAAGCAAGATTTTGTACCTAGAAATGTGACGTGCTACACAAATGTCATATCGCACCCAATTGCCCAAAGAATAAGAAGCAACCAACTGCATGAATTAGCTAGTTAATGGCGAGGAAGATATGGAGGGATGACGAGTTCTCTCTCGAGCAAGAGGGTAATTCCAAACATGAAGATATTTTCGATGATCTAGGTATGCCTAAACCTATTGTAAAGAAAGTTTCACCTCATATGCTTCTAAGAATGAACGGAAAAATTTAGGACAAGGAAGTAAATATATTGAGCATGATGTGACAAAAGTACGCATTATTTCATTTTTGAAAAGCTTGTATATACTTTTAATTTGTTTCAAGTCTATGATTGCACTAATTTTTGTGTTTGAGAAATAGATTTCTTTTCCAAGTGTGATAAAGGTCCTGACAATGATATCGGAATGTTAGTCACAACCTTTATGGTCAAGTGGGGATGCCTATGCAATCATTATTTACGCATGTTTATCTAGGATATTTTATGTGTTGAGTACATCTTTTATTTATATCATTTTGAGTATTAATGTATTTGATTAGCAGTGTCTGTTGGTATGATATAGTCAGAATTAATGTGTTTAATTGGCTTTGTGGACTATGACTAAAACTATTTTGGATATAGGCGATGATTGAGTGGCGGACTATTTTGTTAGTCATACGGGTGGAACATTTGTTGGACCACAATGAGATATCTTGGAAGACATGTGAACACCCATTATGGTTACATATTTTGGCATTAATATTTTTAAAAGGCTAAGCTTCAAACCTTTGTACATACTGATTAATATTTATAATTTTGGCAGGCTTGCTATATTTTTGGAAGGGCTTGTATACTCAAAAACTCAAAAAGCTCTTATGCTTTATTTTTGGAGTTGTATTTAAAAAAAAACTTTAATAAATAAAAATATGGGTGAGTGGTACAATGGGCCACACTCATCCGAGGGATATTGAACCTAATCTTGTGTCAACGGTGATCTCTCTCTTATTTCAAGCTTTCTTGTTTATTTAATTTTGTATAAATTTGTTTATTTCATACTTTCAATTTATTCCAAGTCTATGGTTTGTTTTAATTTTTATGTTTAAGAAATAGAATTCTTCTCCAAGTATCATAAAGATCTTGGCAATCAAACACCAAAACTTTACAAAAATTAAACGTTTCTAATGAGCTTAACTAAGCTAAAATTGGATAAAATTGAAGCAATTAATAATGAAATTGGTACCTAGGGAGGTTATGGGACTTTACCTATGAACTTGGAGGATTTCCCTTCCTTCTTTCATCACCTATTGATCACAAAGCAAGAAAACAAAGAATAAAAGATGGTTAAAGTTAGCAAGAATCACACGAAACTCCTTATCTAATCACACTTTCACCACACTAATCCCTACAAATATCACTCCAACTCAACACTCAATCAATCTTCCACAAGTTTTGCAACTCATGGGAAAACTAAAACAAACAATGAATCAATAAAAATCTCTAATTCCACTCTAGCATTAGTTCTATTTTCTGGCACGGTGGCACCTCTTATTTAGGGCAGTTGTAGCTTCATAACAAGCTTTGTCTTCACTAATAAGGAGTACAATCCATCTGCAGCATGAAAGTACATCTCTCTCTCTCTCTCTCTCTCTCTCTCTCTCTCTCTCTCTCTCTCTCTCTCTCTCTCTCTCTCTCTCGTATAATAGAAGATATATTACCCAAAATTACTTTACAAATGGCCACATGGCTGCCAGGTGATGTTCTAGCTATCCCTCACTAATTACTCGCAAACCACAGGTGTAGCTCGGAGTACCCTCACCCAATATATAGTCGTGTCATTCTCCACCAAATGAGTTGACTGCAAGGAAGAGGCTTGCCACAATAGTAGCCCTTTTATATGACCTATGTGAGCTGTAATACCAACTTTTGCATCAAATATGAAGGCATTCCTAGTTAGCCAGATATGTCACAATAGTAGCCCTTTTATATGACCTATGTGAGCTGTAATACCAACTTTTGCATCAAATATGAAGGCATTCCTAGTTAGCCAGATATGTCACAAACCTCCTGAAAAAATGAAAGAAAATTGAATGTTCTAGGTTATCTAGCCCATTCAGAAACTTGCCAAAAATCCATTCTTTAACTTTTAAGGGCCTATTTATCAACGGAGTCCATATGCGAGAAAGAAAATCCCACACCTTCTTTGCCACCGGACATGAAATGAAAAGATGCAAGCATGTGTCTAAGCATGAATACAAAACACACAATTACCAGAAGCAATACATCACTTTCGCAAACTGGTCCCCCAATGGTAGGCCTCTAACTAGCATGCACCATAGGAACACCTTCCCTTGATAAGGAATCTTAGACCACCAACTTGTAAGATTACTTCCTTCCACTAGACCCTACTCTTGCTAATGTTCCATAAAGTATTAGCCTTCTCAGTGATCCAGCGCTTATCTTCTACCATCATATGGTACACTTGATTTGTTGTACGCTGGACAATGTCCTGAGGCTTTCTAAATGCTATCTAACCAAGGTTCGAAGCCACCACTCAAACCTATTGGGAACCATTCACTACATCCCACCATGTACCATCAATCCTGGTGCAACCTCCTCTATGAGGGCCTTAGCCATTACCACCCATGGCTCTTGAGATACACACATTTGTTGCATAAAGGCCATCTCCTAGCGACCAAATGTAATCTGACATCTAGTAGGGCTGCCCCTCCACTCCTCTTCAGAGTAGTAACATGTTCGCAAAGAAATCCATGTCTGCCCTAGCTTATTTCTTGCTCTTTTCCAAGCATAAATCGCATTGACTGTCATATCTGATGCAAAGCTTTTCCCGTCCATGGAAATAAAGGTAAGAAAAAAGATATCATGCTAATCATAATGAATTGTGCCACTTTGAGCCGAACATGCATACGCCAACCCTGAGATTTCCAATACACAAACTTATCATGTATCCTTGCACAAATCCATGCCAACAAAGCCTATGAATCAACATCAACTTCAATCAGACAACCCAAGTGGTGTAATGTATCCCCTTTGTATGACCTTCCCATTCCATCCCAAACCAAGCAAATCGTTCTCGGTACAGCTTATTAGAGAAGATTTTTGCATATTAATGCAATCCTGAAGCAAGACCAAAAGTATCCCAAACAACCATAGTCCTCTAAACATTATCTTTTTGATCCTTGAACATGAAAGAATCATTTGCCAATGCCTGGCCGACCATCTCCTCTCCGCTTGGAAGTGTAAGCCCTACAATTTCACCGTCCTCCACTAGCTTATCTTGTCGAGATAAGATTGGATGTGTAACAATTGCAAACAAGAGAGGGCTAAGTGGGCATCTACTCTCCACTTGGAAGTGTAAGCCCTACAATTTCACTATCCTTCACTAGCTTATCTAGTCGAGATAAGATTGGATATGTAACAATTGCAAACAAGAGAGGGCTAAGTGGGTATCTGCTCTCCGCTGGAAGTGTAAGCCCTACAATTTCACTGTCCTCCACTAGTTTATCTAGTCGAGAAAAGATTGGATGTGTAACAATTGCAAACAAGAGAGGGCTAAGTGGGCAAGCTTTTGAATATTGAACATAAAACACTCCCAAGCTAACACCCCAACATAGATTACATGGCCTCGAAAGTTTTGTAACACCTACAACATAAACTGATGGAAAACAGTATGCTCCAAGAAAGTCTAGTTAACCTTAAGAGAGGAGCCTTTCCCAATAATGACTTATAAGCATCACAGAATGGCTATGCATCTCCAATACCAAAGCGAATGGCTATGCATCTCCAATAATCACAGAATGGCTATGCATCTCCAATACCAAAGCGAAACAATCTAACAAAATATGATTATATTCCACCTGCATGGACAATAACTCTGGCAGAAAAAAATCATGCTGGCAAATATACATTCAGTCTAGACGAGCTCTTGTATCCACATATTGTAGAGAGGCATAGGTAAATCCTCTCTGCATGGGTGTAGCCATAATCACATATCTTGTTTCAAAACTTGATTGGAAAACACATTCCAGTTGAGCCTCTCTGGCCCATCCATAGTAGAGTGAGGTGTAGAAGCATGCTCCGTAAATTCACATATATTAAAATTGCCCAGCACAAAGCCAGGCTTAGCGTTGCACAAACACAATAAAGCGTCCCATAACTGACGATATTGTGCAACACTATTAGGTGCATATAGCCCCACAAACCATAATGTTTCATCCATAAACTCCACTTCCACAACAATGAACCGCCCCAAGACATCCTGCATAACCAATGATGGCTTAAGCTGAGATTTCACTGCAATCATGACCCCTAATTGTGTAGTGGTGCCCACTATAAAACACACGAAATTCCTTGTAATCATATACTTGTCCAACCATGGAATGTTGTTTATGCTCCACCCATTGACCTTGAAACACAGTACACCACATGCGATAATTCTTGGACGGTGAACACACACCTTTTATATTCCAAAGAGCAATCTTTATAATCCATTAAAACAAAAAGCCAATCAATGAGAGGTACCACCATCGGCCTCTCTTTCCTTAAAATATTGCACATGATCCTTAATGCCTTCTCTCTCCATCTGTTCCCATACTCTTTGTAGAAAAACATCCACCCATTCCTTCTCACCAAAAGTATGGGCATCACTAGGTGATGTATCCTGTCACGACTTGACATCTGGATACTTCTTGTCCCAGGATGAGACCATAGCGCCTTTTTTATCAAATAGAAGAGGAAAATTTACCTGATTTTCTTTCCACATATCGAGGTCTTAGATTATATCGAGAATGTGATACCCTGCCGCCTTGGTTGTCTTTCTCTTGACTCCATCTTGTGGCACTAGGACGAAATGATGAAGAGACACCATGACCAGCACCCACATTTTGATTACCACTAGAAGTAGCTGTCTAGCGAGCGCCTTGCTTTGCCACCACAAGCCAAGGTGGTCTATCTTCTGTATCTGCCAAAACTTGTTTACCTTTATCCACCACTTGCTAACTTTGTTTTGCTACTTGGTTTCCCTTCTCTATATTCAAACCAAATGGCAAAACAAGAGCTAATGATCCTTATGAGTCGGACCCTAGGACACATTTGGTTGTGGCTAAGCATTCACCTCCTATAGACACTCTGAAATGAAGTGACCCATCTCCCCAGAGCGCGGAAGCAATGGTGTTGATGGAAAGTCTGCAACCTCCACCCAAATAGGGCATGCCTGGTGCAACATATCTCTATACTCTGCCATAGGGCGCTAGGGTACAACATGCACCAACTGTCCATCTAGAAATAATAGGACTTTCTGCATAACCAAATCTCGAACTTCTTTGGATGAGAATAGGACCTCATAGAATCCTCTTAGACCATCAAAGATCTTCTCCACAAAATTACCATCTAATAAATCATGTCACCAATCTGTAATCCTGTTGAAGAATGGAATTTGTCCAATAAAAAAGAAAATTATAGCCTTGTTATGAAAGGATTCTACTTGTGCCACAAACTGCCATGTTTCCACTCGGGCAGATACCACTTCCTCTATGGAAACCTTGGTAGCCCTAACATGATTTGCCATCACATATGGCTGCAAAATCTGATTAGCTTGTGCAACTCGAAAGTAAAAATCCACCTTATGGTTCTCTTCTTGAGGTACATTAAGAAGCAAGGTATCCTAAAGCATCCGACTAGCCTCCTTCTCTCCATATTCACCACCAATCAATCTCTGCCTTTTAGCCTGATCTTCAGACTCTAGCTCTCGCCTTCCACCCTCAAACTTCTCTGCATCTTTTGTTGAGACATGTGCCTCTACAAAAATCCATATCTATGGTTCCTTGACTCATTTCCATTGCTCAACACCGAAAATTAATGCATCCACCAAAAGAAGAAGAAGAGTTATGTTTCAGCCTTGCAAACAAAGAGGAGAAGATCGACTGTCCGGATGGAAAATATGTCTGCACGAGTGGCTCCAAAAGGGGGGTAAAACCATAGCACATATGGAGGAACCACTTTGGGCTCACCCACAAAGAAATTAGGGCAAACAACAAACGCTGTGGAGGCTGGAAATCTACGCACGGCCACGATCTCGAATTCTCTCTCTCTCTCTCTCTCTCTCTCTCTCTCTCTCTCTCTCTCTCTCTCTCTCTCTCTCTCTCTCTCTGTGGGAGGTATAGTTGCATAGGATGGTTCCACAAGCTGGTACTCTAATTGAGGATTCTAGTAAGGGTTCTGGAAGCACACATTGGCTATATGTGCCATATGGTATCCCACCACTAGTATCTCATTAGCTATTAGTTAGGTTGCAGCTCTTTGTTCATGACTATACAATCTTTCAGTTTCCCATGCTCCTTGAGTGGTTACTCTAGTCCCGAAGGCAGTGGTTACTCTAGCCTCTAAGGGAGTGGTTACCTTTGTTCTTTTGAGAGGTAATGCCTCTCTTTGGAGGACGATACTATTTTTCCTCTCCTTTCTTCCCTGATTGGGACAATGAGAAAGGAATCCAAAATTTGGTGTCCTATCTGCAGCTATAGAATGAGATTTCTTGCTCCTCAATTGGACTACATCTCTTGAAGTGATTTCCTCTTGAGAGGTCCTTGCTTTCCTTCCTCATGTTGTCCTTTTGCTTTTTCTTTTGCTCTGGTAGGCTATAGGAGATGCAATGCCCCCTTTCCTAGAACTCTTTGTATTCCTTGCCTCCTCGGGAAGTCTTGGGGTATAAGTGTTACCTTCCTTATCAACACATAAGTCATTTGATCAATGGCTTACTGGTAACACTTGTTTACTCGGGGTGCATCATGGAATTGAAAAGACCCCTAGAAGTCCCTAGGAATATCAATGATCATATAGAGGTTACGTGAGGCATCCTCATATAGCACCATTCCTTCATTGTTGACTCTAAGCCTCCTTAAGAAGAATTTATCAATGACATTAGGGAGCTAATTCTAGCCATGGCCAAAGGCCTAACTGATGCAATCTTCTAGGCCTTTCTATCTCATTGTCCATGGCCAAAGGTTTAACCTTATCGATATCCCTTGTTGGGATATACAAAGTCCCATCAGAGTCTAGATAGAACTCTTGGTTTCCACTCACTAACAATACCACTTGTGGGTTATCTAGGAGGTTTGGCTCATTTCCATGCACGACAGTATTGGCCACCTCTCCAATAGTATCTCATTCGTGTCAATAAAGATTGAGACTTGGTTAGTTGTATGGAAGTCGTAATGGTGTAAGACGTATGCTTCACTACTTCCATTGTTGCTGGCTTGGCCTTTAACTTGTTTTCTCGTGGCCCTTCTCTCACCCATTGGTCTTTTGGCTTAGGGCCTTTGGGCTCCTTCTGATGACTCACATCCAAGCACTCCACAGTCTCGTTTAGCCATATCCGAGTTTGTATGCTGAATTGGACTTATGCCCCACAATCCTAATTGGGTATCCTCCATTTTGTCAAGGATTCCCGATCCACTTCTGAACTAGAAGCTAACGCTACTAGGGTGATTAGATTGACTCTTGGTCCTATCCCACTACCTAGCATTGGTACGTACGATAATGTTTCGTGCTCAAACGGTGGGTTCGAGTATGAAGTCACAATGATTTAGCCCAAAAGTAAATGCATAAGCACTTGGTCCCAACGGTACAATCACTCGTTACCTTGAGGTTCTTTTTACGATTTTTGTTAATTTTCAAACTTTTTTGAGTTTTTAGATCTTAAACTTTATTATTATTATTTGGGATTTTCCAAATTTCTTCTGTGTTTTAAAGAATGATTGATCTTGAAGAGGTCCTTAGGTCTCACAGTCATTTTGGAAACTATGAAAATCAGTCTCAAGAAGATTTGGGAAATTTTCCCCTGGAATCTCCAATCAGACGATTGGACTAGTCAGATCGCATGGTTGAGCTTCATACGATATACTTTTTGATGGTTGGACTAGACAACAATTGGACTCATGGATTAATCGGACATTGAGCAACCGGTGCGAAGACTGGTTGTATTAATAATGAGGACGAACTGCTCGTACACATGATTGCTCATGCATGATCAGTTGTCCTAATGACTGGTCTGTGCAAATGAATGATGATTGTAGGATTTGCGGTCAATAATCAAATTGCTACAGTTGCTCGTACACACGATTAGAAATGTCATACGACGATTGCACTTTCTTAAGCGATCTGATGCTTGTGAGTAATCGACAATTGGACTGGGTGGTCTGACGCTTGCACTTTTTGCGTGTCAGTACAGGTGCCGACTATCAATCTGACAGATCTTCTAGATATATGTGCATTCAATGTGCACGTCCCATTACTATTTTTCACCAACTGCTACTCTGACATATTTTCTAGATATTCGTGCATTCAATGTGCATGTCCCTTTATTATTCTCTGTTAGATTCAGTTAAAAGCTGGCATAACCCCACATTTAGCAAATTCTTTTACCATTCCAAAAATTGCTAGCTTTGTAGTCCTTGCTTGCTCAATTATGGGGTGATTAGACCCTAGCGCCAAAGATTGGACTTTACATGTCAACAACGATTGGACTTTACAAGCCGATGATTAGACTTTCCAACCAAAGAGCACTTTTCGCCTATTTTTTCCTACACACTCTTGGTTATGTCCTCCCTTTTGGGCTTGATTTGTCCCTAGACCACTTATTAAGTAAATTGAGGCTTTACTTGATTTGCCCCTAGACCATTTATTGAATAGATTGAGGCTTTACTTGATGGCACAATGCTATCAATTAAGCATCACAAACACCAAAAAATCAAGAATTTTTGTAAAAATTGAAAGTTCCTAATTAGCCTGATTAAGCTATAATTGGACAAAATTGAAGCAAATGATGATGAAATTGGTACCTAGGGAGGTCATGGAACTTTAATCTAAGCACTTGGAGGGTTGCCCTTCCTTATTCCATCACCCATTGATCACAAAGCAACAAAACAAAGAATAGAAGATGGTTAGAGTTAGCAAAAATCACATGAAATTCCTACTCTAATCTCACTTTTGCCACACTAATCACTCCAAATCTCACTCCAACTCAACACTCTATCAATCTTCCACAAGTTTTACAACTCATGGACAATATAAAAGAGACAATGGACTAATAGAATGCTCCAAACAGTGCCTCTTGTTAGGAAAGTTGTCGCTTCACAACAAGATTTGTCTTCACCTCACTAAGGAGTATAACCCGTCTAGAGCGTAAAAGCACATTAAACGTGGGAATGGAAACCTCAAGGGTGATCAAGCCCTCAAGATGTACTAATCCAATGCTTGGATCTGTGTAATCTAATCACTCATGAGGGAGAAGCTAGCAAGCTTCCTTCCTTCTCACACCACCATCTCTCTCTCTCTCTCTCTCTCTCTCTCTCAATCATACTCTACATCTAGTTAATCACAAGCAAGAATCAAGCAAGCTTAACGCACACACATATACTCAAGCACTCACACATGCAAGCGAGTAAGTCAACAAGACTCTATAGCTAATGACAATCATAAACATGGAAGCATGCAAGGATTAGGAAAGGAACAAGACAGCAAGAAGAAAGGAGCTCTCAATCTTGAGCTCAATTGTAGATTTTATTACCTTAACACACTCCCATAAGTCATGTATATACAAGTGGGCTTTGGGCGACCAGCACCCACACTTATGGGGTGCCCAAAACATGGTCTCGGGATTACAAAGAGTGTATGGAAAAAAGAGCAACACAAGTGAACTATCCATCTTGGCATTAATTGATTCTTGGGGTGCATAGATGCATCCAAGGTTGGATTCCCATGTAAAAGAGCATCTAAACTACAAGAAAAGAAAGTCATAAATTCAGCAAAAATAGACATGGATTTGATGTTGTTAAACTCGCCACTCTTCCTCTAAAGGATCTAGAGGAAGAAAGAGTTGTGCCTAAGCTACTTGCTAATTTTTTAATGTATTTTCTCAAAAGCTACCATATGAATAACCTCCATCTAAGAGTATGGATCATAAGATAGAATTCTTTCATGGAGCTTAACAACATCAACTATTCTCTAAATATTTTGCCTTAATGTCACTTAGTGAATTGGGTTCACACTTCGAGTCTATACTTTGGATTCTTTGACACCCAAAGATCCCAACATCTATCAGCCATAGTCTCTTGCAATTTCGCATGAACCAACATAGGTTTCTTTGACAAAGTTTTGAAACTTGTGGCACAAAACATTTGTAAGCAACATCAATTTAAACGTGTACAAAATAATGCATATGTAAATTAATGCTCTCTTATAAAGTTGACAACACTTTCTGCAGCTATCAATGTGGGCTGAATGAACAGCATTTTCCCTATATACGCTTCAATAATAAAGTTTAAGTATGGGTACCACAAGGAGCCCATGTTATCTCATGATACCTAAATTGAGTAGCAAGCCCTAAGCCCTGCACTTATTTAATTTGATGCATTATCTAAAGCAATAGCTATTATACTTTTTACCTCACCCACACGACCAATAGCCTTTTCATGACTTATTTAATTTGATGCATTATCTAAAGCATTAGCTATTATACCTTTTACCCCACCCACACGATCAATAGTCCTTTTATGACTTTATTGATATATCCTCCTGCAATTTTCTCACTCAAATATGTATCTATTGCCTCTAAAAAGACTAAGCCTCGAGCACAATATTATAACTAGTCTACCTCTCTATTTGCAACCGTGCTTGCAAAAGTGGGCACAAAGTCAAACACAATGTATTTTAAAGAAATTTCCATTGAATTTTGATTGTTTTTTTTTTAAACTCCATTGAGAATGTTTTCTCTAGTCAAGCAAAGTAAAGCCTGCCTTGGCAATACACATCAACGCATCCTCAGTTACAAGATTACGAATCATATTAAATGAAATGCAACAATCCATTTCAAATGCGAATTCAAGGACATTTTGCTTCTCAAAAGCCGTGACCGCCTTGCACATTCCCTTGTCCCACCATTTTCTAAATTCGATACACAATAAAGTAACATATTTTTAATCTATGCACTGTTATACTATTCTGTGTCAATACGTATTACAATAATTCAAGGATAAGAGACAATCCCCAAAAATATTCCATGATTAACGAATTTTAAAAACAAGGATCCTAGTATTTTTCACATTGATGATGATGTTACAGATTATTTATCATTACAAAACATTTAAAGTTCCATACACTTCAAAGTCAATATACATCAACATACAATGCAAAGATATTTAAGAAAATATATATATATAGCACGCTTCAACACATGCCAATTTACTCCTGCCCTAAGGAAATCCTTGCAATAATTGACAAATACTAAAGTTCTTGCAATAATTGACATATAAAATCTTAAAGCAGCTCAAACACATGCCAACTAAACAAAGAAGTCCAAACAAAAGTAGGTTCTATTCATATTTAACCTTCTTACCCCCCCTATTTGGGTCTTTGGGGGATTTTTTTATAATGTGGCCTTTTCTCGAAGTATGTGGAGACCAAAGAGAAGTGCAACCTCATACACAACAAAATGGAATAAAGTATTGCTTTTCATATGAGATGTTAACAACAAAAACGATTGATCCACACTACATGTGATATGTCAACGAATAATGCGAGCGAATAATGAGACTAAATGTATAATTCAACCATTACGCTTGAATGTGATGCTAAGTTACATTTGTTATGGATGTCAAGCCAGAGTACAATCTTTTCATTGGATGAGAGGAGAGTCTAGCTTAAAGATGAAGGAATGTTATGACCTTGAGACTAGGTTTAATATATACCCAAAGTGGTCCTAGAGTGGAATATACTTTTGTGGCACAATGTTTCCTACACTCTGTGACCTTCGACCATTGAAGAGCTTCTCAATCACTTTATACCCCCCAAAATTGATCTCAAGAGATACTCTTCTCGTCTTATACCCTGCCTATGTTACTCTCTCACAATCACAAGCAACTTATGTTTTCATTGCCAAGTTCTCCTCATCTTTTCAACCAAAATAGACAACTCTCACTAGAAGTACCCCGTCTCATTCCCATACACAAGTAGGCACCTTTTCGCCACAAAAAATCATGGAGCTGGAGGTAGAGCTTCACAACTCTCAAGCTCCATGGAAAGACAATACCAAAGAAGAGGGAGTTCATAATTTAAAATTAGACTAGCAAAATGTAATCACATTTGTCCTTGCTTCGCTTAACCTTAGAATAAATTTTTCAGTTTTAAGGCTTAGAGCTAAGGATGGACATTCTATCACAATTGCGTTACCCTAGGCACAATAATTGTATTCACATCCTTGGCTCTGAGGTTAAAAAGTAAGTTATCACCATTGTAATGAAGATCGTGATTTATGACCCACATGACGTCTCTGGTCACAACTCATCTGTGGTTACACAGTCAATGACATTAACAGACTAACAAAACGTGACCCACTAGGCCACAAGCTCCTAGGCTTTTCATGATATCAAATGGCATGGCATCACGGACTACTTGCCAGGCACCACTAAATCAAAGATCTGAATGACAATTACCTCAAGCAGATGCGGCAATTATGTGGTATCACCAATTCCCAAGATAAAGATGGAAACCTCAGGGAATGCATCATGTACCACATGGCCAGCTATTAATCAATATAGAAGCGCTTAAGAGCATTGGCAGTGGTGCTGACAGAATCTCATGGTGAAGAAGTCCCACTGCCACATCAGTGAACAATTCTAACTTTTCAACATGCCCCTGTAAATAACGTTTCACTGTTAAGCCATTCCAAATTCGTGATACCTCATAGATGTTCATACTGCTTATAGAGGGGTCAAGCCAAAGCACCATCAAAACAAAGTTATCCTCATAAAAATCACGAAGAAAACAAGAGGCGAGTAGGATGAGCATAGCTCAACAAATCCCCTACAAGGTGACAAGCTACATACTGAGGCAGTCTTCCCTACATTGTAGACTTTGGATAGCAGTCAGTAACACCAACCTTCTTGATGTCCTACTTGAGGGGTTGTCAACACCCCTCAGCAAAATCCAGTTGCAATGGGAGGAGCAGGATCAAAAAACCTGACATCACCAACGGATCAAGCTTCACATATCATAAATAAGGATGAGTTCATATGTGGGAAGAGAGTGGAAAGGCAACCTAGTCCAACCTGCCGTTGGATTGTGGCCCAGAAATACATGAAAAAGCACGCCAAAACTGTGGGTGGGAGACTTTTACATCTTATTTGCCACTTAAATGATTCAAGAATGTACATGTGGGCCCAACACCCCCACCTCACAAGTCTATCCCCAACCATGAATTTGCAGATGGATGGGACTGAGGCCAGCATGCGCACACATACGCGCATGTGAAAGAGGACTCAATTCTTACCTTGCTGATCCTTTCCTATCTTGTAATGCTAACAGGTGCACACTCGTTTTAGGCCTTCCCTGCCCCCTGCTAGGCATCGGTGCTTGCCCATGCATGTGCACAAGTGTGTTAGGACGTATGTCCATGTCAGAGAGAGAGAGAGAGAACCATCACTTGATTCGCGAAGGATTCGCACATTCTACTCATGCAGAATAACATCAATTTCTCACTACAATGCTGACACAAACTATTGATGAAAGTAGCAATGTGCCCTTTTGCCATCATAAATAATTGATAGACTTCTAATTTTGAGAAGTACCGCCCACAAAAATGTAGAAGTCTAAATCATGCCAAAAGACAGCATAGAGCTTTCTTCAGACTCTGTGCCTGTACAATTCGAATTCTCTTTGGAACTCCAAAACCAAGAAAACAGACCCAGTTTCAACAACAAAATAATACTACAAACCAATGACTTCCAAGTTGTGATTGCTGTGACCTTTCAGGAATTTCTCTGTTACCTGGCGCCATCATTCGAGTCACTAAGTAACAAACCATAAAAAGCATGAAAACAACCATTTGAAGTTTACCAACTGAAAATTTACCTGTGTGCAACCAAAGAGCCTCAGCTCACAAAGATACTTGCACGAGTCCGCAAGAAATCCAAGGCACTCATCACCTACCATCCTACAAAAGGACATGTCCAATTGTTGCAAACATGAATGGCTATGCTTTGCGAGAGCCAAGACTGTTTGATCTGCAACCTGCACAGAATAAATTGCTTGATTAAGTTAAAATACCATCCAGCTTCACAGGTCAAAGTAGAAAAAGTTAGGCTCACATGCTATACCTGCTGTACAGAGTTTACTGAAAGGTTCAGTAATGAGCCTCCTGAGGCGGTTACGAATGCAGCAACAGCTTCATCACTGAGACACTCAACCATAAGATAAACAATAAGATTGGCATGCTCCCACACTTGCGTGAAATAACTGTGCAACCCCAAGGGTGGCATGCAACAACCTGAACTTGCATCTCCTCAAATTGAGAAGCTTAAGCATTCTAAGACCATCTGCAATATGGGCAATGGCAACATCAGTCAGCAAAGAGAGATGTGCCAGATTCAATACTCGAAGAGAAGGGCAGCAGGCACCAATTCCTGCAATGGCTGCATCAGTAACAGAGCTACCAGTACAAGAGCAGAGTCAGTGAGTCAAATTAGACAAATTAAGCGATTGAATAGAATCAAACAACAAAAGCTCAGGGAAACAGAAGGTAAATAGACTGCAGCACATAAATCCATTCACAAACAAGTTCATTCACTCACCTGCAGTGAGCAAGAGAAAGCTCTCTCAGATGTGGACCCAACTGCACACTTAATTCGCTCACAACTTCATCGGTGACACCACCAACTCCTGACAATGAGAGTTTCTGCAACTTCGAAAGCCTCACGAGATCATGTACTAACACTGTGGCATTAAGTTTCGGGCAACCCTCGAGCACTAGCGCCTCCAGTGTATCACCGGCACACCGGACTACAGCTTTGACAGCATCATCAGTAAGAAAGGAGCAGGTACTCAAATCAAGGTGAGCCAGGAAGGGGGACGCTTGCAATAGGGCTTCAAGTCCCTTATCAGTGAGCCTGTATGCACCGCAGAGAGAGAGAGATTTGAGAGGGAACATATTGGGAGGTTTGGCAATTGTGGCTAACAAGCACTGCTCTGACAAAGCTCGTCCACAAAAGCCCAGATGCAGTTGCTGCCCCACAAAACAACAAGTTAGTCATAATGTCATTTTTAAAACAACCTAAACAGTATGAGGCAGGTGATGCATCAAAATTGCTGGGTCATTTACAGGACAGTTCACACATAGCTTAAAACAGCTCAAAACAAGTTAAATGTTGATTTAAACCGCTGACCTCCAGGCGTTCCGCAGAAAGCTGTCCCATCATTTCAGTCAACTCACTCTCAGTGACTTGAGTGCAATCGGGGGCTCGAATTTCAGACGGAGCCCCCTGAAAGAAGAGAGAGAGGGCTTTTGAATTCATCTTGCGGTGCTTACAGATTGCAACACTAATACGAGTCCTGATGAACTCAGGCACTCCCTCCAAGGACACAACATTCTCAGCATTATCCACTAGCACAACAAGACAAAGATCTTGTAGGGAAAGGCATGGCTTCCTGCTAAATGTGGAATCACCAGGGACTCTTGTGGGACTCCAATCCACCAGGGACACCTTGGTTTCAGATTTGCTGGCATGCATGCGGGTGGCAGCTGCCATGGCACGGGCTTCTACGTGTTGTCTTGCAGTTGAGAAGGGGCCTGGCCAGTCTGGCTGTGGCTGGGGCTGAGGCTGCCGCTGTTGCTGTTGCTGTTGCTGTGGTTGGGGCTGAGGTTGGCGTGCTTGTCGACCTCTCCGCCTCTCAATATTAGCAGGAGGAGCAGGTGGAGGAGCACCTGCGGGCGCTTCATCGTCATCAGCATTGAAGTGGGCAAAGTGAAAAGCTCTCGCCCTGGCTATTTGCAGGAACCTTGCCCTTGACGCCTCAGTTCGGCTGCGCCTGCCGTGACTGTTGCCACCACTGTTCAATGGCCCTGCCTCTGCCTGGGGCCTCTGAGAGGGCCCTGCCTCTGTTTCTAAGGGAGCCATTGCTGCCAGTACAGCACTGCTTGGATTTTCATGCTGTGCAACTGTTTCCTCGACATGTTCTTGCCCTAACAGCCTAGATGCAGGCATATCATCGCCATCATCCTCCACTGGAACGTTCAGATCAAAACTACTAGAAAACTGGCCTACCTCGCGATGTCTCTTTGATTCGGGCTCTTCACGCGAATCATCCATGTCGTTCGGCCTGCTATGCATGGGACTTCTATTCAAATCCAGAGAGAGAAACGATTTTATTTCATCATCGGAGCCCGACTCAGGGAAACCGACGCCCGCCACCGCCATGGATTTGCGTCCCCGACCGTGACCTCTCCCTCTCCTTCTACCCTGACCCCTTTCAGCGCAGACAAACCCTTCCCGATCACTAGCTTTCCTTCCGCGAGAACTCACCCTCGCAGATACAAAGCCGGGGTTGGGGTTGGGGTTAGGGTTAGGGTTGTCATCAGCGATAGGGCTAGGGTTTTGCTGAGAGTAGGAGTCCTCACCTGTTGAACGCTCTGCCAATTTAGCCTTGACAGCCGCTAAATCGGTCTTCTCACCGGCAATTTCGCAGTAGGTTTCTTCGAGGGATTCCTCCGCTTTCCTCTTTCCTTTCCCCTTATCTACAAGAGTCTTCTTATTTGCAGCTTCGTTGAAAGTCGCGGCCGGCTGACCCGACTCTTCATCTGCAGAATCTATCGCCGCTTCCCGCCTGCCCGTCCCTTTCCGACAAGATCCGCCAGACTTTCCCAACGCATTTCCACCAAGAGCAGACACTACGGCGACGTCAGCATTTAACCTGCGGCTTCGGCGGGTGACCGGCGATTCATCTCGCGTTGCCGTTCTGGCAGACTCCTGGTCCTGCGTGGGGGTAGCCGGGCCGAGGGACGGAGGACAGGGGCTCGCGGGTAGATCGGACGAAAAAGCAGGGGTTGCCGAGCAAATGGGCGGAAGTCCGGGCGGTGGAATGTCGGAGGCAGGTTTTCTTTTCGTCGAAGACGTAGCAGATTGCGAACGAAGAGTAGGCATGGTGAGGCAAACCTGACGCAACGTCGACCTTCGCAGAAACCCTAATGCAGTTGAAGAAAAGGGTAGCCGCTTCTTGCCGTTAATGTGGCAATGCCTTTTCACAGAAAGCTTATAGCCATCGCCGGCAATGCAATGCTGCTGAACTCCAGCAACAGAGAAAGCAGAGAGACGCAGAGAAACCCTGAGCTCGAGTCAAGCCTTAGCCGAGCTTTTCATATGGAACAGTCGATGCGTTTCCCGCCATCCCGGACAGGTGTGAGCTACAAGATTCCCTATCTACCGTCGATCCACTCCGGATATCGACGGCAAATATCGGCCAGGAAGTTTTAACCACTCGTAAGAGGACCCAAATATCAAGCTTCACTTGGAAGTTGGAAGCTCTTCGTCTAATCAATCTAACATGTGTTTCAAACATATGGACCCTAATCTAACATCTAACATTGTGTCGTGTTGGACGCAGAAGAAGCTCACAAACTTCCACCGGAGCATGAACAATGTGCTAAAAGGTTTGCAATGAGTTAACAAGGTCACAGTGAGTTGATGTTAACCACTCCATATGTCATATGGTTTCACTTACTCAACATGCTGTTAGGCGCTTTGCCATTCAACCCGCTCAAACAAACACTTACTCTTTGTAACACGATGCTAGAACATTTAAAGCAACTTTACCTTGTACTTAATGTCAAATACGGAAAGTCTATGAACTCCATATGCATACTTGCTTAAGACTAGTAATAGAGGCTAAACCATTTTTAAGTTTAGCTTACCTGGTGTGAAAACTAGTCACTTGTGTATAAGTCATTTTTAATAAGCCACATAGAACCATTCGCTTTTGCAACACATAATCATTTCTGTGAGCTCTCCTCTTGCCTCTTCTTGCTTGCTTATATGCTATTGGATTCATGCATGCTAGATGGATGCTTGCTTCAATAAGTTTGCTTGTAGGTTTTTGTCTTTCATTAGCTTCTTCTTCCCCTACCTTTTGTAAGAGAAAACCATCGTGGAGGACCATCTACCTTATTGCTCATGTTTTCAAAATGGATTCCACTCCTAATCACACTTATTAAGCTATTCCTTGGCTTAAAGCAATGAAATCTAATTAAATTTCAAGCAAATCACCAATGAGATCATGATTTTTCTCTTCTAATAGATGAAACTAGAATGAAAGCAATGAAATCTAAGCCCCTTGAGCTTTAATTTCAAGCAAATCACCAATGAAATCAAGGCTTTGTTCTTCCAATAGATAAAGCTAGAATACTCTAATGCAAATAAACTTCAAATTGAAATCAAAGGCAACAATTAAACACTTCCAATGACTCCAAAACTGTATGTTTTTGGGAGTGTGACCTCAACATCGGACAATATTGAGTGATCCCAATAGCTTGGAATGGATGGATGGATGCATGGATGGAGCTAAGCCCTAGGCTAGTCCCTGGCAGCAGCACCAAATATGTTCAAGCCAAGAGCTTATCTTAGCCTTGCCGAAGCATGTGTCGCTGGGTCTTGCCTTAGAGCTATAAAATGTAAGTTTCCTATGTGTATGCACTAGCCCGTCTGTCCTGGCATTCCCACTTTGTTGTTGTCACATTGGAATGCTCCTAGCTCGTGAGCCTAGACACGAAAGCCATTAGTATGGACATGTGAGATGCGATCCTAGACACATGGCCATGAGTCTGGACATGTGAGCTTGCAAACGTAAGTCTAGAGGTAAGTATACCGACTAATTATAATTGCCCTGAAGACCCATAAGGACATATCAACTAATTATAATTGCCCTGAAGACTCGTAAGGACATACCGACTCATGCCCTTTAAGGATTTTCCCTTCATACAATTTGTACCAGCTACAAATTCCAAGGAAATTTCATGTCCTTCATAATTATTGAAAAAACAGAGTAGTACAATTATTACACCCAATAAGTGTACGCCAACCCTATCATAGGCCCAATTTCTAAAAGTCCGTGCCTTAGGTAGGCATATTTCATATAAGGAAAGTACGTGAGCCAAGTTCATATAAAAAAGACGTGAACCTATTGACGTGAGCCTATTGACATGAACCTATTGACGTGAGCCTAAATACATGAGCTTATAGACAAGAACTTGGATACGTGTGCTTGGACACATGAGGTTACTAAAGACATGAACCTGGATACATGAATCTCTATATGTGAATCTATAGACGTGAGGCTACTAGTAGAGACATGAACCTCTATATGTGAACCTACATACATGAGCCTACAAATGCAAACTTAGTCATACGTAGACCTAGGTGTGTGAGTGAGCCTATCATTTTAAAAAAAATGGTTGGAACCATTTTTAGACATGCTGTAGAAGCACTAAGAACCTTTGATATGAACCCAACTGGGACTAATTGTTGAAAACAACAATACAATCAATTGTAGCGCATCAAACCACACTTCTTCAAACCCACCGAGCCTTCGATCCCAGCAAATGACCATCACTCAACAAAGTGTTCCTTTGAATCCACCTCTAGTGAGGAGCTTTGGGAAGAAATGTGTTAAGGCACGAGGATGGTTGAGTTTGGAAATAATCTGCTCAACTGTTTAGACCAACAGTGGAAGGGTCATCCCTAGCTAGAGTACCCACACCTATTTCCATGAAGAGATATGGTTTGCTATGTAATTTATCACTGAAACCATACAAGTATAAAGTGTCCAATGCTCATTTCTAGCACTCATTTTGTGCTCATTTCTAGTGCCACATGGGAACCATGAGACAGCTCATTATTGGTACCAAGAAGACCCAGTAGGGTGGACTCTGGCACCATGACAAATGCTCCCCCCCACCAACGCAACCATTGGCCTTACGAGTCCCACTAGCCACTAGCAAGCATAAGCTCCAATGCCTACCTATTAAAACCCTTTATCAAGAGGTATGTATAGACCCCCTCAGCTACCATATCCACCTCTCGTACTACCACTTTAACCGGTTTCTCCAATAATTGCACTAGTACAAGAGTACTCAGTGAGAACCTGCCCAAAGAGAGATAGAGAACCATGAATTAGATGGCTATAAGTCTTATGACCAACAAGACCCATATGAGCAACATTATGATCCCTATGGGTATCCTAAACATGCATCACCTATAGACTATACCTCTCTGTTCAAAGCCATGGTGTAACAGAAGAGCAAGAAACTTGAACAAACTGGTACGTAGGTCAACGATGCAAAGGTCCACACCATATTACGGAGTGCCCTCACAAAGACCCTACACCAAATCTCCCAAGTGCTTCAAGCACTCCAAATCCCATGATGCTAAATCCCACCATAATTCTTTACGGAGGCACACGACGCTATAGTCAAGCATGCTTACAAAGATTGTCCCAACAACAGAGTTATGATTGCACATGTAGAAAAAGCTGTTGGGAATCAAGGTTTTTCCTCTATGAGTGTTAAAATAGTCACATCAGCTGTTGGTGGCTAGTGGTGTTCTTTCCTTAACGGATTATTCCATTTGGGGGTTCAAATTGAATATATAAATAAGATAAACGGGGCCCTTCCCCTTCATCCCTCCAACACCCTTTATGGGTGAGTGGGTGATGGGATACAGAGGGTGGGGGGGGCCTTATGCCATATCTGAGGCGTCCTTTGTGGGTGTTGAACTCTAATCCTACATTGGTATCAGAGCCAAAAAAGCTACCTATTGTGTTGTTGTCATCATACTCTATGTGATCCTCCGTTGTGATGGGGCTGCTTTGGGAGTCACCTCCAAACATGTAACTGGTAAGCTAGGTGGTGCTGGTTTGGTGGGCTATGACCTGGCATGCCAGGCATGATGATGCTGGTTGGGCGGGCTGTGTGAGCTGGTGTGCCAAGTATTCACTAGCTAGTAGGTGGACCTCTGAGCTGGGTGTGTGCGTGGTGCAGTTGTCGTCTCACGAGAGGGTGTTGAAATAGTCGCATCAATTGCTGGGCTGGTGGCATTCTTTTCTTAGGGGATTATCCCACATAGTGAATTTGGGGGTTCAATTTGAATATATAAACAAGATCAATGGGGCCCTTCCCCTTCATCCCCCTAACACCCTTTTATGGGGGAGTGGGTGATGGGATACGAAGGGTGGGGGGCCCTTTACGCCGTGTCTAAGACGTCCTTTGTGGGTGATGGGATACGAAGGGTGGGGGGCCCTTTATGCCGTGTCTAAGACGTCCTTTGTGGGTGTTTACTCTGCTGAACTCTAATCCTATAGTGTATACCCACTCATATAAGTGTGTGTACTTATATAAGTGTGGTAGTATGTTTTTGTATGTACCCACTCATATAAGTGTGTGTACTTACTCATATAAGTGTGTGTACCCACTTATATAAGTGTGGTAGTATGTTTTTGTGTAAGGCTATAAATGCCTAGTCCTATGTGTGAATGGCTATTAAGCCTGAATATGTGTGCATGTGTGCATGTGTGAACATCCTCTAACAAAGGAGTAAATACCCTACTTATGTGTTTGTGTGTGAACCACCTCTTAGAGGAGGTATAAATAATATCTAGATATTTATGTGTTATGATATAAGAAATGATGCCAGAAGAGAACCTTTGTAACCTATAAAGGTACATGCACTTTATTGAAAGAAAATAAGCTAATGTCACATCATTAAGTCATGTACTCTCTCTCTCTCTGTTAATAAAATTTCATGATGATGTTCCACTTCCATCTCCCATAGCATGGCTATCTGCAACCGTAGCTCATATACGTGTCCTTCATTTAGTATCAAAGCCTACCATTAGTCTCTCTCGACTGCTTCAACTACTATGCATCTCTAGTGATGCCTCTTATTATCGTGCATTTGCACATGTCAATGTAGTCTTCACCTGTACCCTATATAGATAGTCACCTGCGCCTATACTAGCCTATGCAGTAGTCTGTACTCTGTACATACAATCACATATGCCTATACCAACGTGCATGGACCATGTATATATAGTAACCTATGCCTATACTAGCCTACACACATTAGTGTAGTCTGGACATGTACCTGTACATATAGTCACATGTGCCGATACTAGCCTATGCAGCAAGGTGCACCCCCTTGTTGTTATCCACGATAGCAACTACCTTGTGTAAAATCTCAACAACCCAATTTCAAAGCCTTCTATTCACATCTGCAGTGTTGTGTGACCATTTTCCTCCTTGCTATGCCATCAAGTCTTCGCTTGTCATCCTCAACTAGTACAACTAACTCAATCAACACGTACAATCAAACAGTCACATCTGTGATAAAGCAAGAGAGCAGCTCATTCAAAAAGAAAGGGGTTCTTGAATCGTTGCCATCAAAGCCCAAAAATCAATAAGTTAGAAATATTCTATAAATCAAGAAAGCAAAATCAAATTTGGGGCTTTCTTAGTTTCTATAGATCTTGCTTAATCATTAAACCCTAATTTCTCAACATTTTTCAAAATTAAGGGCATATATCAAACATTAGAGAGTTGATATAGCCTCCTATAACATCAGATTCAAAAAGCCCTAATTTTTAAGAAATTCTAATTTCTAGTAACCCAAATATTTTCTTAGCATAAGATTCCAAATCTACTCTATATAATGATTCAACCTCTAAGCCACCAAATGAGGAGGCCAAGTTGGTATCAAGGGGTGGTGATGATAAATGTGGTGCCACAAAGCATAAATGTGTGTTATCATGTGTATGTCAAATGTTACTGTGTTTGTTCAAGGGCTTTTTAGAGTGCAAGTTATGTGTTGTTTTCTGTTGTGAGTCTATGACCTAATCGTGTGTGTACTCTACCCTTGGGGTCCCATAACTAGCATGACAAACTAAAGCCATGAGCTTAGATTTATCCTTGACACGGTATGAGGTAATCCCTTGAGGGGGGGTTATTGGGAATCAAGGCCTTACCTATGTGTGTACCCACTCATATAAGTGTGGTAATATATTTATGTGTAAGGCTATGTTAAGTGTATACAAGGAGAAATTATTCATATAATCCCCCTTAACACTATGACAAGGCTCCAAAAGCCAAGATGAGGGTGGCCTAGGCAAAGGAACCTCCAAGGTTGCCAATAAGCAAAAAGACCATGCCTCAACTTTTGAAACAAGTAGCCAAGAGCCGAAGGCACAAGCCCCAGAGGCTGTAGTAGCCCCTAAAAAGGTTAATGAACCAAAAATAGAGGTCCAAAAGAAGAAGGCCTCGAAGAGCATGTGTAAACGTAATGCACGATCAATTGTCAAAGGTACGGATATCGTGACCATTGAAAGTGGTTTGGATAAGAGCTCTAAGGTTGCCTCCCTTACAAAGACAACCAATGATCTCTTGCTCCAAATAGCTCTTCCCCAAAGAAAAAAAACCCATCGACTATGAAAACCTTCCAAAGAAACTCAAGGATTGCCCCAACCCTATGTTAGGGAAAGAGAGAATGAAACAATCCCAAGAACTTATGAGCAAGGTACATGATGAACTAGAGCCAGTGTTGGAGCAAGTAATTGAATATGGATCACCAACCTTGCTTGAGTGTATCCCATACCCTATCCCAGAGCTAATTATAGGGAACCTCAAAGTTTGCCACCACAAGCCTTAGACAAACCCATAACCATTCTTAAGAGGCCGCAAACAAAACCAATTTTGGATCCTTTACCTTCTTTGGAACCAATCCAACCAAGCCCCACAGTGCTAAATGTAGTGAGGGAGGACTCAGTGGGAGGTGAGAGCTGGGTCACCATAGCCAACATAACATTTTCTCCAAGGTGATTTGGTGATGACTTTATCTCATCCCCTTCAGAGGCACTACCTCCTAGGGAAGGATCAATGTATATACTATATATTAGCAAGTTCTAGCCAACTTGAGAGTCAGTATGAACCCCATGAGTGCGAGTACAGCTTCTTGTCCTTGGAAGTTCGAGTTCTGATAAGTTATCTTTTGCATGGAAATTCCTAGCTTTGGAGAGACTTATTTGATTGAATGAATGGGAATTTAAGATCCCACACATAGATAGACCTGAACTTGAGGAGGAGGAGGAGGAGGACACGCCATGCCCCATTGAGCATCCTCCCTCCACAACCAAAACGAAAGGATAACCAAAAGTGCCCATGAACAAGATGGGGCGCTCTTTTGAGAGTGATGACATGAACATCATGTTACCTATTATACACAAGGGCCCTATGGTCTCCGTGATCTTAGATGATGGTACTGGCGTCAACATAATCACTAAGGATTGTTGGGAGGCTTGGGGTAGCCCACCACACTAGTAGGGAAAAGCCCTGTAGTAAAGCTTATCTATGGGGACATCACCAAGGATTGCTTGGAGGCTTGGGATAGCCCACCACACTAGTAGGGAAAAGCCTTGTATATTAAAATCTTGACGATGGGAACATAGCCAACCCATGGACATCCTGTACGATGAAAAAATCAAGACCTTCGAATTAAGCTTCCATCACACATTCATGGTGATGGATTTTTAGCGAAGAGGGTCATACAGGATGATCCCAAAAGGTCTTACTTGAGAGAAGCAAGGTTGGTTCATGATTGGAAAAATGATTATATTTACATACACAAGGTTAACCAGTCCTAAGGTAAACCTAAAGACAGGGAAGACTCATCCCATGGGTCAAGGCATGAAGACTCATACCATGGGTTGAGGCATTCTTGCCAATGAGTCTGACACAACTATCCGAACCACTTTGATCAACATGTGTAAATGTTGTAAAATTTATTGGATACTAAAAATGAGAACGATGACTACAAGCCTTTCTCAGAGCTCGGTGACTTTAAGGATTGGGTCTATATTAGCCATCATATGGACACTCTTCCACAAAAACTTGGAACAAGGTTTACAAGATTGGACGGGATGAAAATCACCTCCATGTTCATGCTTAGTGCAACATTCTTTTTGGAAGCTAATAGCGACGAATGAGGAGTAGCTAGTAATTTATATAGCAAGGACTCCTCCATAAAAGGATCAACTTCAGCATTGCCCACAGTCACTCGACCAAGAAAGAGAAAAGCACATAGAAAGCCTAAGAAGTATCTTTTCCCGATGGAGACGGATCTTCATTGGCTTTGCTATGTTGAGGCTACAGATTCACATGAAACCTAAAACTGACAGTCTGAAGCTAACCTAAACAAAGTCAACATCCAAACCAAGATAGTGGTCTATAAAAGTGACAAGGAGCTCATAAGCTTCGAGCAAGCCAAGCTTTGCCGAGCTACCAGACACAAGCTCAATAAGGTCGAAGATGAGGCAGAGAAGGAAGCAAAATTTGAAGAGCTCACCAAGCCTCCAGAGGAAGATCTGAGGCAAGTTCCCGAGTACTTTAAGTCTTACAATCGGGGACAGAGTGTTACATGGTGAGAAGGCTCAAAGAAGCCCAAGCAGAAGGCCACATGCTTCTCACCATGTAACACTCTTCACAAAGAGGATTCTCACCATAAAGATTTATGTATGAGATCGAGTACAAGAACTAGCACACCAAATTGGTATCGCCAATAGTGATCGTTTGCAAAAAGAATGGAAAGCTTAGAGTGTGTGTTAACCTCAAAAAGGTTAATGCCACCAAGATAGTGATCGTCATCGCTAATAGTGATCATCCTTAAAAAAAACTAGAAAGCTTAGAGTGTGTGTTAACCTCAAAAAGTTTAATGTTTCCATAGTTTGCAATCACTACCCCTTGCCTTACGCCGACCATATGTTGGAAAGAGTCATCAAAGCAAAAGATTACAACTTCTTGGATGGCTTCTCTAGTTATAAGTGACAATTGACCCAGCTACAAGGTAAAATTTTCTATGGATACCATTTGACTTGTCCAATGCTCTCTGCCACCCTTTAATGCTTAAAAGTTGATAGTCTTCAAGGATCTCTTCGGAAGATCCTTTGGATACTCATTGATGACCTATGCACACACTTAAAGTGGAAGGAGTATCTTATGCATATTTGCCTAGTCTTTGAGAGATGCAGACTTAACGAATCTTGTTAAACCCAATCACATGTTATTTTTGGGTTAACATGGTGTCATCCTCATGCACATTTTCTCAGAGAACAACATCTCCATAAATGAGAACAAGATCAACGTGATCTTAGAGTTTCCACACCAAGGGTGCAAAGCACGTAGGGTATTATAGAAGATCCATTTTTTTGGATGTCATATATGTTAGACCCTCATATAAGTTGCTAATTGTCTTCAAATAGATAGATGAATGTCCATGGGCATATAAAAAACCGAAGAAGGCATTATCAAGTGCACCCATCATGAGATCCTCTTGTTGAGATTTAACTTTCCATGTCCATATCGATGCTTCACTATTTTTGCTATTGGATGCATATTAGTATAGCGGTCAAGCACAACTGGACTTCACTGTGACCTCTATTAGTCGCTGTTAACTTAATGATACTCAACGCAATTACACAACCACTAAAAGAGAGGGGTTATCCAAAGTATATACCATGAAGAAGTACAAGCATTATCTCTTGTTGGTGGCTACCAAATTTGTTTTCTTTGTCGAGACCACATCAAGCATTATTGTGTTTAGTGAATGAACCTTACACCATGGGGCGTATCCTGAGACGATTGCTCATTTTGTTAGAGAGATTGATTTCATCATCACCATGCAGAAGGGGGCATGTGCATGACCATGTTGACCACCTTCTCCAATTCCAAATGGAGAACCCCCTCTAGGAGTGGAAGGATGATCTTCTTGACACTCCATTGCACCTCATTAGGAATCCTAAGAAGGGACCCCCTAGCAAGTGATAATAGGAATGCTTTACAAGAAGGGTCAACACAGAATCACGAGGAAGCATGTTCGTGAGAAGATGACCATGCCTTCTCGGTGTGTGAAAGGGGCATATGCATGTCCATGTTGACTGACTTTCTAGAATTCCAAATGGAGAACCCCCCTCTAGGAGTGGAAGATGATATTCCCGCCTCTCCATTGCGCCTCATTATTAGGAAGGTGCCCCTTATTAATTGATAGTGATAATGCTTTAGAGGAAGGTAGTGCTTCATTAAGAAGGTGGCCGACACTCCATTGCACCTCATTATTAGGAAGGCGATCCCCTATTAATTGATAACTCAGGAATGCTTTACATGAAGGGTCAAGATGGCATCATGAGGAAGTACACTCATGATGATGATTGTCCATTCTCGAGAAAGCTTGTTTTCTAGCATATGTGGAGGACAATTTATCAGGGACACAAATGCCCACAAGGTTCTCCATGCCTGGGCTTTAGTGGCCTACCCTCTTTGGAGAAGCAATTGATTTTATTAAACATTGTGATTCCCAAATGTTCATCATAGTTAAAGAGAAGGACCGAATGCCATTGATCCCTATAATTTCAGAATAACCATTTGAAAAATGAGGTTTGGACTTTGTGGGTCCCATTAGCCTAGCCATTAAGGGAACCTAGGTGCGTTTCATCATAGTCACCGACCACTAGAGATTATTATTTCACAAAATGGGCTGAGGCCAAAGCTATGTAGAAAGCTGACATGAGAGCTATTTTGCTAAAGCTATGTAGAAAGTTGACATGAGAGCTTTTTGCCAAAGCTATGCAGAAAGCTAACATGAGAGCTATCGCCAAGTTTCTCTATGAGAATGTCATCACTCGTTTTGGTTGCCCACTAGAAATAGTGAGCAATTGCGGTACATATTTTATAAATAAAGTGGTGGAGTTATTGCTCAAAGAGTTCCTTGTGGTATTGCATAGAAAGCTAACACCTTACTACCCACAACCAAATAGCTAGGCCAAAAGCACAAATAAGACATTACACCACTCACCAAGGTAGTGGAAGCATTGAGGAGCGATTGGGAGCGCATGTTGTACTATGCTCTATGGGTCTCATATAAGGTGGCTATCAATAGCACACCTTTCAGCTTGCATTTGGGCTTGACACTGTCATGCCAATGGAACACTTAGTTCTAAGCCTCCAAATTGTAAGCATATATAACCTCAAGGGGGATACTCTCTTGTGGAGAGGTTAGTTGCCTTAGAGAATCTTAGTGAGAAAAGATTGTGATCCTCTTATAGATTAATGGTTGAGAAACTATAGCACAAGTATTGGTCTACGAGTGATGACCAACTCAAAGACAAGCATATGGAGGTAGGAGACATGGTGCTAATGCATAGTGGAAGGATACAAAAATGGAAACTTAAGTACATAGAACAAGGTCCCTAATGAGTCACCTAAATTGGTCCTCATTAAGGTTTAGTAAAGATAGAGACCTTGGATGACATCAAGATGGAAGGATACTTCAATGGTAGCAAATTGAAGCGCTACTATAGAGGGCTCCTCATGCAAGACATGCTCTTCCAAATCCATAAATAAAAAGAGGAGAAGCAAGAGGCTAAAAACAAAAATGGAGGGTGCGTCTGACAACAAAAAATAAAAGGCATGCCTTGAGGTAAAAACCCAACAAAAGAAGACTCGAAGAAGCCATACAACCCCAAGTATACAAATCTCTATATGTGCAATTGATGTTGATGTGGCCAAAATAGAAACACCTGTTTAATTCGCGTGCCTTCCACTTGAGATGGAGTTCCCTCGAGAAGATCATCTAGCATTGTGGCTAGCCTTGATGGACACCAGGGCCAGCCACAATGTTAGTCTCGATACGTGCACCTCATTAAGCCACCCACCCACCATTTGTAATAATTACCATTATTGCGATAAACAATTCCCAATCCATGACCGTCTGTGATTTTGAAGTGGAGACTCTAGATCTACATCATGCAAGTTTTATGTGACCCTACTAATACAATGAGAGAGAGAATCAGTCTTAGAAGGGGATGGATCACGGCCATAGATGCATCATCAACTCTATGGCAAAGAAGCACCATAATTCTTGAGCTCCCCTATGGAATGGTTATGGTACTTGTGGTACACAAGGTTACCCTAAATATTTCAACATCCCAAGCCTCATTATCCAACCATACACCATCATTTCAAGTAGGCTCAAGCACGTAATACTCCCCCCACCTCAACACCTCAACCACCCCCTCCAACCCTATGGGAGAACCAAAACCTCACTCATAGAGACAAAGACCGCCCAAATGTTAACTTCAACACACTCTAGGGATGGCACTAACCCTGGCTAGCCAAAGTAGATTTGATGCCTAAGCAAAGACCTGGCTAGCTAAAGTAGATTTGATGCCCAATCAAAGACTTGGCAGCCACCATTTGTCCCAAAGCCCAACCATGAGCGGAGATCTATCAAACAAGAGCCCCATGCAATAGAGTTCTACCTATAATTGAGCCTCATTAAAACTCGTCAAGCTACTAGAAGCCTAAGGGTTCTAGGAAGGAAACCCATTCGTTTGGGTCCCAAAAACCTCACTCTCTAGATAATCCTTGAATCTAAAAACCTCACCATCCACACAATCCCTGAAGCTAAAAACTTCACTGTCTACATAATCCCTAAAGCTAAAAATATCCAAGCAATGGCATCAGTACCCAATACCACCTAAGAAGTCAAAGCTTCATTGGATCTCAATGAAATTATTAGAAGCATAAGGATTTTACAAAGGAAATCCCCATATCTAGATACCCACATCAAAGAAACATATATCCTGTGCCCCAAAAATGCACCTTTGAATGACAAATCCAAGTGGGTGTGGAGACCCAGGGCCTGCCTTTGACACCACCTCCAAAGCCTAAGTAAGAATGGAGAGAGTAGTGGCAGCACACCTAACGTGCATGGAGAGAGCATTGGTGGCAGCACCCCTAATGTTAATGCCAAACCTGCCACCACCAATGAAGCAAAAGAAACCATGGATGTGCCACCAATTTCATGTGCAGTGGTTGCACCCTCAACACTTCTAGTTTCAAATGAGTCATCTACTAGCGTGCCAAGTGTTTCGATATATATATATATATATATATATATATAATTTGGATTTGCGATAATTTTTCTTGATTTTAAAAACATATAATAAGTGCGTCAAGTTTTTTATGTGCTTATTGTAAGAAGTTGCACTAGCATTGGTAGATATTGCATACCTATTATACATAGAGAGCAAGCTCGAGTTGTATGTATTGTAATTTGAACTTAAAAGTGTGAGTACACTTTTTGCTAGTTTGATAGTTCTATATATCTTATGCCTCTTCCTTGTTTAGCCTCTATGAAAAGCTTGAAAGGACTACTGGAGGTATCCAATTATTACACTGGCAATTATGAGTCACTATTCTCATCCTGACAACCTCCCCCTCCTACTGCTCACATAGAGGTTGGTTGAAGGGGCTAGGTACTCAACATCATCACTATCTCGCTAAGAAAACCTACCCCACTTTGAAGATCCTTCAACTAGAGCTTCTTCACAAAACCTCACACAGTAGAAGATAAGCATGATCTCAAAACAATTCATGGGAATTGTATGAGAAATTAAGTATGAGGCCCTTATCATTCTTGTGAGATAAAATCTCACTAGCACCATGTGGATGCTCTAGGTAATTGCTGCCAAACCAAGATAGTTTTCATCCTTGTCTTGTAAGGTGACCCCTACTCTTCCCACTTCTTTAGCAATATAAACTCTAAGTGATGTGAATTGAGATATTGAGCTCCTTTACTTCTGCTACTACGGACATTGATGACCTACCTGGGTGATAGCTTCTGCACTTATGCCACTAGCATGGTTCATTAGATTATGGTTGATATGCCACCAGTAGACAACAAGCTGTGTGATAGCCACTTTGGAGTACTAGAGTTATGGCATAGTTATAGTGCCAACTCATGTAGTTGAGCTCAAAGTATGGATCTGCCTTTGTAAATTATAGTAAGAGATTACTTTCTCTTATAGTATGTACTCTTATATCTTTATGTTAATGGTTATAGCAAAGAGAAGAAGATAGAATAAAATTCGACCATCCATCTCTCTCTCTCTCTCTCTCTCTCTCTCTCTCTCTCTCTCTCTCTCTCTCTCTCGTGTGTGTGTGTGTATGTGTTAACCACACTAGTTAACATTGTTTTTTTAAGTGTGGTTATGCTTCATATAACTCATTGTTATGTAACTACGATAGTTTCTTGGCTTCATTCTTCTTCTCCCTCATCTTCACTATTGCACACATGAAGGCATGGAGTAGGGGTTGAGCTATCCATAGCTCCATTTCTCTTTACTTATTACCTAGCTTATGGAAGCTCCACTTGAGTGCCAAAAGGTGGTGGTGGAGTGAGCCCCTAGCGGCCTCACATAGGGGAGTTAACCCTCATTAGGGTTGGCTGATTGCTAGTTCCCGAACCGGCCCTTGTATGGTCTTCTCCTCTCCCCCTCTATTGTGCAAGGAAGCATGTTCAATTTGGTGAACAGTGTTTTTGTTTGTAAGGAACTCAAGCTTCCCTCTCCCCCACATTGTCTTTATGGTATCATAGCTCCGTTTTGTATGAGAGCTAACGAGGTAAGCAAGAGGAAAGAACAAAGGGAAGTAAGGAATCAGTGCACGGGTAAGGGTATTTCCATCTCTTTGATTTTGGAGCAATACCTTTGGTAGCTATGAAGCTATCGGCAGACAGGGAAGTCCTTAGCTCAGCAAGCAGGTTAAGACATCCTCCTAGGTGAAGGAAGAAAACCATATTTTGTGTAGTTAATTAAGTTTTTACACTTTTCGCATGATTTAGGGTGCATTTCGGGCCCTATTTTGGCTCTACAAGTTTTTCATAGAGGCACTCTGTGAAAGTTTTAATTTTGATTGTATATGCCTAAATTTTGGTTTGGTGTAAAGTTGTAGTAGAAATTTGGTTACAAGACAATCTATGCAAGGAATCTAAGTGTTATAGGTGTTGGTGAATGTATGTGTATGTGACTGGTTCATATATAGTGGTATTATAACAGGTTTAAAGTACCATAGTGTTGGAGATTGCAGGTTTGCTAATAAGTGTAGAAGTTTTTTGCAAGCACTGTTATGGTAGTCTATCACAAATTGTGAGTGAAAGTCTAGACAATAATTTCTAGAGGCATGGAAGTTTAGGAGAACTATTTTTCTTATGGGAAAAGGATATTGTGAGTTCATTACAAGTGATGAAAAGGAGCCAGAGATTGCTAAAGAAATCCGACCCCTCAGCAAGTGCAGGCATATAAAGCATGGTATAAAAGGGCAAAAGAGGTGTTGTATTGATTGTCTGTTTGTCAATGTGATAAATTCTATGATTATGGATATACAAGATGCACAAATGCCTAAGAAAGCCAGAGATTGCTAAAGAAAATATGACCCCTTAGCAAGTGCAGGCATATAAAGCATGGTATAAAAGAGCTAAAAATGTGATGTATTGATTGTCTATTGTTAGTGTGTGACAGGTTCTATGATTATGGATATATAGGATGCACAAATGCCTAAGAAGGCCCGGGATATCTTGGTGAAGATGTACAACATAAATACCAAAGCTCGAAAGATGTAGCTAAAGAAGGACTTGCATAATGTGACTAGAGAGAAGCTTGCAGATGCCCTGGCTTCTATTAGATAACTAGTAGATGATGATGAAATGGTTTTGGTGGACCTTGAATTGTCTTGGTAAGGAATATAACTACTTTCAAACCTCCAATGGAGTTCGAGAGGACTTTCCTAATTTTTAGGAATTGATTTCTCTTCTCATTTGTGAGGAGATGAATATCTAGAAATTCAAATGAGCAAGCCCTTTACTCAGATACAAGTAGAGGCAGAGGTAGAGATTACCATCTAGAGGCCAAGATGGAGGCCGGTTTGAAAACATAAATCATGGGCAGCAAACAATAGTAGGAATCAAATGCACAAACAGGTGGAAGAGGTCACTATATAGAGGTAGGGAGATCTAGAGAGGCCAAGGTGGTTAGCGAAGAAATCAGAGTATAAATAGTATAGAGTGCTATTACTATAGCAAATCAGGGCACATGGTAAAGGATTGCTATAAAATATAGACTGATGTCAAAAGTGAAAAGTTATAGTAGCAAGGCAGCTATGTATTATCAAAAAGCAAATAGGGTGATAAGACAGAAGTGAGCAATTGTTTATGATGTAACATTTGCTCAATTCCATGTCAGAAGATGTGTTAGGATGTGGAGATATTTGGTATGTGATTCTGGCATGTCTAACCATAAAAAATGCAAGATACGTGGAAACAGGTAATGATATTGTGCAATTCATTACAAATGTTGGTAAAGTGTTATTGTCTATACAAGATAGCAAAATGAAGTACTTGGTAGATGTACTTCATGTTCCAAATATTACAAAGAACCTAGTTATAAAGTTTGTAAGTGAGGTTTAATCCTCAAGGATATTTTGTGGAAGACTTAAAAAATCAATGCCGCTTAGTTGCATAGGGTAATAAAAATGGCAGGATATTTACTTTTGATATTAACACTAAGGTAAAAGCAACCATGTTTACACATGGGATAGGTGTCATTGTGGATATTATTGACATATGGCACAAGTGCATCAGTCATGTGAATATATAGCTAGTTGAAGTTTATGCATGTCCAAAATATTGTTGTAGGTTTGCCAAAGTTTAAGGTTGATGATATGCATAAGTATGTGAAGCATGCTAGCTTGGTAAGTAAGCCAAACATGCTTTCCTGCATAAAAATCATGTTAGTGTGAAAGGTCATTAGATGTTATATATTTAGATGTATGGAACCTACCAAGATTGCAATAATTGCAGGTTGCAGGTATTATGTTACATTCATTGATGATCATGCTAGGAAAGTGTGGGTTTATTTCATGAAGGAGAAAAGTGAGGTGTTTGCTCACTTTCATAGATTTAAAGCCTTGGTCAATAAGGAAAAAGGTATAAAAATCAAATGCCTAAGATCAAATGGTAGGAGAGAGTATTTCTCCAATGAGCTCAATGATTTCTTAAGAAAGTAGGGAATCAGGAGATAGGTCACATATAGGTACACTCCATTAATAAAATGGTGTTGCATGAAGGAAGAATAGGTACATTGTAGAAGTGGCACGTGCCTTGCTATCTCAAAAGAATATGCCATAATATTTTTGGGTAGTAGAAGCAGTAATAATTGTTTACATTATAAACATAACTCCCACTATAGTAGTCGTTTATGTTATGAACATGACTCCACTGCTGCAGTTGTTTATGTTATGAACATGACTCCACTGCTGCAGTTGTTTATGTTATGAACATGACTCCACTATTGCCAGTTGTTTACATTATGAACATGACTCTCACTGTAGCTGTTTATATATTATGAACAAGAAACTCTTTACATTATGAACAAGACTCTCACTGTAGTATTTGTTCATGGTATGACACTTGAACATAAGTTTATAGGCATAAAACAAGATGTGTCTCATTTGGTGACATGCACCGGTGCACCAGTGAAGGCAATGGAAGATATAGATATAAAAAGTAATGATGTTGCCCCACATGTAGAAGAGTAGTAATCACAGGTGCTTAATGGACCTACAGAAACCTCTAATAGTGGATCTAATGGATGTTAGGCATGTTGAGGATAGATGTAAGTACCGAAAAGAAAAGGTAGATCAACCTTTTATGCCTCGTTTGTTAGCAAGTCACTACTAGTATGTGGATGACAACTCTAGTGGCATCAAGAAAAGCCTTGATGAGGAGCTTGGCATTTCGTCATTAGTGGTTACTCCTAGTGTAAGGAGAACTATGGCTATTTTGAGGACACCTAGTAGTGATCTAGGTGTATGTAGGTCTACAAGGCCTAGATACCTTGCTATTGTGTCAGTTGAGATATGATGGATATACAACCCATCATTATACTTTCATGGTTAAATAAATTTAAGGAAGGCACTTGGAAATTAAAAATGGGAAGATGCCAGATGCCATAAATAAGGAGATGGCATCATTAGATGCAAATGCAACATGGAAGTTAGTGCCTTTGCCTAAGGAAAAGAAGGCATCGTTAGATGCAAATGCAACATGGGAGTTAGTGCCTTTGCCTAAGGAAAATTAGATGTAAGTGGGTGTATAAGGTCAAGCATAACTCGGATGGATTAGTGAGAAGGTATAAGGCAAGATTGGTTGCCAAGGATTATGCGCAGACCTACCACATTAACTATAAGGAGACATTCAACCCAATTGCAAGAATGGCAACCGTGAGAGTTGTCATTGTTATGGATGTAGAGTAAAGGGTTGGTCTTTACATTAGATGGGTGTAAATAATGCCTTTTGACATGGTGATTTGCAAGAAGAAGTATACATGATGCCAACTACCAGGTTCTAAGTATGATGCACACCTAGATTTTGTGTACAGGTTATGCAAAGCCTTGTATAGCTTGAAGCAGGCACCCAGAGCAAGGTTAAACAAGATTAGGGAGTATCTTGTTACCATTTGATTTCAGATATCCAATGTAGATTTTTCACTTTTTGTGAAAAAGATAAATAGAAAGATCATCATGCTATTAGTCATTTATGTGGATGACTTGATTATCACTAGTGATAAGTGATGTTAACATACATGATGTTAGGATGCATTTAAAGAAAAAGTTTGAGATGAAGGATTTGAGTGAGCTATGGTATTTCTTGGGCATAGATGTGGTGAGACACCTCTTGGCATTTTATTGTTACAGAGGTAATATAGCTTAGACATGTTGTCCAAGTATGATATGATAGGCTATAAGCCTATTTTAGTTCCATTGGATCTGAACACAAAGCTTTTCGGCAGATACATGTGAGCTTTTGGAGAAACCAACTATATACAGGTGTATAGTGGATAGCTTGATCTACATGGCCATTACTAGGCCATATTTGAGCTATGCTATTATGAGTTAGTTTATGCAGGCCCCCAAGAAGCCACACTTGGATGTTGCTAGATGGATTCTCAGGTATATAAAGTTCATAGTTGATTATAGACCTTTTTATGTGGCTCGCATAGAGATACAACCACATGGATATATAGATGCTGATTGGGCGAGTAGTGTCGTAGACATGTGATCTGCCAGTAGCTTTATGTTTTCTTTTGGGAGTACTTCTATGAGTTAGAGCAACAAGAAACAACCAACAATAGCCTTGTGGAGTATAGAGGTAGAGTACATGGGTGCTATTGCTATGGCATCTTATGAGATAGCTTGGTTTCAGAAACTACTTTTGGTGATATGGGTAAGCCTGGATAGGACTATTGTCATTTACTGTGACAACATGAGTATCATATAGCTGGCTATACCATACTAGGATAAAGCACATTAAGGTGCATTATCACTTTGTGAGGGAGAAGGTTCTAGCAAGTGATTCAAATTTGGTATATGTCAACCTAAAGAGGAGCTAACATCTTAAAAAATGCATTGGACACATGGAAGCTCCACGAGTTTATTGCTTACTTGGAGTGTAGTGTGTAAGATTGAGCTCCAGGGGGAGTGTTGAAATATCAAGCTCAACTAGTGCTAAGAACATTGATGACCCGCCTGGTGATAGCTTTCGCACTTATGCCATTGGCATGGTTGGTGACATTATATATGCCACTAGTGAACCATGGGTTATGTGATATCCACTTTGGAGTACTAGAGTTATGGCATAGTTATAGCACCAATTCATGTAGTCAAGTTATAGCACCATGGGTTATGTGATATCCACTTTGGAGTACTAGAGTTATGGCATAGTTATAGCACCAATTCATGTAGTCAAGTTCATACTATGGACTAACCTTTGTAAGTTGTGTATGTGTGTGTGTTTACTTTGTAAGGAACTTAAGATCTTATGGGGTTGTAATACTTGGTATCAGAGCAACCTATTCTTGGGCTTGAAAATATCTAGAACAATTGCATGTGCTATTGGCTTTTGCCAATAATTATGGCAACTAGCATGTAAGTGGAAAAAAGCCTTGAAATCCTACTAGCTAATATATTATTAATTTTGATGTGTAAGATACAAAGGATAAGGTATATCATCGTACATATTTATGTGCATATATTCTCTTTATTAAGTAATATGTAAATGCAAAGCATCTTTGTTAGGAAACTGATCTAGGAAAAAATGAGAAATTAGCTTACTTTTGTGTGACCTAGGTTCATGTAAGACGAATTGAACCTTGTGGGGCTAACTTCATCAATTGGTTTCCATAGAATGCCTCATTCTTGTGTAAATAAGTCACGGCCATTTCTCTTATGTGTTAAAGCTTACACAATTAAAACCTTTGTAGATATTTTATGAGACCTAGCTTGATGGGTGTGTTTAGTTGATATCTAGCAACTGCTAAGTTAACCTTGTACGCTCATATATAATAGAATCTTGGAGTTATTTTGGACCATTTCAAGCTATTAAAGGCATATTCATGGTTGATATATGATAATTACAAATAGCTTGTGTAAATGCTTCATCACACCGAAAGTTGTCTTGCCCGCCTAGGTACCCATTGCATGATGATTTTGATTGATAAATCGATGATCCCCATGACCTTAGTAAACAACCAAAATTATTCATGAAAGTAACGCGGTAAAAAAACTTGGGGAAATTAAAGGATAAAAATAGAAACCATGGTGTTAAGGGTTTTAGCATTATGGTTGGATAATATCAAAATAATGAAAATATGAGAAAATTAAAGTTAGCATCATAGCTAGCATGGTGACATTTGTCACCACCTTACCTATCGTGTGAACTTTGAAGGTAAGACTTCTCATGCCATCTACTTACATCTAGAGTGAAACTACCTCTCTATTGCTAATTTTGGGATTAACTCGTGGTAGTAAGTGCAAGAAGGGAGGAAATGTGAGCATTGTGGCTTCATCTCTAACTTGAAAATTATGTTTTTTGCCTAGCTTGTTGTAAGCTATGGTGGGACTCTTGTATGCACCCTTATGCAAGCCCTTCTCTTGCTTAGTTAGTTTCCTAATATATGGACCATTAAGCCCTAGCAAAGAGGGCTGATTATTATTGCCTTTGTGCTCTCTTTTGAAGTCTCAAATTCAGCAAGAAATGAGTGTAAAAATTTGATTGGGTTCTCCCTAATATGCATTACTTTATATCTTTCTTTGCTTCATATCTTACCCATTGGTTTTCCCTAACATGCATTACTTTATACCTTTCTTTGCTTGATATCTTGCCCATTAGTTTTCCCACATACTAGGCTAAATTTTTAGTTCTTTAGAGCCCATCAATTGTGTGATTAGAAGCCCCCCAATCAGCCCTAAAATTTTGTCAAAAACTAGAGATTTCCCTCTTCTCTAGTCTTGCTTGAATTTTGTTTGTGCTTCTTAATTATCAAAATTGGTGGCTACTTTTGATAGTGGTAGGGTGGTGGCTGGATCATGGGGATTTTGACCAAGGTTAGATCTTGCTTGAGTCTCCTCCCTCATTTCCCTGTGAGGAAGTGGTAGGCTTTAGATGTTATAATTTTACATTCCGATGCTTAATATAAAGTTTTAATTTAACCTAAAATTTGGTAAATCTATGGAAGACCCCCTTGGGTTTAGACGAAAGGTCTGCCCGGATACTGAGCAAGAGGCTCCTAGTAACCCATCATAAGGTAGTCCCACGAGGAGGGAACTAGGCTAGGCCTTAGAGGTGGTATTAGAGCATACCTTATTGATTGGCTATGGAGAAACTGATGGTTGTGGCCATGAAAGAGGATACGTGCCAAGGTTTCTCAACTTGACCTAATGAGCTAGATGAATTCACTGGACTTACTTGAGTAGTTATGGTAGAGTTGTTGTAAAGAGAGCTTGTGAATGGGCTATTACCCATGGATTTATGGGATACTAAGCTTAGATGATGTATGGGATAAAGTCTGGAACTCCACCAATGGCGAGTGTTATCCCCTTAGGAAATCATTGGGGATTATTGGAGAAGCTCCTTTTATGTTAAAAGGTGGACTGGAAAGGGCTAGTAGCCTATGTCCTATAGGGAACCCTAAATCTCATCCCTTAGTAGTTTAAGGATGAGGTGGATCTTATGTTTCAACACTTACCTCATAGAAAAATAGCAATTCCCTTGAGGGTTAGGGAGTATTATTCATTAGGATATAGAGAGAGAGACTTACCTCCTTGTTGATAGGAGAGATGACTTATTTTATTGAGATAATTTGTTTATATATAGTTTTTCTTGTGAATAAGCAATAAAGTTGGGTTTCTCTCTAAATGGTTGGATCTAATGAAATGAATTGTTTTATTAATGAAGGTGTCATCATGGTTCACCCTGACACACGGGTACTCATGATCTAGCTACTTGGGATTTGCTCTACTTTAAGGTCACTAGAAGTGAGTTAGTGTAGAAGAGAAAATGAGTCGAGAGGTTGTGGAGTAGTATGTACATCATTATTTTGGAGAATAGAGAGATGCCATGTGGCAGAGGTCATGGCTTTATGATGCTTCAACATGTCTTGTTTTTGTTCCTTTTGGACATGGACCTTTTTGGACCACCAACCTAACATTATGTCATAAATTTGAATTTGTTGACATTATAGTTACTTATCATGTTGTTATCCTGATCGATGATGGGTTTCATAAAAAACTCTTGAGTATTTTATCTCATGTTGACAACATATTCTTATCCCTACGGTTACCCGAATCCAATAAGACCGCCATCATCATGGGGATCGTATATAGATATACGAGGATGACCTCCTTTTGTATATAAATAAGGGGATGTTTATACCTCCTAGAAATAATATTGTTGTGTTTACTTTTTAAGTTTGATAAAGATCCTTTTAACTAACCCAATAAGAGTGGATCTTAAAAATAATGTAAACTAAGCGAATCAAATGTTTTTTAATCTTACAGAATAATGGCACCCCGACTAAGGTGTCATACCCCCATGAATCGATGTGGTGTGGCCATGGATAATGATCAAAGAGATCTCCTTTGTAAATCCCAACTAGGATCCTTCTTGGGTGACCAGTGTAATGCTTGGGAAAGCTTGGAAGAATGGATAGCCTCCTTGGAAGAGTACTTTGAACCTGCTAGCTACACTGAATGGATGGCCTCCTTGGAAGAGTACTTTGAACCTGCTAGCTACACTGAAATAAATAAACATGTCATGGCTTGACTCAAACTTGACGAAGTCAATTGGAGAAGTTCATGGATTCTTAGGTCTAATAGGTTGGTGTTGTATTTTTGTTAAAGATTATGCTACGATAGTTGCCCCACTTACTAGAATGCTTAAGAAGGAATTTCCTTTTAAGTGGACTCTAGAGCATCAGAGTAACTTTGACCCAAAAAAGATTGAAGCTATCGTTCACTAGTTTTCTCCAAAGTCAATTAGAGAAGTTCATGGATTCTTAGGTCTAATAGGTTGGTGTTGCTTTTTTGTTAAAGATTATTTTTTGTTAAAGATTATGCTAAGATAGCTACCCCACTTATTGGAATACTTAAGAAGGAATTGCATTTTAAGTGGACTCTAGAGCATCACAGTAGCTTTGACAAGCTACTTTGATGAGTTACCTTTTAAGTGGACTCTAGAGCATAAGAGTAGCTTTGATAAGCTAAAGGGTATTTTGGCAAGCTATTGTGATGAATTACCTTTTAAGTGGACTCTAGAGCATCATAGTAGCTTTGATAAGCTAAACGTTATTTTGGTAACCTTCCCTTTTTTAAAACTCCTTGATCTCTCTAAACCCTTTGAGGTGGTTGATGCCATGCCAAGTGGTGTTTTACTGTAGGAAGGACACCCTAAAGCCTATGAATCTAGGAAGCTTTGATCCTATGGAAAGAATTATCTAGCCCATGAATTGGAGCTATTGGTGTGTGTGATTCATGCTCTCAAGATTTGGAGGTGTTATTTATTGGGCAACAAATTTCAGTTGGTAATCCAATCACAAGAGCTTGAAATAGAATTTTACTTAACCACATTTAAACATGAAGCAAAGAAGGTGGATCAAAATTCTAATTTAGACCATGAAATTCTACATGAGTATGATTTTGAAATTAAGTTTAGACCATGAAAAGAAAATGTAGTAGCACTAGATATTCTTAGTAGGAAAGCTTTTGTTGTTCCTATTCTTATGCCGTCTAATTCAATTCTTGATTAAACTAAATAAGGACTGATAGTAGGAGACCAAATTTTCAAGCCTATTCTTTAGAAACTCTAGCAAGGAGAAGAAATACCTAAGACAGAAGGATTCATCTTGGAAGAAGGAAATCTTCATTTCAAGAAAAGATTGTGTGTACCGAATAGCTTAGGAGTTATAATACAGATTCTTGAGGAAGTTGATGGATCTATGTGCGGCTGCTCATCCTAGAGATTATAAGATCTATGCTTCTATAAGAGCTATTTTCATTTGGTTGGGTATGAAAAAGGATGTTTTGAATCATGTAAAAAGATGTTTAGTTTGTCAAAAAGTCAAGGGCAAAAAGAATCGTCACCTTAGATCTCCCCCAAATCAAGTGGGAATGCATTAGCATGGATTTTGTTACATAGATCCCTAACATTTAAGGATATGATGCCATTATGGTGGTAGTTTAGAGACTAACCAAGGCATCTCATCTTATTTCAGGAAAGAAGACTATCGAATATAGCCAAGATATTTCCCAAGGAAATTGTCTGACTCCATGGTCTCCCTCATATAATAGTCAATGACATGGAATCTAAATTCACCTCTAGGTTCTTGGATGCTCTATTTAAATTTATAGGGACTCATTTAGATACGAGCTCAACTTATCACCTTGAGTCAGATGGACAAATTGAAAGGGTAAATCAAGTAATCGAGGATATGCTTATAGTAGCTTATTATAGTTAAGTGCCCTATATTACACCATTGTCATGGTCCAACCCATTGATCAGAGTTAAGGCTACCAAGATGAGATGAAAATTGAGATGAAACTCTCATCTGTCAAAGCTTGAAAGCAGCTTAAGATCGTAAAAAAAGCTATGCTAGTTTAAAAAGATCTGTCAGAGCCTTTAAAGAAGAGATATGGTATTCCTTAGAGTTCAATCTTAAAAAATTTATGGGCAAATGTTATAAGCTAACAAATAGATATTATGAACTGTATGCTAGCAAATAGATATTATGAACTGTATGCTATAGTCAAGAAAGCTAGCAAATAGATATTATGAACCGTATGCTATAATTAAGAAAGTTGGAGAGCAAGCTTATGGATTGTATGGTTATAATCAAGAAAGCTAGCAAATAGATATAGTGAACCACATGCTATAATCAAGAAAGCTAGCAAATAGATATTGTGAACCGTATGCTATAATCAAGAAAGTTGGAAAGCAAGCTTATGTGTTCCACATCATCTCCAAATCCGTAATGCTAATCATGTCAGTTTATTGACATGAATAAGTATATTCCAAATGAAGCTCATATTTTAGATGACGAACTTCTTTTGCCACTCATCTCCTCCAAATCCACAAAATGTGATTTATGTCAGTTTACTGAAGAAGTATGTTTCAGATGACACTCATATTTTAGATCATGAGCTCGTAGAACTTAAAGGCCAGATAAAATTTCCCCCTGTGTCTGTTGTTGTGTGTATGCTTATTGTGGAGCTTGCTTGTGGCATGCTAAGATGGTACCAATGTCTACATCAAGACGAGGGCTTGGGAGCTATTTGGGAGAAGGTAGCTGGGTTCAAGCATGCTCTATAACAAATGGGAGGCACCACCTATCTGATGGTTGGTGAGAACCTGTCTCTGTGTGGGCTCTCCCAGTAATGTCATGGTTAGGTTGCATGGTTACCTTTAGCACATTATGTCAAAAGGAGGCTTTGATTAAGAGGGGGGTTAAAGTTAATCTCCCTTATTTCTCCACATGGCATGTAGATGGCTTCTAAATATCCTATATGGTGTCGATTCCAATTGTGAATCCTAGTGTATAGGGATAAAATACCCTTGCCCCCCTCATATCCCCCACCTTTACGGTGGACACATGGGATTTCAAGGAGGAGTGGGAGGCTCTGACTCATTGTGGCCATTTTCTTCTTGGTCACATATGCGTAGTCGCCAACAATACTTAGGTATCAATACACTTAGATAAGGACAAGCTAGATTCATGGAGGAACACTCATGCCGACCATTTGGTCATGGAGATCTTTGATTTTGGTGAGAAACACCTCCACCATTTTTCATTCACGGCTTCTCTCGTTGAAGCTGATTTTTGAGATCTTTGAGGGATTTGTGGTCTCATACTAGCTCTATAACAAGGCCCATGCTTTTGTAGTTATGGAGACATACTACAACATACTATATTCCATGCTCATGATGATGATGGCACAAAGAGCATCTCAATCCCTTCATCTCCAAGTTTGGACAAGGTCAGCAATAAGTGGTACATGGTTACCATATGCATCCCTTGTTGGTTGGCAGCTGAACATCAACACCAATGATGGTGTCCCAGAGCTCATAGCAGGAAAGAATAACCTTAAGCTTGAACTTCTAGAGAGGTAGTTGGTTTTGTTAAGCTTTCCATCAGTACTAAATAGTGGTGAGTAGGGTCTTACAGAAGATGCTATTTCTCTAAGGGACTCCTAGATAGCAATTAGAAAAGAAGTTTTGTACCGATATGGAGCCCTAATACCATGTAAGTAGCATGCGGTTTATATAAGTGAATACTCACAAGAAGTAGGATGCAGTTTATATAAGTGAATACTCACAAGAAGTAGGATCTTTCATAATAGAAAACTTTAAAACTCAAATTACGCAATAATAGAGAAAAAAAAAGAATACTATATTATTGAAGTGATATAGTAAATGACAAAGCCCCACAAGTGTGCTCCTATGAAGGGAGCTTTGCCTAAAACTGCTATGACTAAGGTTGTATACTAGTAGAAGATAGGGAGAAGATTCATAGTGATGAGAATGATGAACTATGTGGAGAAGGGGTTGGTCATGTAGCTTTATAGGCTTGCACATGTGAGGCAGCCATGACATGACTACATGACATGATTGGGGTCATAGTCAAGTGCCACCATCTATTGTGTAGACTTAACCCAAAAAGATGTACTAGAAATCATGTAGCAATGTAGCAGGTATCCCACCTCCCATGGCCATTTGGGCTCATCTTCTTGGGTCCCATTCAGGCCTCACAATGTTAGGACACCATGTTGTTCAAGAGTAAACTCTACCTACTCCATGTGTGGAGGGTTATAAAATAATGGTTCAGTGTAGCATCATGTACCCTATTTGGTAGTGTGCCAATCTAATCCAAGCCTTCTTTAAAGCATATGCCCTCTTAAGCCATCTTCCTGTGAATACAAGGATGTCAGGTGCTTAGGCTGGCTACTCCTCATATTGGGGGGCATATAAACACGAGCTAGCTGGTGCTTGAACAATACAATATAAGGGTGGAGCATTAATATCCAACATACATATCATTCATATCCTTTGTCGTAAGTGGGGAAGCTTCAGGGAGATTCATACTGCATGTGGAGATGTCGAGAGGCCTTCGACACACTTGGCAATAGGGTTCCTTCCTCTCAGATAGAGAAGACGACCTCACTTGGCATTGCAGGACACTAGTGCTACTTTCCCTCCCCCTGCTCCCAACCCACTTATATGAGGTAGTTCTCTCTAAGAGCGGCTAGCTATGGAGGGGACTATCCTCCCCCAGTGTTTTCCTCTTTTAGAGGCTTTGAGCATGTACTTCAGCTTGTTGGCATGTTTTTTCATTTAACTAATGGAAGGCCCATCTTTTTCTTTTTCTCAGGATATATATATATATATATATTGTCAATGGTCACCTTGTTTACTTAGTTTTCCCATGTTCCACAATCATATGACTCGAGATCCAAGAAGGTATAGCCATTGATGGAGATCATTTAGCTAGGGTAACTCCAATGTATTATCTTAAAACTTTACGTCCATTTTGCAACATGTATCCATAGAAGTTGGTTTGGATAAGAGTAGATAATCATGTATCTTTGGGTCATGTGCTCCCTTACAAGACCCACAGATACAATCTGGATAATTATGCAACTTTGGGTCTTGTACTCCCTTACAAAAAGCACAAAAATAATTAGTCATCAACAATTACCTCTCTTGGAGTTTACATTGATAGATAAAATGCTTTATTTGAGAGACATAATCCCTCATGTCTCATGATCTTGTTACATGATATTATGGAGATGTGCTAATGGGATCCATTTATCACCACATCATGCAAAACTTGGCGCACGAACACATTTTTAAGCCTAGTGAAGTTAAATTTATACTGAGAAGGTTCAAGGTTCCATACCATTGGTGATCCTTTCCATCTAACCATAGGGAAAAAAGGATGAATCTTCATTAGATCGTCTATGGGTCCACACCTTTCATAGGTTGATTCAAAGACTTCTATATGTTAAATTGGGTCTCCATCACTCGATAAATCTTTGTATGAGCTTTGTTATGTGATGTGGCTTCATTTGTGTTTGCCTTGGTGACATGAGTTCACTCCCTTCCTATTTTATAGGCAGAATCACCCGTGAATCTTTTTATTAACCTTGTTATGTATGATGTGGCTTTATCTATGTTTGCCCCTTGGTGCATGAGTTATGCTCACCCCTTCATATTGTATAGACATTCTTAATAGATGTGATGGGGTGTCTTGGCCATTGGTAGGGTTGGTCTTGAATAGTTGTGTTGGGTCTTTAATCAAGTCTTATTTTATCAAAAACTCTTCTTCCTTTACCTTTCCCCTTCTTAGGTTAGACACATATGGAGGTGTAGGAGGGCCCCAATTAGGCATGATAGAAGTGTCCTCTATGGGATCTTGGACTTCCTCGATCGGGGTTCTCGACGTGTGATTTTTCAACAATACTATCTACATGAGTGCAAGAAACTTTGGGTCAAATAATAGGTTGTTGATGTCTTCTTTTATGTATAACTAGTCGATCAGTCCCCTCATTGTGTCAAGGTTAGGCTCTACAATGTCAGGTTACAATAGATATCTCCCAATCCTTCCTAGAGTCCTTTAAAATGGGCTCTAAGGGTGGTATACCCTCTTTTACGGGATGAAATGGAGTGATCATAAGTTGAGATTTGGGACAATCATTATGTTGATTAACATGCAATTAGTAAGAAATCATGCATAATGACTAAGTGATTTAGCCTTTCACCAAAAGATGGAAACAGCCTTCCATAAGCCTAGGTTGAAAGCCATGAGGCTCCAAGAGGTCATGATGACTAATATCAAAAGGTGTCAAAAGGTCAAAAAGGTTAAAATGATAATCCATGAGCTTAAGCCCCCTTTTATACTACTTGAGCCCATGACCAAAGTCCTAAACCTAATCTAAAGGTATTGCTCCTATAATGATTTCATCCTCAAAATCAAAGGGTGGTTGTGCACAAAGAAAATAAATATACAAGTGGCTATGTACATAAGCCAAAAATCACATCCATGGTTGAATGTTGATGTAGAAAAAAACACCCATACATGAATCATATGACCCTTAGGGTCAAATGGAAAGGATGAAGGGCTCTCGTTGATGATGAGGCTATCTATGCAACCACATGGATTGAAAGGAAATCCGAGGCATGCAAAATCCAAGGCAATGGTCCCATGATAATTTGGTGCAATTGGAGAGGATAAGGAACCATTGTCGATGACGAAGCTAATCGAGTATCCTCCAGGATAAAAAAAGATATGTATGATATATATTCCAAACCGTCAAAGCTGAGATGGTAATAGCTCTTGGGTTGAAAGGAAATCTCAACTTCAAAGCCACAGTAGTGGTAGCTCTTGGATCAAAAGGATAATCACCCGTCGTCGATGACGTATCTCGCTATACCTCCGCCTGGGTTAAATGTATAACCAAGTGTAGACCATCTAACCATGGAATAAATGTGTGACCACCTGGATCAAAAAGGAAGTATCCAAGATCCTTGTCCAAAGGGAAATGGCCACTAGAAATATCATCAAATCCATGGTCCAAATAACTGCTCAGGTGAGAATCCATGGTCCAAATAACTGCTCAGGTGAGAATCTGGATGTGATGCATGTAAATCCACATAATGCACCACATAATTAGATACCATGCATCCCAAATGACATATACTGCATCCAAAAGTAAATGCCCTGGCTCCAAAGAAAATAGGATTGTGTCAACACCCGTGGGGGCCAAATGAACATAGCTCGAGGTCTGCCTCATGTAGAGTCGAATGTGATCCCATGCCATCATCCCATGTAGCACCACTCAAAAAGTCAAAGGCAGGATCCACCATATCAATGTATGTATGAGTATGATCTGACCCATGCACAATATCTCCATGTGCAAAACACTCTATATGTGTGTGTCCCTCTAATACAAAAGCTGGATCACCATAAAGATCATCATCACTAAGCACTCATCCCATGGACGTAGTTCAACTATCATTGGTAAAGTAATTCCATACCTTTTTCAACTCGCTAAGCATGTTCAAAACTAGCTCCCGAGCTTTTGGCCGCTCTAATAGGTTTGTCATATTTTGGCAAATAGGAGAGCATGTGTCTTTTTCATCAATATGTATACATTGAGTTAAGATCCAATCTGCAACAGAACAAAGAAAATATATATCTTGTGCTTTGGAGTAGGAGGGAGGATTCTTCTTTTGACACGTCAGAGCAATCCATTGTAATCATTGATGCTCTTCTTGATCACATTTGGGTTATTTGCCTAGGTTCTTGGCCAGGCATGCATAGTTTTGCATTGAGAGGGTCTACCCCAATCACAAATCCCTGCGAACACACTATCTAACTTCTCAAAAAATTGTCGGAGTAAATTGCAAAGCTAAAGATCATTGTGGAGTATATTACTCTCATGCATATACTAGATGGTGCAAAGCAGGACACTAATGATGTCAAAAATGCTTATTTTTAACTACCAAGGCACCCCAAATGGTTAGAGATGTATAGAATGCCATGTAAGGGAGCCTTGTCACCTTTTTTAGTGTATGCAAATGTAAAACTATGTATATGACCACCATTCCAAAAATTAAATATGATGGCAAGGTCTTCTTCATCTTAATATGATGCCTAAGGGTTGCACAATTACTTTGTGGTTGAGATGTACCCTTGTGGCCTCTATGCAGGCTACTTGCTCTTTTGCTTAATGGCCTCTCTTTGGCCCGAATGACCTTTTCCACATGCATTTCCTCCGATTTAAAGCATCTATCTTTGATGTGACATTTCGAAGTAAAAGCAAAGGTGTCTCCCCCTAGTTGTCCATTAGATAAGTATGTAATCTATTCTCGAAGAAGAATGTACATTAACAATGGGGGCTCTAGCACATATAATTGGCTCTCTTGTAGTGTGTCAAGAGGGGGAATAGTAGGTGTAGCATGTTTCATATTTGAACCAAAACTTTCTTTTCATGGACAATAAATGAAGGCCTAATAAAAGTGCACAATAAGTTTAATCTTGTCTTGGAACCAAGGTTCCTCTCACTCTCATTGAGCAGCAACATAACTTGATCTATATCTCCCAATCTCTTCAAAACTTGATTGCAAATAACTCCTCCTTGGAGAGTAGTTATCTCTTTATCTAAATAACGGGGGTTTATAGAATATAAGTTAGTGTGTTATAGCATCAGGATTTAGGATGATGGGATTGGTATCCATGAGATGACTAACATGTGTGCAATTGGCAAGAACCAACGTGTGCACAAAAGCATACATGAACACAAACAACCAGTGCAGATGGCATATGCCAATGTGTTGGTGACTAGTATGACATGCATGTAACTATACATAACTAGTGCAAAGATAACCAATGTTTGTTAGCGTGTTTGCAACCAAGATGATTGGCATGTGCCAATGTGGTTGTGGCTAGTATCACAAACATGGAAAGTTCACACAACTAGTGATGCAAAGATGATTAGAATGTGCTAGTGTGTTTGCAAAAACTAGCAACACAAACATTTTAAAAAACACTAATGCAAAGATAACTGGCATTTGCTAGTGTGTTTACGATTAGCACTGTTGTACATTGTCAATTTCACAATTCTTTGACTACCAATGATTTTTTTTTGACAAATAAAATTATTTTTTGACTCGTGAGAGAGAGAGAGAGAGAGAAAATAATCATGCAGAAGAATGTAATCATGCAGAAGAATGTTGTTGTGCAAAGATATATGAGCATTTTGGAAAAAATAGTGTCCCAAACAAAATAAATTTTCATCAAAACAAGTATTTGATTGAAATAAATTTTGATCAAAACAAGTATTTGATTGAAATAAATTTTGATCAAAACAAGTATTTGATTGAAATAAATTTTCAACCAAAATGTTGTTTTGACCAAAATTTCATTTCGACCCAAATGCAATTTTGATCAAAATAAACACCTATAAATCATTAAACATTTGGAATTACATAAATACCATGTATAACTTGGAATAATTTAATTAAAATACATTATATAGTCAGTATAATGTAACTTAGGCAAAGAGCTGAAAATGCATATTTTTGGGTATAGTGAAAAGTCAAAGGGTTATTGACTCATCATAGATATGCACTAACCCTACTCAAAGAAAGGTCATGATGAGTCAATATGTGGTGTTTATGGTGTGGCCTCATTAGATGCAAGAGGAGGATCCTTCTTCAATCAACCAAGAAACCCTTCATCTACAACCATTAGTAGCAGGTTAACTAGGCCCTATAATGATTAGGAGGCAAGACAAAGTTAAACACCATGATGATGATGAAGATAATGAGCCTAATGAACCCAATGTGAAGAAGCCATTACCTAAGTACCAGCCACCACAATAAGGATGCATCTATGGAATTACAATGTTCTAAAAGGATAGAGGAGCGGAGAAGGGCTCAAGAGCATTTTGTGAATTATGTGCTTATGGAAGAATTGCAAAAGGTGCAAGAGCCCAGTAGGTTGGAGAAGGCAAAAGGAGATCTAAGATGGATGGAAGCCATGTAAACATAGTATGATTGTATAAGGCAAAACCACACTTGTTGAGACCTTGTAGATTGTTTAAATAAATGCAAGAATGCAAGGTAATCTGCACCAAATCGGTATACAAAGCCATTGGTTCATTCAATAAGTAGAAAGAATAGCTTATGGCAAAAGGGTTTGGACACACATAAGGTTTTGACTATAAAGATATGTTTTCTCCCACATCTAAATTGACTACAATCTGCACTACTCTAGCCCTAACAGCAGAAAAAGGGTGGCCATTAGAGCACATGGATGTGAGTGGGTATCTCAAAGAGTATTTCTATGGACTTTATTGTAAGATTACCTACTAGAACAAAGAGAGGTGGCTTATTACATCCCTTAGATATTCGAGCAAGTAAGTGGACCTTTGGCCCCTTTTTCTCTTTGATATTGCTTCTTACCCCTTAATAGTGGATCTAGAAGAAGCCCGTGAAAGAGGGATGGTGACTGTTTGCTAATGACTCTTTGTTATTTTTGAAAGCTAATAATGAGAATGTAAGGAATGCCTTGTTAGTTCACCTATTTGTTGCTGATGCCTCTAGTTCTAGGTGTAATATACACAAGCCTAGGATTATCAGTTTGATTGAGGAGGACAATTTTGACATGGAAAGATGGTGGTGTGAAGTTATAAAGAAGGGACAAATCATCAGACATTTAGGGGTGCCTTTTGGAGTTGGAGTGACAAGCAAGGGGGTAACCAATTGGGCAATTGAAAGGTTCATTAGCAAGACAAAGAAATGGGAAGGGGTCAGAGTGCCTTTTCATGATAGGATGGCCATTGCTAATATAGTACTTAATGCCTGCATTATGTTTCTATAACTTGTGATAATTTGGAAAATGCCATTGAAAAAGGATCATAGCCCCAGTTAGGGATTTTATTTGGAAAAATTGGAATGATGGCAGGAAGGCTTCTGCGTGGCTGGCTTGGGATAAAGTAAGCTTGCCCAAAAAGATGGAAGGACTTGGGATTTGCATTTGCCTACTCATGCTAAGGCAAGGGTAGCAACTAGAATATGAGGTTCTGATCAAAGGCAAGTGGATTGGGCTAGATTGGAAAGACAAGTTGTTGTCCTATGCTCCCTTGAAAATTGTGAGCTTCCCTTTTTGCAAGTTCTTATGTCTGAATTGGAAAGAAGTGATGGACTTGATAAAATGGGATGGACGTACTAGGGCATGAAAGAACTCCTTCTTCGGTCTTGGCATTTGGTGGACTCATAAATTCAGTCCCCCTTTGGGACAGCATAATGTAAGAATAGCTAGGAAGTTGAATAGCAGAGGATTGAGGAGATTGGGGGATTGCTGGAATTTCTTCCAAGTGGGCTGGAAAGAATTGAATCATATTAGGGAGGAGTTTGGGATACAATAGAGAGATCTTTAGGTTGTAAGCAGTGTACAACCTCCTAGCTCTTCTATCAGATTCCATACCTTTGTTGACCAAGTCTAGCATCCTATTTTCTGCCCTAAAATCTTCTTTGGGATCCATCTTCCTTCAAACTCAAAGTGGTTCCCAGGAACTCAAACTAATTAAAAGCAATCTAATTAATATCCACTATCTCTTGGCCTCTCTCATCCCTAACTTGTCCTAATCGCTCCCTGCTCCATTTATCTTTGGCTAAACCAAATATGTACCTAGCTAGCTTCCTCTTATTATTAAAGGATTTCCACCTGTCCCCCTTTTCTCTTTCTATAGCTAGCTTATCATCTTCACTCTTCAAATGCACATGGCATTCCACATATTGATTAATCTTTGCCTCATATAAACATCCCAACCTCCTCTTCCTCTGTGAATGTTATAACAAATCCCCCCAGACCTTCCTCTCCCGTCTCTTTTACGTAGCCGCTATCCTACCTACTCTCCTAATAATACCTTGAATCTCATTAGTAAATTTCCTCCATGATCCCTCCCTATCCCCCTTATTTTTCAATCTATTAATAGCCTCTTCACTAAGAGAAATGAATAGCTCATCCTTAAGAAGTAGGTTATTCACCCTTAGCTTCCTTGAAGGAAAATTTTTGAGCTTATCTTCCCCCCAATCAGCTATGTGCCACCCCCATATCAAAGGCATATGGTTTGGTAATACAGAACAAGACTCCACTTTAGCAGAGAAAGTGAGGGACCCAAGAGGCTTGGTGACAAAAAAAACCCTATCTAATCTTGAGGATGACCCAAAATATTGAAGCTTAAAATAAGTATGTCCAGAATCAAATCCCCATGCCCCTAATGCCCAACTATCAAAAAGACCCATTCCATCTCTAAGATTTTCCTACTTTTTTTTCTCTTGACCCATCAACACCATGCTTCCCCCACACCTATCTACATGTTTCTCTACCATATTGAAGTCCCCCATAATGATACATGGGCAATGAATCTCCAACCTAGAAATCCAATCCCACATCTCCCCTCTAATCTTATGATTATGAGGTCCATAAATATTGACTATCCACACCTAGTTAAAGCCCCACTAAATCCTGAGTTTACTCCCCCATACAACACCATCCAATCCCTAAAGCTCTCCTTTCTCCAACACTTCATACCAAATAGATTATGTTCTTGAATTGCCATCATTGACAACCCCCAGGCCTTCACTAACCCCCAAAAAGCCGTGTTCTTCTTCTTGTCCCTTAGTCCCTTAACATTCCAAGTGCACCCCTTCATTTCACTTTTCCTAATCATTCTAGAGCAGTGGCCAGAACCATCTCCACTTTAGCCTCCTCTTCCCCAGTTAAACTTTCCCTATGCCCCCCCGCTCCTTGATGTATGTCCCTCCATGCTGTGTCTACTTGCCAGTTAAATATCCCCATGGAAGAAGTTTCACTATCATCTCCTCCTAAATGGGTTAGAATAAAAACATGGACTCAAACCATATAGGGATCCCCCCCCCTAAACTCCCTTTTCCTCAATGTTGGTTTGATTTTTCCTAGTCTCCCCTTTAACTTGCCTAAGACTACTTCCCCCTTTAGCTCTATCTCTTACCTTGGTCCAATCCTGCTCCTCGGATCCCCCTCTCTCCATGACCATCTTCCCCTTCCCCTTCCCCTTATCCTCTTTATCCTCCTATCTATCACTGGTCCCGACCTTACTCCCCCCACATGAACCCTCCTCCTTCCTTCCCTCTCAGCCCGTCTTCGCATTTTTAGCCAATCCACAGTTTTTGGCTATGTGGCCAAAGCCTCCACATCTAAAGCACGCCCTTGGAAAACTCCCAAATTTCAATTTCAACATCATCTTCCCTAACTCCCCCAACTCCACCTCCAGCACATTAGGTGTCTCCATCAAAGTGTTCCAAGAGATACAAACTTTATTTGAGTGGTGCCCATTATCATCGTCTTTCGGGACAAACAACAGAGGGCCTATTGCGCTAGCTAAGTTTCCCAGGGCAGGCCTCAACCAAGGTGAAAGTCCCATGATATCTATCCACGTCAAACATGCCTCTTCGAGACTCTTGTTTACATCGAGAAAGCACGTTAAAGAAGCCTTTCCCTAAGTAGAATACTTCGGACATAACTTTCTCATGAAACACTTCATCTTGTAGCCATCTCCCCAGCTCCACCTTTTCTCAACGGTTTCCTTGGGCATACCAGAATAGCACTGTGCATAGAGAACAAGCCTATCTGCCTTCTAACCAAGTTTGGGGAGATATCACTGCGGAGATTTGTTTGGCTTAGCTTGAGCATTTAAGCGTGAAGAGATCCAGTCTTGCTGCAGCTTCTTCGCCTCTCTACCACCTTCATGCACCTCGCGATACCTCTTCTTCTCCTCTTATCCCTCCATCCACCATCTCCCGACTCATCGGATTGACCACCATCCTTTGGTTCCTGTCACCCCGCCCACCTGCATGTGCGAGACACTTGTCTGCCACCCACCCTCATACTATCACATGCAAACCCACGTGTGAATTAAATCCCCAAGGACACCCCACTATGCGTGGCCCTCTACTTCTTAAGCATTCCAAAGTCTATTTTCTAGAGTAATGGGTTCACTTGACGGCCACACTTGAAGGCCAACTTGCCTCAAGGCAAGTGGGCTAAAAACTGAAAAAGAAAAAACTCCAGCCCCAGACGGGAGGCAAAAGATGAGACTTCCCTGCGGTTTGTGTGTTGCATGGCCCGGTTCGAGACCAGCCTTCCTCATTCCGACCCTCTCTGGGCAGCTCTCTTCTCGCTACGCTAAACGTCTCCCCACCTCGCTTCCGTTTGCAGCCCCTACCAGAAGGAAGTGCTCATCAAAAAGCAACGCTTTTCTCGGCACGGTTTGCTCAAGTTATACATTTTTACCTCCCTTGATTGTTTGTTTCAAATGTTCTTTTGTTAGAAGCTCAGGATTTTCCTGAGGTTGTCTCCACAATTTCCTAAGTACTCTTTTTACCATGCCTAGAGACGGAGTAGTAGTACTTGAACCTGTCGAGGTACAAAACTCTCCATGGAATACTAGGAACATGAAACATGAGAGGAGCCCCCAAGAGATGGTACACCGCTCTCCAACATACCAAGTATGGCCGAGAGGTCTCCCTTAGCTACATCTCATGGAAAGGTAGCTTGATGGCGATGGAGCATGTTCCGGATTTGGAGCTGATGAGGGGATCGTGGCCGACATCCGGGGGGCCGGGGATGCCAGGCACACTGCCTCTCGGGCGAGGTGAGTCCGGAGTAGCCCAAGGTGGGTCCACGCGATCCACTATATGGGTATCCTCCTCCTGTTGGGTCCAGAAGAAGCTGGTGATAGTTGGCCGGCAAGGGAAGGGTTGGGGTGGCTGGGATAAAAGCTCTCTCAAGAAAGTGTTTCCGTGTTTGCAGAGCTCAAGCAGGAAGAGCCCTAGGCAATGCTGGTTCGGGAAGTCAATGATCGTAGGAGAGTGGGCATAGTCACAAGGGATGGGGGAGGGATGGGACGGGGGATGGCCATAAGTAGGAAATGGGGACGGGGGAGGGAACGGCACTCAAAAAATACTTTTTTTAAAAGTTTTTCTACTTTTTAAGCCTTGAGCCTTGAGCCGAGAGAGAGAGAGAGAGAGAGAGAGAGAGAGAGAGAGAGAGAGAGAGAGAGAGGCTTGAGCCTTGAGGGAGAGAGACTAGAGACTAGACTCTAGAGTCTAGAGTGCTTGTGTGAGAGCCTAGATGCTTGGAAGTTGGAAGACTCAAGAGGCTTGAGGGAGAGGTGAGAGAAAGAGAGAGAGAGTCTAGATAGTAGAGAGTAGGGCCTTGTGTGATAGGCTTGGAACTTGGAAGTTAGAAGAAGCTTGAGGGAGAGAGACTAGAGAGAGTAGATACACTCATGGAGTGTGGCTTGCCGCTTGAAGCTTGAGGCTTGAGCAATGAGCAAACTTGCAAAGTGCCAAAGACTCAAGACTCAAGGGACTAGAGAGAGAGAGAGAGAGAGTTGCTTGAAGGTGTGTGTGTGTGTGCTTGTAGCCTTGTAGCCTTGTTCTTATATAGATATTAGATAGGCAAGAGAGAGAGGCAAGGGCCAAGGCCCAAGCCTAAAGGGCCAATGCCCAAGCCTCAAGAGTCAAAGGCCAAGGGCCAAGGCCCAAACCTCAAAGGCCAAGCCTCAAGGCATCCCCAAATGGCCACCAAACAGCCATAAACGGCTAGAAACATCCCCAAACAGCCATAAATGGCCAAAAAAGGGCAAAAAACCAGCTGTTGCAAGGCGCAACGGCTCCCTGCCATCCGCCGTCCCCCATAGCGTTCCCTGTCCTGCAGCTGTCCCTGTCCCCCGTCCTTTGTGAGGGACGCCTCCAGGGGGACGCCCTCCCGTCCCCTCCCGTCCCCGTTTCTGACGCGTCCTGAGATGGCGTCCCAGTGTCCCAAGCTTCCGTTTCCTCCGTCCCCTGTGACTATGAGAGTGGGCCAAATCCCTCGTGGAACAGATAGTGAAACCTCCCGCAGATCTCATAATACAGTGGCAATGACATATGTAATACTCATCTGTCTCAACCTCTGTGTGGCATAATTGGTAGATCCTCTTCTCCTTGGGTCTCCTTATGAGTTCCCTGACTTTGAAGACGTGCTCAGCTCTTCACGTCTCCACTTTGAGGCGGTGGGATGAAATCCGTATCTGGCCAATCGCAATCCGCATGGCATGAGACATGTGAATATTGACGTAGCCCGGTTGTTGGATGAACTCATCCTCAAGGAGAGTGAGGAAGGGATCTCTATAGAAGTGCATCTTCGGTGGGAGCTCCGAAGGTTTGATCCATGTATAGTGTGTGTAGAGGCTGAGAAGATCTAACCGGATAATCATGTTGGTGTTCCTATGAGAGAGGTGAAGAAAAGGGAAGTCCAAATGGTACTAAAGTGGCGGAAGGCAGTCCATGCGGAGCCCATTGTCATGTGCATTTGTTAATCTCGATGCTCATAGACATGTATATTCTCATTAGCAAATATATGGGCAGATTTAGAGTGGATTTCGCAACCCTACAGGCTCGCGAAGCCCAATGGTCGGGATACCTTTTGGACACAAAATATGACTTTTCAGACAATGTTTTGTGGGAAAAATAGGCAAAACCGACCTGATTACGAATTCATACCTTTTTCCTATAAATAGGATCATTAGGATCATCATTCAAAGATGAAGAGGATCCATTTGTCAGAGTTTGCAAGGCAACAAGGACACAGTGGTGGATCGACAGGAGTTTCTCTTGTCTGATTGCAAGTAGAGGACTGCAAGGATCTTTGGTATACATCATGAATCTGTCAATCAGCAAGATCATTGTATATATAGCATGTTTTGGCAATATACAGTAGATTAGGTCTATCTCTCCTTCTCTTATGTATCTTTGCTAAACATAGGATCAGTGTTAATCTTCTTTGCTTAGCGTTAATCATGAACACGCTTCCGCAACCCATGTTACATTGGTATTGGAGCTTAGGTCATCCTAGGATAGGCCTTAGCTTATGTTTTGTGCATAGGGTTTTTGAAATTAGTGTTTGCGTTTTAGGGTTTGCAGGCAAAATTAGGGTCTGCGTTTTTGCGTTAAATCTGCATTTTTGCTGCTTTACAGCATAGTATAGTGCTAGAAAGTCTAGATTTCAGCCTAGCATGATCCTAGGGAGTTTAGAAAGCATGTAGAACTCGAGGGTTAGGGTTTTTGGGCTGATCACAACAGAAAAAACAACAAAACAATATCTTGAGTTCAGAGGCGATGGACGACGACTTTCTCAAGACTTTATCCAACGAAGAGTTACTGCATGAGTATGAGACTATGCAGAGTCCTCGGAGATGGGAAGATGAGTCTCATTTTTCAATCTTGGATGAAGAATCTATCGTGGTTCCACTGCCACCATTTGCAAAACCTTCTTATGGAGACCCCAATAGAGTCCAGACCATAAAGAGAAGATCTAGTGTGTTTTTTTCTGGACAGGGGGCTCAAGAACAGATCTACAGCCCCCACAACAGCCAAAGCGAAAAGTTACCCTTCTTTCATGGCACAAGACAGTCCTGTCTTCCTGATTTTAAGCAGCGAGGCATAGATCTGCCTTCTCGACCGAATGAATTTAGTCGAGATGGAGCATTTTATGTGTCCAATTCCTTACGTCAGGCTTGTGAGCACCCTCTGCATTATCATCCCGCCAGGAATATCATTGACTCAATCTGTGTGTCGGTCTTTGAGCTGGACATTGCTGTCCTTCATGGACTGAAGCCCCCCCAGGAAGCAGTTCTCCTTTGAATTGTTGTTGGTTCCCTGACACTGCTGAAGCAACACCCTTGGCAGGCGTTTTGTGAAGGTGGACCATTTTTCTTACCAACAAGAGTTGGGCTCTGGCGCAAGCTGCGGGTTGAGATGCCATACAATGGCCATCGGCACAAGTGGATTTTTGCTCAGTGAGAGCTAGGGAATTGTTGGAACGGTCCTTCTCAAGAAGGCATAAAAACGCAGAGGTGAACGGGCTGTAGATAGGGTAAAATCTGGCGTAGGAGAGAGAGAGCTTTGAACCTAGAGCGATGATAACATGAAAGAGTGCAGAGTGGAAGCAAGATGAGCACTAGAGTGTGCTGATCTGAGATGTGCAAGAGAGAGAGAGAGAGAGAGAGAGAGAGAGAGAGAGAGAGAGAGAGAGATATGAAGCTAATAAGTTGAATATACTGCAATGAAAGCAATCTCGAGCAAGAGACAGAATAGTCTCATAAGTGAAGGATACAAAAGGTGAGAGTGTGTCAATACATGAACCACACCTCAAGCAATGAATGAATGAAAAGGGGAGGGGCCAGCCCACCTATATATACGTCATATGGGGCTGGCCGACTGGAGCAACAGACCTGGTCGACTGGACAAAATAATCTGGCTGGCTGGAAAAATACCAAAAAAATAGGGAAAAAACAGGAGAAAATAAGGGTGGCCAACCCACAACCAAGGGCCATAAAAGGGATCAAATATGGGCACAATACATGGGAAGAATATGGGGATGAATATGCTAACAATGAATACCTATTTCATCTCATATATTCTTAACGATTTGAATTTTTTGTGTTGTGAAAGTTTTTGTACATTCAAGCACGGTCTTATGGGCTTAAAAGTTATAGGGCTCAAAAATGTTCAGGATGTCTTTCCATAACCTTGAGACAAATTATCATGGCTTTGGTTTTGTTTGCAGGTGGTGGAGAGTTGGTGGAGGATGGTATGCGAGAGTATTCTCTTGATGGAACCAAAATAACTACTTTGGTTCATTTGTAGGTATTGCTCTCCAGTTTTTTGTCAACACAGTGAAGTCATTGAATCATTAATGCAAAAGAATTTCAGCAAAGCTCATCCTCATTTAGAGGATGTATAAAACCATGACTAAAAATGTGAGTGTTTGCAATGCATTTGTCTTCTATATGTGGCTTGTAGTCCTTGCTATTTCTAGTGAGGTTTATTCTTTTGTATCTTTGAATTTGTTGTGATATGGCTCACCCACTAGGTGTCTTCTTCAATGCCACTTGTCATTGTTTTGGGACTACATATGGCACCACTATATGATCCAGTATACATAATCAAGATTTACTCTGTAGTCACACAACCACAGCTATAAAAGCACCGGCTGGTCAATCAGAGGGCCACCAGGCACTGTTGTGCACACTGGTTTTTAGCAATACCAGCTGTGCATGAGTTCAATATCACCTCTGTGGACCACACAAAGGGTTGTCCATTCATTTGCCACCAGCAGAAACATTGTTCCAAGCTTTGCAAAGGTCAAAACTTGCTGAAACTTCTCCTTGTACAGGCATACAAGGGTTAAGTGTCGAATAACGCTTACAATAAATTGCCAAAAAGCACCAACTTTACAAAACTCAAAGTATACAGCTTTTCTTTGCCGGGCTAGTCATGAAGCCAAAAGAAATATCTCCTCACCATATCCATAAGATATCATGAGATATATCTCCATATAGCTTGCCTGTAAGCTTGATTATATAATTCATAATATCCGAATGGAAAGAGTGCTAAGCACGGGCGCATAAAGCCAACTCCATACTTCCAGGATAAATTTGTGAATCCGATGCATGACTGCTGCAAGGCGAATAGGCTAGCCATGCTTAATAGCAATGATAGTAGGTGTGTTCCCCACTTGAGATCTTTTCTCTTCCTCATTGATGAAAGAAAGCCTCCACTCCCGAGAAAGCCTATGCTCTGATACCACTGTAACGAGTCTGGGCCTGAAACACTTCAAGTGCACACACAAAGTATCACAACAGAAAGCCACAAAAAGTGGACAACATACTAAGTCAGAACGGCCGACCCCCCATAGTTAACTTCTTTATCAATCAGAAGTTGTTGCAAGAAAACCAAGGTGAGGGTGCTTTTAGCACCAAATTTCCACGTTTCGTGTGAAGCTTTCCACAAAGCTTATATGGGACATAGTATATGCCCTCTTCACAAGCCCAAATAACCTCAATCTTCAGCCATCAGTTCAGTTCAGATCAGCCCCATAAATCAGTATATAACAGCTCCAAGATAGCTGTAACATGCGGAAGCTTCGGGGGAGATCAGTAACTTCAATGCTCAGAAAATCAGCACACTTATCGCGACAAAAATAACGCACAAAACTGAATGTAGATGTGCAGAAAAATAGAGAACGCTGTTTTAATGTCGTAGGAACAATCCCAAGAGACCTAAGAAGATCTATCCGACAGGAGTGAGATTCGAACAAGAGAGAGAGAGAGAGGGAGAAGAGGACACAGTATTGGGTCCCGAATACCCTCTGTAGGGCCCCCATCACGAATGGTGTATTTGCTTTTATTAGAATGATGCAAAACTGAAATAAAAGACTGAACCTGAACCTTCTTGGCTGAGGAGAATCCTTTGCCCTTGACCCTCAATCCTTCACCCCTTTGCGTTAGTTTCTCCTTGGCTGTCTTGGCCCTTTGATTGTACCCCTCCTGGGTGCTGGTCGGTTGGATTAAAACTAGGTGGCTGTTTATAAAAAGCCTCACGACCTGAATAATCAGCATTTAATGCTGAAAAATCTGCGCATCACACAAATGGGGGACTAGCCACCATGCGCTTGTGTCTCTGGCTGCTGGGCAGCCTGTGTGGGCTGCCCCACACCTGGCCAAGGGCTGGATGCCCTGTCAGCTGCCTGTCCAGGGGCCCTAGGGCTGGCCTACAGCCCTTCCAGCCCATCCCATGGCTGGTGGGCACAGCCAAGGCCTTCCTGGCCCCTATGGGGGTGGTTCTACACCTCCCCCATGCCTTCATATCTGTTCTTGGGGCAGCCCTATGGGCTGGCCCCATTCCTATGTGCAAACCCTAAATGTCTACAGAGTGGTTTGGCATCCGGTGTCATACCAGATACACAGAACCACTGACATCATTCTAGGATGATTGGAGTGGCTGACTCGTCCCGGACTGGGCTCACATGGGACCAATTTTCCACCCTAGGTCCTGCACCTTTTGTACAGATATGTCTACGTGGCATCCAAGTGCGGGATGCACGTGACATCCCCTTCTGCTTAACTTGACGGAAGCTGCATAGCCTCCAAATAATCCATCAACAACGATAGTTGTCGAAAACTCTTTGTCAAGCCATACCGCTTTGTGGGTTCCTCGGTCCTGAAACGTTGTGAGGAACTGTCTTTGCCTTTGGCTTGAGCCGCGCTTGAAGCGGTGCAAAAGGATTTGTTTTGGAACCATAACTTTAGCTTCATCAATGATATCTGGTTCCGCCTCGTCTTTAACTTTTGAAGGGATCGGACCTGCATATGGCTTGAACCAACTGACGTGAAACACATCGTGTATAGTCCAACTCGGAGGTAGCTTCAACTTCATTGAAACCTCGTTAATCTTTCTTTGGATGGGAAAAGGTCCGAAGCTCCTGAATGACAACTTTGGGCATCGCTTGCCCACCTGTTTCAACCTTTGCTTCATAATCCGAAGATACACCCAATCACCTTCCGAAAACTTCATATCCCTTCGGTCTTTATTGGCCTGGCGAGCGTAGGCCTCTTGCGCTTTAGCCAACCTGTCCTTTACTGACTCCAAAATCTCCTGGTAAGACTCTGTCAATCTATTCGCTTCAGGTACTGAAGACGAGGTCCTGGTCAATAGTGACTGGAATGGTCTTCCAAACGCTGCCTCATATGGAGTCCTGCCAATAGCTGAAGAAAAAGAATCATTCAAAACAGCTTGAACTAAAGGCAAATATGATTCCCACTTACCTTGTTGATCGTGGACATAACACTTCAGCACATCAAAGGCCAACTAATTGGTTGTAGATCTTTGTCTGGCCGTTCGTCTGTGGGTGAAATACACTGGAAATATTTAATTTAGTACCAAAGTTATCAAACAATGCCCTCCAAAAATGACTGGTAAACTTGGCATCTCGGTTTGACACTATGGTCCTAGGAATCCTGCCAATCGGGTACCAATGCCGAATGAACAACTGGGCAACATCCTCGGCGGTCACATTGGCCCTGCATGGAATAAGCATAATAAATTTGCTAAATCTATCAACTATAGTCAAGCACTGAGTATTACGCTTATCTGGACTGGGAGGTAGATTCGTGACAAAGTCCATCGAAATATCTTGTAAAGGTCCCTCAGGAATTGGCAAGGGTTGTAACAACCCTATCTTCTTCCCACGAGGAGCTTTCACCTTTTGACAAATATCCTCCCCAATCTGAGTCACTCCAACCTTGGAGTCTTACTCCATCCCCTCCTGTGTAAAAGAGTCCTAGATCCTTCGTACTCTGTAGATACCGCAAGATCCGCAATCCTGCGTCCCAATGAGACTTCAATGGAGTCTGCATAAAAGAGCTCAACAGCCCCACGGAGAAGCTCAAGTCCAATCTGGTGTTCAGCAACTAGATCAATGAACCAACCAACTTCCGATATTGCGAGGCATCAACTGGCTCACAAGGATCTTTAACGGTTAACTTTGTGTTTGGATCTATCGGCGAAGTAATAGGCTTGCAGTTCTCCATCCCAAAGGCCTCAAGCAACTCATGAACATACCGCTGCTGAGAGACGAAAAACCCCCTCTGGGTCTGCCAGATCTCCAATCCCAAAAAGAAGTGGAGTAAGCCTAAGTCAGTCATCTCAAACTCCTTTGACAAGGCAGCCTTCGTCACGCCAATGTGCTCCACATGACCGCCGATGAGAATGAGATCATCCACATAAAGGATGATAATTGTAACCATGCCGCGTTCCCGAAAGAGATACAGGTTAGGATCTGCAACCGATCTGTGAAATCCAGTCCGAACAAAGAAAGAATCAATCTTCTGATTCCAAGCCCTGGGAGCCTGCTTAAGACCATACAAGGCCTTACGTAACCTGTAAACCATCCCTTCTGATCCTGGAACAACAAAGCCTGGAGGTTGCTCAACATACACCTCCTCCTGCAGGTCACCATTAAGGAACCCAGATTTTACATCCATTCGATACACGGGTCACCTTTGAGAAGAAGCAAGGGCAAGAACGGTCCGAATCGTGGACATCTGTGCTGTCGGTGCAAAGGTATCCTCGTAGTCGATGCCTGGCCGCTAAGCATAACCTTTAGCCACAAGTCTAGCTTTGTGTTTGTCCACCAACCCATCCGACGCATATTTGGTCTTAAAGACCCATTTGAGACCAATGACTGACTGTTTCGACGGCCTCGGTACTAACTCCCTTGTGTTCTTCTTCTCGATGGCATCAAGTTTCACCTGCATGGCTTTCCTCCAAGTATCCTATGAGAGGGCTTTCTTGACGAAGTGGGCTCCTTGTCCCGCATAATACGAGACTTCTGAGCATAGTTTACCTCCGCTGTATTGCTTGTGTCTCGGACTCTATGTGATCTTCGAGGGCCGTCCTCTGTGGTCCACTCGGAGGGTAACTCCGGGACACCTGACTCGCGAAGGGTGTCCAACAACCACCTAGGTACTCGAACAGATCGTGGAGCCTCCTGCTGTTGCGGGGGCTACTCCAGCTGCGGGCTCAACCTCCTGTGTTGACTGAGGGTGATCAACTGGAGCAATGGTTTGGGAATCATCTTCAGACTCTTCTGGATCTCCAAGAAGTGGCGGCTCCTCGACAGTGGATACTGGAACATCCTCATCAAAGACCACATCTCGGCTGACAACAATCTCGTTCTTGTCTGGATCATACAATCTGTATCCCTTGGAAAGAGATTTATACCCCACAAATACAAGCTTGCGGGACTTGGAGTCAAGCTTCCCCCTCTGCTTCTTCAGAATATGTACATACGCATCACTCCCAAAAACACGGAAGTGCGAGACATCAGGTTTCCTGCCAAAGTATGCCTCAAACGGAGTCATATTAGGTACTGAAGTCGTCGGAGATCGGTTGAGGGTATGGACAGCCGTTGCCACAGCCTCTCCCCAAAGTGGACGAGGAAGATCACGATGCTCTAGCATGGTCCTCGCCATCTCCACCAGAGTCCTGTTTTGCGTTCTACAACTCCATTCTCCGAAGGCGATCCTGTATTGGCCAGTTCCCTCTTGATGCCATGATCTGCACAAAATCTGAGAAATACAGTCGAGGAGAATTCAGCTTCTTTGTCAGCCCTGAGAGTCTTTACCTGCAATCTAGACTCTTTCTCCACCATCACATGCCAATCCTTGAACCGTGCAAAAGCTTGGTCCTTCTGTGAAAGAAAGTAGACCCATGTGAATGGTACAGTCATCAACAAGCAGCATAAAATAGAGAGATCCTCCCAATGATGGTGTCTGCTGAGGTCCACACAAATCAGTGTGTAAAATCTCTGTAAACTCTAATTCGAAAATCAAGAAAATCAAGATCAAGAAGATCAAGAAGTTCGGAGTCCATTATCTCTAAGTGCACAAATGCAGGAGTCTTTGCAGCTTGAGGCTGAAGAATCAGCATTCTTCCCAGTCCGCTTAGGACACTTCCTCCAATAGTGGCCTTTCTCGCCACAATCATTGTAGGATCGTTCGGCCTTCAGCTTCTCTCGTTATGTGTCGGGCTTCGTCTCAGAAGACTTCTCCGGTGAAGTCTTTCCTTTGCCCTTGTTGTTATTCCGGTTGTTATTCCGGCCTTTCGACCATTGGCTAGTTAAGGCCTCTGAACCTCCGCTATGAGGAGGGTTTGTGAAACATTCCTCCTGGTCCAAGACCATGGGCACAAGCTCCTCCCAAGGAATGGTGCTGAGCCTGCCACTCGTAATCAAAGAGGAGTAGAAAGCGGAATACTGAGCAGGCAAGTGGGATAGCAAAGTAATGGCCATGTCTTCAGATGATATCTCCTTCCCAGCCTGGAGGACTTCCTGCTGAAGAGCCTACAGCTTGTTAATGTGCTCCCGCATCGTCGATGACTTTGCAGGGTTCATAACCCGCATCTGCACTTCCAAGGAGATCCTTTTCATGGGTGATACCCTGTTATTATAAAGAGAAGCCAAGTGCTGCCATATGCCTCTGGCCAGCGTCATGTGCTTTACGTGATTGATTACTTGTGGTGTGCAATTGAGGAAAATAAATGACCGGACCCTGGCGTTGACACGATCCTACTCTCTCGGTCCTTCTTCATCGACAGTAACTCCCCTTCCTTTGCTTTTGGCCGTGGAATCCCGATGACGATGAAATCAGCAAGGTCATATGACTCCAGCACAGACTCCATCATAACCTTCTAGATGCCGTAATTGTTCCCGTCCAACTGACGGTCCACTGGGAACGTGGGGAGAGTCGGGATCTTCACATGCTTCTCAGCCATCTCTAACAAATCTGCCATCGCGGGGATGTAACTGAAAAGGGTGGGTGGGTGGGAAAAAAAACTCTAAACCTGCAAGTGGCTGTCCAGCACTTAAGCCCGCCTTCCTCTTGCAACTTCTCTTCCAATCAGCAACGTAACTATCCCCCTCTTGCTCAGAAAACTCCCAAGATCTTTCAAGAGCCTAGGGCTCTGATACCATGTCAAAATACGCAGCGGAAATGATAACCAAACTTGAGACCACAAGAGCAAGTAGAGTGCAGAAAATAGACAGCACAAGAAAGACAGAGAGATAGGCGTGTAACTCTTCTCTATACACAAGATCCCAAGGAAAACTGAATGAATACAATGTGGGAATTATGGGGCCTATTTATATGGCCCCATGAGTGCAGTTGGCCAGCGCATAAAGTCCCACCAGCCCTTCACGACTGGGCACAGCCAGTCGGCCAACAGAGAAAAACACTACGACCTCTCCTGATCAAGTTGGCCAGCTCCAGGTACACAAGAGTGCAGTCGGCCAGCATCAGAGGCTCCTGCCAGCCTGTGGCATCCACCCACACCATGGAAAAAATGGAAAAAAATGGGAAAAATACGGGGAGTGAGGAAAAATGATAAAACACCTATACAGGGCGGGCACACCCACAACAGAGGCCCTGGTGTCTGATTAAGACGGGAGATGACTTCTAACATAATGTTGCCGTTCCAATTCCTCCAAAGTTGAATTCAAGTCCCTATGACCACTAGTAATGGCGTCATGGGCGTCATGGAGAGGAGCTACCCTGAACGACTTCATGACACATGGTCGGCCTTTGTAGAAAAGCCAACCATCTCGTATCAAAAAGTAGCATGGTCCTGTGGCATCCAATGCTTGTTTCCAGCCTGTTTTCACCGTGTACCGAATTCCTCGGAATCCGCGTACGTGTGCCTCATGTCGTCTAGTCCTGTACCAACAAGGTCGAGTCTAGTGGTCTGAATTAAAGTCACTTGTTCCTTCCTGCTCAAAGCATCAGCCACTGGATTGGCCTTTTCTGGAAGATACTCAATCATACCATCAAATTGCTGGAATATCTGGCTCCAGCAGTGTTGTCAGTCACTCCATTGTGCACTTGGCATTATCTGGATCCAGCGCAATGCCAGATGGTCAGTGCGAACCTCAAAGTCATGGCCATAAAGAAAATGTTTCCAATGTTTCAAGGCCTGTATTATTGCGAGGAGTTAACGATTGTAGACTTAGTAATTCTTCTCTGCGGGCAAACTTACAAGACATGTAAGCTACTGGATGACCATTCTGTTGTAATATACCTCCAATTGCGATGTTACTCGCATCGGTGATCACTTGAAATGGCTCGTCCCACGAGGCAAGTGCTAAACAAGGCGCTTCTGATAAAGCCACCTTGAGGTTCTTGAATGCCTTCAACGCTCATGGAGTCATTCGAATCCGTTGCCTTGTTGTCTTGACACCCTTTAGTAGATCGGTGAGATCCGCCGAGAGGTTAGAAAACTTGTCTATGTGGGTGGAGTATGCCTGGCATATACCCACAAAGGATCTGATGTCATAAGCAGTCTGAGGTACTTTCCAATTGACAATCTCGGCCACCTTAGCCAGATCAAGTCGAATGATTTCTGCACTTATCATATATCCAAGATAATGAATCTCGAACAAATAAAATTTCAACTTCTTTTCATTAACGTAGAGCTCGTTGCTTTCCAGCAACTTCAGGACTTTCTCCACATCAATGTCATGCTGCTTGACCGTAGCTGAAAATACTAGTATGTCGTCTAGAAATATGAACACACACTTTCCAATCAATTTCCGGAACACATGTATCATCATGCGGTTGAATGTGGCTAGGGCGTTCGTTAAGCCAAAAGGCATGACCACAAATCCATAGTGGGCCCGTTCCGTACGGACGGCTGTCTCGGGGATGTCCCCCTCCACAATCCTTACCTGGTGGTACCCACTCTTTAAATCGAGTTTCGAGAACACCTTAGCCCCATTTAGCCTCTCCAGAATATAATCTATTGGAGGCATCGGGAATCTACTCTTGATAGCCAGCTTATTGAGTGCATGATAATTGACACACAAATGAGAAGACCCATCTTTCTCCTTGACAAACAAGATTGGTGTTGCAAATGGCTACACGCTGGGGCGGATGAAGCTAGGCAATTTTTGGAGTTGGCGGTCCAGTTCCGATTCCATTGCCTTGGAAAGGCGATATGGAAACTTGCTCGGGGGTTCCGAGCCTGGGAGGAGATCGATCTTGTGGTCCTCCGGTCTGGACGGGGGGAGCTAGGGAGGGAGATTGTCCCGAAGAAAAATCTTTTGGAACTTTTCATGGAGAGTCAAATACTTCTTGGAAGCACTGGCCACCGTCTGTGCAGTCTGGATGTATATCATCGCACAATGGGTGCCTTTCTTGATTGCTCGTTTAGCCTCCAAGTGGCTTATGAGCAGAAAGTTCAGAATTCTTGGCTTACACTTAATGGTCAATGGGGCGTTTGATACATTCCGACTAATTTGGAAAGTGTGCTTGTCCCACTTGACATCAGGAAGAAACTTGTGAAACCACTGAGCACTTGGTGAATTATGAAATGATTGGACTATGGGTATTTATACCCCTCCAGGGTGCTGGTCGGCTGGATTAAAACCAGGCGGCTGTTTATAAAAAGCCTCACGACCTGAATAATCAGCATTTAATGCTGAAAAACCTGTGCATCACACAAATAGGGGGCTGGCCACCATGCGCTTGTGTCTCTGGCTAATGGGCAGCCTGTGGGGGCTGCCCCACACCTGGCCGACAGCGCTCTAAGGGCTGGATGCCCTGTCGGCTGCCTGTCCAGGGGACCTAGGGCTGGCCTACAGCCCTTCCAGCCCATCCCATGGCTGGTGGGCACAGCCAAGGCCTTCCTGGCCCCTATGGGGGTGGTTCTACCATGCCCACATATCTGTTCTTGGGGCAGCCCTATTGGCTGGCCCCATTCCTATGTGCAAACCCTAAATGTCTACACAGTGGTTTGGCATCCGGTGTCATACCAGATACACAAAACCACTGACATCATACCAGAGGGAGACTCACAGCGCGGACTGGCACTATTTCATGTGCAGGACAATGCACACCTGACCCCGGATGACTGGAGTGGAACCCTGGTTGACTCGTCCTAGACTGGGCTCACATGGGACCAGTTTTCCACCCCAGGTCTCTGCACAGATATGTCTTCGTGGCATCCAAGTGTAGGATGCACGTGACAACAGCCCTAGACACAGGGCCAAATCAGTCCCAGAAACAGTTCCAAACAGCCCCAAATCTGCCCCGTGATAGTCCACTGTTATACATCTGAAGGCGCGGAAGATATACAGAAGTTACTGCCAGACTGTAGTGTATGTGAGGAGAGAGATGCAGATAAGTAACCTATGTCCTACCAAGCCTCAAGCTAGAGAGAGAAGGTTCAGCAGCTGCTGCTGGCCTGTTTTCATGCAAGACAGAAAGAGAAAAGCACTATAGCCAGCCTGTCCAGATCACCAAAAAAAGAAAACAGCAGTCCGACTAGAGGAGTGGGTTACTCTGTTGCTGTACGGCCTGTAAATGGGCAACCATTAGAGCGAAAAAGGAGCGTTGTTGTACGGCCAGTTAGAGAGAGAGAGATATTAAGCGTCTACTAAAGACCCAATGAGCTTATGAGACTAAAGTGATACAATAATGTCCATGCATGGCATATCTCATCATAGAATGGAAAATAAAACAGAAAGAAAACATAAACATAGCTATCTCATTGGGGTGATACAAAACTGTCCATGGAAACTCATCATGGAATACTAAGAACATAGAAACATGAGAGCAACATCAGCTCCGAGTAGATGGTATACCACTCTCCAAAATATCAAGCATGGGGCTAATGAGTATGGCCGAGAGGTCTCCCTCAGCTATGTCACGTGGAAAGGTAGCTCGATGGCGGCGGAGCATGTCCTGGATCTAGAGTTGATGAGGTGATCGTAAGCGGACCGGGGGGGGGGGGGGGGGCGGGGGCGCCGGGCACGTTGGAGTGCGGAGGCTCGGTCTGAGGTAACTCCTCTCGGGTGAGGTAGGTCCGGAGCAGCTCATGGAGGGTGCACAAGATCCACTATATCGGTGTCCTCCATCTCCTGGGTCCGGAAGAAACTGGTGATTGTTGGCTGGCGAGGGAGGGGGCGGGGTGGTTGGGGCCGAAGCTCTCTCAAGAAGGTGTCCTTGTGTCTGCGGAGCTCAACAAGAAGATGCCTAGGCAACGCTGGTCCTGGAAGTCAATGATCCTGGAGAGTGGACCAAATCCCTCATGAAATAGACAGTGAAACCTCCCGTGGATCTCATAGTATACTGGGCAGCGGCATATGTAATGCTCCTCCGTCTCAACCTTTGTGTGGCATAATCGGCAGATCCTCTCCTCTCTGGGTCTTCGTATGAGCGTCCCGGCTCTAAAGATGCGCTCAGCTCTACTTGTCTCCACTCTGAGGTGGTGGGATGAAAGCCGTATGTGGCCAATCGCAATCCGCATGGCATGGGACATGTACACTCAAGTAGCCCGGTTGCTGGATGAATCCAGCGACTGCTTCATGCACTAGTATATAAGAGTTGCTCCCTTTATTCATTCTATCACATCATTCATTGCCCAATATGCTGTATCTTGTACTCTGTAACCTCAAGCTAATAAAGCTCAGTTCTTGCTTGCAATCTTTCTCTCTCTCATGTTTATTTGCTTCCGCTTGTGCACATTCTTTCAGAAAAGGGGAGTCCAAATTGTAGTGAAGGGAGGGTAGGCGGTCCATGCGGAGCCCATATACTGAGAGCCAAGTGGAAACTAGTGCATACCATACTCTAGAGTGGCCCTCAAGTGCTAATTGTCTTGAGGACTCCAAGGCAAGCCTCGGGTACCTGTGGGGATCCATGTGACTGATGCGATGGAGGTATGTGACTGTCTGGAAGAGTGCATCCACTACCATCGGGGCTGCAGCAAACACTGCTTGGATAATCTGGTGTGGGGCTGATGGTTTGCTGCAGATTATACAGGAAAACATCATGACTTGGGGCCTTTCAACTCGCTGCCAATCCTCATCGGATAAATCTGGCCCCAGAAGGCTGCTCCATACATCAAGGCTGGTGTGACGAGGGTGTCAAAAAGCCAGCCCTTCGTCCTGGGCTCTTGGAAATGTGCTTAGAAGCGCTGCCACTCAAGTAAGTTGAAGGCTGCATATCCCGTGTCACTCTGGCAGGTGCTGCGGGAACCATGGTAAAGCATGGGCCACTGAAAGTGACACCAAGGTAGACATAGGATGAGACAATCTCCACAGGATCCCCTCTATATGTGAAGCTCAATCTGGATGTGAAGGGGCAAGAGGTATTGAAGACCATTACCTTGGTTTTACCAAGGTTAACAGAGAGTTCCCGTTGAGTGCAAAAGTCATGTAAGGCATCCAACTGTCTCTGAAGCCCCTTGGTTGAGTCTGAGAGGAGGACGATGTCATCTGCATAAAGTAGTATGGGGATCAATATGCCTGCCCAGTGCTAGTGTGGGACCAGCCCTGCCTAATCCGTCAATGAAGCTCGAGATCTCATCAGTGTAGAGGCCGAAAAGAGTGGGTGATAGAGGGCAGCCCTGTTTCACCCCAACAGTGCTGGAAATCTCTTGTGATGTACCTCCTGGGGCTCTCACTCGTCCGGTGTGACGGACTCATAGAGGGCGATGATGCTCCAAACCATGTCAGATGGGACTCTGATCTCCTGTAGATGGTGTAGGAGGCGGGCTCGGGGTACAATATCAAAAGCTTTGTGGAAATCCACAAAGTAGTAGTAAATCCTCTGATGTCGTGCTCTACCCTCCTCGATGATGGCACAGAGGGTGAAGATGTGGTCAAGGGTAGAGTAGCTCCTCCGAAAGTCAGCCTGTCTTGAGGCTGTGCATCCTTGGCTTTCTGCAAATGAACCGAGCTTCGCCTCTAGCACTGATCCATAGAGTTTGGCCAATCATGATTGTCTTGTAATTATTAGGATCAAGTGGATCTCCGGCTTTGAGGATGGGGGTGTCAGAATGCGCACAGTGGAAGACTAACGCACGTAGGAGATGCATCACCATCGAGCTCCATGAACACCCCCAACGGGCACTGCAGCATCCCTCCATCGGGCTACCATCTCCCAGTGAGCTGCCTCCCAAAACACCGGCCGGAGGAGATGATTATGACAAGGTGCCATTCTAGCCTATATATGGCTCTTCAACTTCCCATGCTCCACTTATGGGATAATCCAAGGCACCTTCTAGCCATAGATCACATGCTCGAAATGGCCAACCGTCCAACACCCTCCCTCGATTCGAGCTCCGCAAGCCATCGAGGCGCGAGGGGGTCGCCCAGGAGCACACATGCCCGGGCTCGGATACCATGTCAGAATGCGCACAGCGGAAGACTAATGCACGTAGGAGACACATCACCATCGAGCTCCACTAACACCCCCAACGGGCACTGCAGCATCCCTCCATCGGGCTCCCATCTCCCGGTGAGCTGCCTCCCAAAACACCGGCGGGAGGAGATGATTATGACAAGGTGCCATTCTTGCCTATATATGGCTCTTCAACTTCCCATGCTCCACTTATGGGATAATCCAAGGCACCTTCTAACCATAGATCACATGCTCGAAATCGCCAACTTTCCAACACGGGGTGATGGTGTTGGTGGACCAAGAGGGTGGAAATCATTCACAAAGGGCTCTATTGAACATGTAGGCTAGTAGGGGTGCCAGGATATCATTGGCATGCTAGATGTACTCGACAGTGATTCCCTCGTGATCCTGGGCTAGCCCATTGTGTAGTCTACGAATGGCCTTGAGGACCATGCCCTTTGTGAAGAAGGTGGAGGTGGTGGGACGGGGATCTAGCGGTGGCGGTAGGTGTGGCTGATGGGGGATATGATAGAGGGAGCGTGCATAGGAGTGCCATGTGTCCGGGTAGGTGATAGGTGTGGGAGGGCGATGTTGTCGGAGTTTCCTCCAGGCCTCTTTGCAGTTCGGCCCTAAGAAAAGTCGGTATAACTCATCCTCTTTCCGAGCGTAGACCTCCCGTTTCTTGCGTTGGGTGAGCCGTTGAGAAATCTGTTGCGCTTGGCGCTTCGTGATTTGCCCCGTCCGTACCTCATGCTTAAGACGTGTGGCCCAACATTCGTCATCATACCAACAGTTCTGGGGCATGGAACCGCAAGGTGGCTTGGCGGTAGACTGCCGCGTGTAGATGAAAGAAGTGGTGTGGCGGATGTGTGGAGTATGGTGGTGAGTTGTGATGTGAGGGTGGATAGGGGGACAATAGGTTCCACATCTTGGAGATGGCGGTAGATGTGGTTGGAGTAAACAAGGTCAAGCTCGTGATCAAAAAGGACCTAAGTGTAATGTGAGATGGGGGTGGTGGTGGAGGGACGGGTGGTGTGCAGGTAAGAGTGAAAGAGAGGTAGGCATGGTCAGCATCAGAAGGGGGTGGTGGGATGGAGAAGTCGGGGAGAAGGTGTGCCAAAGCCGGAGATCCCATAAGGTAGTCCACGGTGCTAGTACCTCCTGATTGAGGGAAGGAGGTGAGGGCGTTGGAGGAGGGCCATCGGGACATCCCATTATAGATAATGAGACCATGTGCAGCTCCCAGCTCTAAGAAATATCTCCCATACACTGTGACCTCCTCACGATCCTGTGATGATCGCTGTAGCCCTGTGTCAGTGATGTCCAGCTCCTATAGTCTGATAGGGTCGTCTACATCGAGTAGTGGGACCTGCTGACTTCCTGCCTTGGCATTGAAATCCCCGAGCAGGAGGACTTTCCCCAGCTGTGAGAACTCCATGATATCCCCAGCTGTGAGAACTCCATGATATCCCCATATAATGGTAAGTACAGTGAACTGGCCATGCTGTGCGGCGTAAGGGGAGTGGCGTGGTGCAAAATAACACAGCAATGTGGATGACTCTGTCACTGCTAAGCTGTAGCCGCACCCAATTCAAAATGCATCATGTTGTCATATTGTGTCTCCAAAACTCTAACTAATCACCTTGGTATGGATAACCTCTCTCACCATCTAGATGGTCACAAAGTCCTCAAAAAGGGTTGAATGAACTATATCTTTGGTATGGATAACATTACCATCGCCATGTTGCACATCACAAGGGATGGTTCAAACGTTTGTAATCTTTGTGGTTTACCCTAAACAAGTGACATGCCATCACCCTTGGTTATTTCCTTGACATCTTGTGCGCTAGAGTTTGAATAAAAAGGTAAATTCTCAATGGTTTGCTTGTGTTGAATCTATTTCATTTTGTTCATTCAATCTTGGAATTTTTTTTCGTTCTTTTGAGTGGGTGCAGTACATGGAAACAAGTGGTGACAGCTGGGGATACTGTAATTGATGCTACATGTGGCAATGGACATGACACGGTAGCACTGGCAAAATTAGCTTGTGGAGAGAGCAGCCAAGGGCTTGTCTATGGCTTTGATTTGCAGCAGATTGCTTTGGAGAATACTTCTTCGTTATTGGACCGTGAGCTAACTGCCAACCAGGTTTGATCAAAACACTTTCATAGTTATTCATGTGATCAGCAAAGTTTATCTCACAAGTTTCGAGGGTCTGATGCTAAGCCATCCAGTCATGAACAGATAAGTGTTTACAGCTGCATAATCATGAAGAGGGTGGTACTTGTGTGAAAGAGCTCTAATGGGCCAAGTTTGCACTTTGGGAGCATGGTGTGAAAGTCTTATTGGAGAGGTCTAAATTTACGCTGATCAAGATAGAGATAAATATCTTTGAAGAAGCAATTTTTACAATGAAGGCTCGTGTTTGCATTTGCTGTAGGGAGATATCAAGTGTTCCCCTTCATAACAATCTCATACTTTGTAAACATTACTCTTTTAAAATACAAATCATAAATTGTTGGAAATCAATGCTCAAATCTCTAGTTGCCCGGACACCCACCAACAAGGCCTGGTTTAGACACTGGATGGAGGCCGGTGGAGGCCAAATTGCTGAGAAAGGTTTGGTGCGCTGCCAAATAGGCTGGCTACATGTAAGTGTGGACAGATATTTCCATACAAGGCTGCTGCTCCAATGGTTTAAGGACATCTTCCCAAGGTACCTTGTCCTTGGGTTGTGGGTCCTAGTTCATTCGTGCCCGGCTAGCTATACCCTAGTTTACTTCGAGCCTAGTTCCCTGTGTTGAAGGAATGATTGGCCATGACCGACCTAGAGCTGGTGGACCGCCGTGGGTGCCTATAAATAATCGCTAGGTATAGCCCCGTGTTCATATATGAGATATTAGAAAATCACCTTATCATCTACCGTCACTGCTTTATGTACCCTTGCATTCTTTGTGCCTGTAGTCTCTGTCTCAGTAGTTCCCCATCATACCATTGAAGCTTCTTTCTCTAGAGCACAGGTGGAAAGTACAAGCCATCTGTTGTGATCAAATTTTTAGAGCATGATTCAGTGTTATTCTTGAATCTCCATGTCAGTATTTTGCAAGTTGTGCTTAATTTGCCTATGGAAGGTCCTACTCTTGTGTGTATTACAATATGTAAGTTTTGTATATGGTATCATAGCAATGGTGTTGAGTAAGAGGATGCTATCCATTACCTTTCTCAAAAGGTTTCTAGAGATTATGAGGCTTGAGAATGAGCCGGAGCTCCCCCCTGCGCATCCACGCCTGACCCGCTATTGCCCTGCTGCTGCCCTGCTGCTGTGTGCTTCATGCCTATGCGCGCGCAGCTCCTAGCCTCCTGCTAGTGCTCCACCCGTTCGCCCGCCTTTCCCTTGGCCCTCCCTTCGCCTCCCGCATGCGCCCCCTGTGCCCTCCTTGCCCTTGCCTTTGCCATCCTCGCCTTTGCCTCCCGCCTAACCGTCCAGTATAGAACTCCTTTTGAGCGTCAAGAGTCTTTTGAAACTCTGTAGCCATATGCTCTTATGTGTGTGTGTGTGTGTTGTGTGTGGAGTGCGTGTGTGAGAGCATATCTTGATACAGAGTTCTACACCCACTATTGGGCACTGATGACGTTAGTGGGGATGTCGTAGTATCTAGTCCATACTATGCATAATGGAGTTGATAGTTATATAGTCTTGTGGGTTGGCTACCATGAGTATATAACATGCACGTTCCTAAAAGGTGAATTTGGGCATGTTCCTGGATTCATCTAGGTATATAATTCAGCCGTATTAGCAGACATGCAGATTTCGCATTGTGAAGTTTTCGTCCGAGTTGCGGCTAGTTGATATTGTGCTTATTCTTTCTATCTTTTGCGGTGCATTTGCCCTATCAACTACTTATTTGCTATACTAATTCTTTCTATTTGCTACTTCCCTTATTGCTAGGCTTCATTATGGTTGAGTCTGCCTTGCATCTCCGGAGGTTTGACACAAACTCAGCACGAAGGGCTTTGTGTGAATATATGTTCTTATGTGTGTGTGTGGAGTGCGTGTGTGAGCATATCTTGATACAGAGTTCTACACCCACTATTGGGCACACTGATGACGTTAGTGCGGATGTCGTAGTATCTAGTCCATACTATGCATAATGGAGTTGATAGTTATAGTCTTGTGGGTTGACTACCATGAGTATATAACATGCACGTTCCTAAAAGGTGAATTTGGGCATGTTCCTGGATTCATCTAGGTATACAATTCAGCCGTATTAGCGGACATGCAGATTTCGCATTGTGAAGTTTTCGTCTGAGTTGTGGCTAGTTGAGATTGTGCTTATTCTTTCTACATCTTTTGCGGTGCATTTGTCCTATCAACTACTTATTTGCTGTACTAATTCTTTCTATTTGCTACTTCCCTTAGTGCCAGGCTTCATTATGGCTGAGTCTGCCCTGCATCTCCGGAGGTTTGACAGAAACTCAGTATGAAGGGCTTTGTGTGAATATATGCTCTTATGTGTGTGTGTGTGTGTGTGTGTGTGTGGAGTGCGTGTGTGAGCATATCTTGATAGAGTGTTCTACACCCACTATTGGGCACTGATGACGTTAGTGGGGATGTCGTAGTATCTAGTCCATACTATGCATAATGGAGTTGATAGTTATATAGTCTTGTGGGTTGACTACCATGAGTATTTAACATGCACGTTCCTAAAAGGTGAATTTGGGCATGTTCCTGGATTCATCTAGGTATATATATATATATATATATGCTCAAACAATACTTTCATATCATATGTTACGACCCTGTGTTTAGAAAACTCATAAGTGTGGCCAGCCCAAGTGTGAAAGGTGACAAAAAGGATTTTTAAAGTTATAAGGTTTTTAAACCTTTGATGATTTAAAGTATTATTTTTATTTTGAAAAGCATTGGTTTCTTTTAATCCTTGCTTTTGGCGTTTTTGAGAGAAAGCGCATCACCTCCTTATAAATGGAAGGGTGGCGGATTCGAGACCAAGGAAGGTGGTGGCCGGACGGTTTTACGCGGGCGCATCCCATGGAGCGTTGTTGTGCATGGACGCTGCTGCGCATGGTGCAACTGCTGCTGCCGCCGCCGCCGCCGCCGTCCCTAGGTGCTGCTGCTGCTGCTGCTGCTGCTGCTGGGCGCTGACAGGGGAGTTGTGCGCTGACTGGGGAGCTGTGCGCATGGCTACAGCCAGATGGGTTGCTGCCAGCAACAAGACACCAAAAGTGCTATGTGCACGGGCTGCCAGCAACCAGTAACCAGACATGTGGGCAGCTAGGCAAACGTCAGTTAGGCGAACAGCCAGTCGGGCAGCCAGGTGAACGCCAGGTGTGGGAAGGCGGTGCAGAGGATGGGCACACAATAGTGAATCTGGTCAGGTGCTGGTGGTCATGGAGCAGGTTACTTGCATGTGACAGCTAGGCGGGCGGTTTTCTGCAGCATGGAGCAGACCGCATCGTTGAGGCATCTCCGCAGCCAGACCGGACAAGCTTAGACCAGCATGATGGAAGCGGGTCTATGGGTTTTTTGCACCGTGATTGGATGGTGCATATGTGGATTTATCTGTCATGGAAACAGGACATTGGTTTTTCGAGAAGAAAACACGACTTTGGTATCGAGGATACAGGCCTATGGTTTATGGATACAGGTCTATGGTTTATCAGATACAGGTCTTCTATAGGAAGGACATGTGGTTTGGTTCAACACTACTGCTGTTTGGGAAAGGGTTGTGGGATCCATGGTAGAGATGGGGAAGACCTTTTCTAGTAGGAAGGTGTCGTACAGGTGTGCCTTCTCTATGGAATGCTTTGCTGTAATAGCGAGAGTTCTTATTTGGAAAGTCCTGGGTGAAAAGCTAAAAGGGATCCTATTGGTAAAGGATTCGACAAGTTATACTTTGTACTCATATTTGTTCAAATAAAGAAATACCGCAAGGGGCGCCATTGCATTTTGGGGCCAATCGGTGTCCTTATACTATTTGCAGGAGCATTCTAGCTCCCCTGTTTGTTTTCCTTTTTCAGGTTCCCATGGGTGATGAAGTGTTTTGTGTGCGAGTGTTTGTTCCACCGCCCGTCAGATTTCTGAAGGCTGGTTTCATCATACTCCAATAAAGCTGTTCTATCCATGAGATAGATGTTTGAGAAAACTATGCCAATAGCTAGGTCCTTCCAAGATCTTTGCTCTTCTGCAATCAACAAGAGAAGCTAACTAGTGCTAGTCGTGGGAGGCGATCTCTGTCAAGCGTGTATACATGCCGAATATAAGTGACAGGCCGAAAAAGGGCATCTGTAACCAGTGGGGCCACCCCAAACTCTGCATGTAGAATGTCATGTGGTACAGATGGCTTACTCCTGATCATGCGTGACAACATCATCACCTGTAGCCTCTCTATGCTCCTCAAGTGATCCTTCCCTAGGCCTGGCCCCCAAAGGGCTGCACCATACGTAGCTGTTGGTCGTACTAGAGTATCAAAGAGCTAGCACTTAGTGCAGGGTTCTTGGAAATGTGCCTGGAAACAGTCTCTCCAGATGGGCTAGGGAGGCGTGCCCCCTCGCAAGTCGGTTAGTGGCAGCTGTGGTCATGCAAAACAAAGGGCCTGTAAAAGTGACTCCTAGATACACATACTTCTGCACAATCTCCACTAGGGCATCTCTGTATATGAAAGAAAGTCGTGAGGCGATTGCATAAGATGTGTTGAAGACGATAACCTTGGTTTTGCCCAAATTGACCCCCCTTGCAAAATCTGTCCAATGCATTTTTGTGTTTTTGTAAACCCTCCGCTGAATCTGAGATCAAGACAATGTTGTTAGCATATAGCAATATGGGCACTACTGTCTGAGCCAATGGTGAACCTCTACCTCCGAAACTATCCACAAATACTGTGATCTCATCAAGGTATAGACCAAAGAGTGTAGGTGAGAGTGGGCAGCCTTGCTTAACCCCAATAGTGATACATATATCTCCCAAGGTCCCACCGGGTGCACGTACTCGGCCGAGTACTGCCTCATAGTGTGCCCTCACACCCCATATAATCTCATGTGAGAACTGGAGCTCCTACAAGCGTCAGATCAGACAAGATTGAGGGACGGAGTCAAAGGCTTTGCGGAAATCCACAAAGCAGCAATACATATGTCTCTTTGAGGACCTCGCCTCCTCTATGATAGCCCGTAAAGTAAAGATATGGTCCAGTGTGGAGAAGTTTCTCCTAAAGCCTGCTTGGCCTGATGCTCTGTTTCCCATCCTCTTTGCCATAGAGCTCATCATGTCCTCTAGTACTGCCCCATAGATTTTGGCCATTGTGATCCAATCATGATAGTCCTATAGCTACCTGGGTCCGTGGGATCTTGTGCTTTGTGGATGGGGACAATGGTGTTGGTAGTCCAGGAGGGTGGGAAGCCTTCACAGAGTGCTTTGTTAAAAAGACTGGCAAGAATGGGAGCCAATATGTGGTGCCCGTGGGCAAAATGTTCCGCGCGTAGATCCTCATGATCTTTTGGTCTCCCATTATGCAGCTTTTTAAGAGCCCTAGTGACATTGGGGGAATCAAAGAGAGAGAAAGGGGCAACGAAGAGAGAGAACGACTGTAGGAAGGGGGGCGAAGAGAGAAAGGGTTAGCAAAGAGAGAGAACGACGGCAGGAAAGGGGGCGAAGAGAGAGAACGATTGTAGGAAGAGCGAGAGAGAGAGAGAGAGAGAGAGAGAGAGAGAGAGAGAGAGAGAGAGAGAAATGAAAATGAAATGAAATGTTAATTAACGTCTTCAAAAGGCCAAAGTGACCTATGAGACCAAAGTTACAACCATGTGACATCTGATACACTGTTTGGAAAAAAAAAGAAAGAACTGAAGGTAAGTACTTATCTAGCCCTACAATACATAAGTAGGGAGCATCCGGAAGCAGCAACTAGGGAGAGTGGGAAGCTAATGCTACTAGTCAAAATGGGGCACATGAGATCATGGATACATGAATACATGAATATGGGGGAGTACAAAAGTGACAGTGAGTACAACAATATATGGTTGGAGTGGTAATCATCCTAGGAGCTCTAGCATGGGTCTCTGCCGGATGGCCTGGATATTTGCCATAGTGAGATGCCTGGTCGGACAATCCCGATGCCTCGCAATGATGCTCTCAATCCTCCGGTGTAGGCACTGTCTCCGATGTGAGGATCTGCGAACCCTCGGGCGTCTGGATCTGCCCAATTGGATAGCTCTCTCAACTAGAGTCCCATAGGGTGCTTGTTGTTGGGCTGTCGGCTGTGTGTCCTCCCGGGTAGTCCCTCTAAAGAAGTCAGTAATCTGTCTCTGTGTGGACTTCCTGCCAATCGGATGTCTACTCCTGATAATGGACTCTCTGAGCCTGCAGATCTCCAGGAGATAAAAACCCAACCATCTTTGATCACAATAGTCCATGACTCTACCCAGAGAGAGAGAGAGAAAAATAGCTGCTTCCGGCCTGTGCTCTTGTGCGCATATCCCCAAAAAACTTCCCCTCCTTGCTTTTAACGATTCAGCCCATGCTCTAGAGATATGATCTATGCTTTTCCTTTTTTGTCCAAAAGTGGTTTCCTTGCTAAAGATATCCAAGCCTTTGCTTTGTTTAGCCAGTCTCTCTATAAATGATCAAAGTTGGCCTCTTTAGTGTCAAGACTATAAAAATACTTCATAAAAGGGGGCGCGTAGCTTTTTCTATCCTTGTGGGCCCACAAATTGGCCCACATGTACATGCAGGGTGCCCATAAAGCTTTTTATGATACCCGAAGCCCATAAAAGCTCCTGTTAGGTGCCTAGGCTTCAATGCTTTTATCCTTAAGCTTAACCCTTCTTCTCTCGAAAATCCGCGTTCTCACCTTGCTTGTGTTTTTTGTGTGGGCTTCCCCCAAAACATTGATCAGAGTTGGTAAAGGGGCCAAATGGTGACATCCCCTCTGCCTTATAAGATGTCCACAACTGTAAAAGTCTGGTACGACCACCATACTCTTAAAATGTAGTAGATCCATTGCCAATATGTAGTATCCAACCACAGCCATACAAAAGAATATTTCCACCAGAAGTTTCTGTAGCCAACAGGCACCTTTCATAGTGGGAAATGTCTAGGCTGGTGATAGTAGTCGGCTAGCGCATATGGCCGTTTGATCCATCGTTTTACGGAGCCAGTAGAGATGACCATCACTACCTCTCCGGTGCCGCACATACCCCCCTCCCCCCCTGGCGGCGGGTGCTGGGGTAGCCAGTTGACAACAACTTTTTCTGATGCCTTTCTGTCGAAGGAGCGTGTATGTTCGAGGAGATGGTGTCTCCCATTTGCTTTTGTGTATTGTTATATCACTTAGACCGTCTGCCCGAGAGAGTGGCGTGATGACCTTCTCCTTCTCACTGAGTGCAGCATAGGGGACGGACTGGAGCATGGAGTCAATGTCCACCGCTATTCAGGGGCAGGCCATTGAGCTCTCACATCATTTGCATGATGTGCTTATCATTGATGTGCTTACCCACCTCTAGCCTTTGGTGTGGATGGAGTTGGGAGGATCGGGCCTTAGAGATTAGATAAGGGAGATGGTTTCCTCAAGCTTGGAGGTGCTGCTTTTTGTGTTTCTTCATGTTTTAGTGGTAATATCACTTTCCCCCCTCCTACAGATACCTGCATTGTGTCAGGTGGAGTCTAGAGTATGCATACTCAAGGGCTCGAGCAGAGTGGCTCCACATGGAGGCTAGGATTCATGCCCATCTGCACAGCTTTGTCGTAGGACCGACAGTGATTACTCTCCATCGAAGCCCACGCCCAAGACTCTTCGAGTTAAGTACAGTTCAGACAGTTCTGCTTCCCACCGATCTTCGTTATGCATATTGTCTCATGGAACATCGAGGGTTTTGGGGGTCCCACAATGCTTTTAGAGGCGTGGTGTTCTTAGAGAGGAGCACCATAGAGCAGCAGTTGGTGGACCCATTGACATCCTCTTCATTGAGGAGCATCATTTTTCAGAGGGACGTACCCGCCGCTGCGGGAAGATCTTGTAGGGCAGGAGTCACACCGTCTGGTCCCACTCTTTGGCTCTTTCGAGACACAAGGTGGAGTAAGCATATCCGTGAGTGAGCAGCAATTTGCCAGCAGCGGTTGACTTAGGCACCATTGTCACTAGACGAGCTTAGTGGGTGACCATCAAGATTGGAGAGGACTATGTGGCATTCCTGAATGTATACGTGCCCAACGTTGCAGCAAGCAGGGCCATCTTCTAGAGTACAGCTCGTTAGTCCCTACCAAAGGCAGATTTTTGGTGTATGGGTGGGGATTTTAACATGCTATAGTTGGTATAGGACAGACTCGGAGGTGGCATGGCTACAATATCTGGTGCAGAGTACTCCGCTTGGGACTCGGGAGGAGTTGATTTTGGTTCTCAGGGGCCAGCTAAAATACCAATCATGCCTCCACGACCACAAGTCCACCCATCTACATAAAACCAATCTAATCAAGATAGGTTGGGGCCAGTACTCCTCTTGTCGGATCTAGAGAAACAGAGACTATCGGGGCTGCGTCCACACTCAGGAGAAGATGCCATCTCCGATCACGCACTGGTTATTCTCTGTGTGGATGACCCTTGGAGGTAGGACAATCATTTGAGCACTTGGATCTGAGATAGCCTCATCCAGGACCTTGAGATTTGTAGCAGGATAGAGGGGATTCGGGAGAGGCTAGATTTTCACTCGGGAGCAGTCGCATGCGCATTGGATGCAGGCCTTGGAGAGATTAGCGGTCTATTATAGGAGGTAGCACAGCGCAAAGCATATTGGCTGGCTTTCGAGAGCAGGAGAGGAGCATTCGCAGGGGTCTTGCTTCTCTTCAACGACTTTAGGAAAGTGCACGAGATAGCCTATGGCTTGAGAGTTAGCCGGCTGTCGCCCGTACAGAGCTTAGATCCATACTGGAGTGGTGGGTGAAGTTCAGATACCATGCCAGAGCCTCTTTTTGGATGTAGGCGAGAGACAGGGTCACTGGGGATTTTTTTGTGATTGTAGGCCCATACAGGTGGAGAGATGGTATCCGCAGGTTGCGAGCCTAGGATGGATCCATTGTTACAGACCACCCCCACCCCACCTCCCCCCACCCCACCCCACCCCCCCCCCCCCCCCCTCCTCCTCCATGTGAGAGCCATCACCACAGATTTCTTCAGCTCTCTTGTCACAAGTGTCCCCATTTTCCCATAGGTGTTGGATGCGCTTGAGCAGGTTTGGCAGCCTACGAGAGAGGTGGTCCCTCACGCTCTACGGACCTTACTCTTGACCCCCTTCACATCTGAGGAGCTCGTAGAGGTTATGACGGCATTACCTAGGGGAACATGCTGGGGAGACGATGGGCTCCTAGTCTCCTTATTTCTCTGTCACTGGGATCTCATGGAAGGTGGCTTTAGAAAGGCCTTCAATGAGATAATGGTTATGGGAGTCATGCCAGAGAGTTTATCTGAGGGATTGATGCACTTGATTTCCAAGGAGGGTGGTGATAGATTGGAGATTCGGCAATGGAGACCCATCACCCTCCTAGACAGTGCGTAGAAAATTATGGCCAAGGCCATCAGCCGAAGACTACAGCCCTTTCTCCCCGACTTGATTCATTCATGGTACACAGATGGGTTTCATTAAGGAACATAGTATTTTGGACAACATCTTCACCTTTTGGGAGGCAATCGTCTCAGCCAGGATGCGACAATAGGATATGATTGTTCTCCTTCTTGACTTCAAGAAAGCCTATGACAGAGTAGATTGAGGCTTTTTGGAGGGGACGATGTGCAGGATGGGTTTTTCCCGGAGGAGGGGGTCTGGTTTTTTTGGGACTCTACTCGGCTTCACACCGCCAGGTTCTGATTTAGGGAGCTAGAGGCGTTACATTTCCGCTCCGCTCAGTCCCTTTGGCACCTTATCTCTTCCTATTTGTCGCCCAAGCCATGAGTAGTTTTCTCTCCGCCCGGGAGGATTGCGTCTTCCCATCTGCGCACAAGAGGAGCTACTTGATTCCGAGTTCGTCGATGACACGTCATCATACTTGTCGGGGGACGAGTGGAACCTCTAGAGATTTGCCAAGGCGATTGAGATCTTTTGCCGCAGCGCAGATCAACTAGCACAAGTTTTGTGGATTTTGGGTTGGCTCATCGCCCACATCGACTTGGCATCCAGTTGAGGCTTTTTAGTGGGTCTGGAGGGGCACTCTAGTTCGGTATCTTGGATGCTAGGTTGGCATTGACATCTCGTCTGAGCAACAACTAGCTCCTCTTCTTTTGAGCATTTGGAAGAAGTTGCTATGCTGGAGTTCTGCCAGGCTGTTCTTAGTTGGCCAGGTTGTGGTGGCGAACCATGTTCTTCAAACCTCTTGCCACCATGTGGTACATCACCTCCTTTTGGTCTTTCTTCTGGGCTTGTATTGATGAGATTTAGCGTTTGATTCGTAATTTTCTGCTGGCTGGTAGCGACGGGAGACCTACTCGGGCCAAGGTGGCCTGGAGAGTGATCATTCAGCCTCGACGTAGAGGGCGCCTAGGCATGATCGTCCCCTCCATATAGAGCTGTGCCCTGTGGGGCAAGTTGATTGTTCGAGATCATCTTCCAGGTGGTGAACGTTGGAAGGACTTCCTCTTGGCTAGGATTTCCGCCCGCACCGCGATCCTAGGAGGCCCTTGGCCTCAAAGCACGAGATGGATTTTCAAATAGATGCGGGCACGTGGCTTTAGCCCAGCGTTTGAGGACAGATTTGCAGCCAATCTCTTGCGTGCTTGAGATCATCTTAGGCCCGCTCTTCAGTAATCACAACTCCAGTAGCATCTGAGGAGTGTCTGCGGGCAGCCTCTGATCTGGAATCCCATGGTCCGTCTGCCTAGCGGTCACATGCTTGGGGCTTGCCTGTAGGTATCGTGGGGAGCTTTGAGCACAGGCCACACTAGGTCACTTGGAAATTGCCTTACATTCAGACAGCTACCCCCAAAGGCCTAGGAGAGGGGCATAGTCACATGGGTCGGGGAACGGGAACGGGGACGGGGGGTGGGACGGTACACAAAAAATGCATCAATATATTCATCAAAATGCATCAATATAGCCATTGTGATTGAACTTTGAGCTTTGAAGGCTGGCCGCTAATGGCATTGGGGCCTGGGCAGCTTAGATGGAGTTGTGGACCTGTGGTAGTGGCAAGAACTTGTGCTGCTGTGCAGTCACTGTACACTGCAGAGCAAAGATGGAGGAGCAAAGACGGAGGAGAGGCTGAGAGCAAGTGTGCACATGTGACAGTAGAGACGGATGGAGGAAAGCACTCAGCAGAGATTTCTCGCACAACAGCACAGACGGAGGAGAGCAAGTGTGCACACTGCACAGGTGACAGGTCACAATAGAGACGGGGGAGTCTGGAGAGCACTCAACGCAAGACAGCAGAGACGGAGGAGGGCAGAGATCGCTCGCACGACGGGCCTTTTTTTAAACAAAAAAACATAAAATGAGGAGAAGACAAAATATCTCGTTTTTTTTCCCTTCTCGTCCCCAAACAAAGCTGCCAGCTGTCCCACAAGATTAACACGTCCCCTGACAGGGGACAGTTGTCCCCTGGTGAGGGACGGGACATGGGACGTCCCCCCTGCAGAGGGTCGCATCCCCGTGTGAAAGGGAGGCCGGGATGGCATTCCCCCGTTCCAAAGGCCTGGAACGGGCGTCCCCTGTGACTATGGAGAGGGGCCTTGCTGGGATTTGGGGCAGAGTTAGACTTAGCCTCGACATCGACTTCTCCATCCCTATGGAGTGGTTGGCCCCGATACCGGACCCGCCTCCCCTGCAGTGGTGGCTGGGAGTATTCACCAGGCACGATATACCCCTGTGCCATTCATGGCATGGATGAGAGCTCTGCCTCGCTCACCTTCTCTATTGGGCTTCATGGCAAACTGGAGAGAGTGGAGACCCCCTTAGAGTAATTCAGGGGATGCACGTTGCAGAGGGTGAGGGTGATTGGTTTTCATGCACACGAGTGGCGCATCGACCCTCCTCTGGCCAAGGTGGCTAGAGCGAGACTCGCGCATTTATGAATTTGGGAGGGCCGGCCTCTCACGAGACTTCAGTGGGATCCGTGAGAGTGGACATGGCATGATCCAGAGGACAGTGAGGAGACGCCTGACATCCCCTTTTTTTCTTACACTGCACGGCTGGGCCGCAGGATTCAGATGTTAGGGGTTGAGAGAACTCCAGCACTAGCAGGACACTGGAAGCGGTTGTGGGATAGTTTTCGATCATAAAAGATCACTCTCTTCATGTGGTAGATGGCACATAGGAGCTTGGCAGTTGGCACTTGGTTGGCCATTGGTGGTAGACCGGCATTATGTTCGAGGTGTGGCCATCCCCAAGAGTCTCAATGTCATTGTCTTTGGGATTGCGCGAAGGCTCCTATGCATTTTTACTAGGGCCCCCGCATGTATTGTTAGATGGGACTTAGTTGCTCGGGTCACTGAGGTTGCGGTTGTTATGAGAATATATTTTAAGTCCTCTTTAAGAATATTATTTTTCTCTCTTGAGTAATTTGGGGACGCCGAGATTACTCTTGCGTCATGCCGGCTAGGTTAATATCGTGGATGATACCACTATAAATATTAATACGTACGGTATATGACGTATGCTTGGGGCCGTCTATGATTATTTCAGTTAGGTTTGTATTGGCAGGGTGATCCTTGGAAGTACTTACGCCTGGTAGTCATGAGTTGGTTATGGTTTGTGCCTGTTTAATATTTGTGGGATTAATTTAATTATTAATTGGACTTATATTTTCAGGTGAAGAAGATTACGAGGATTGATAAATAATGTTGAGGAGAATGTTTCTTATGTGTATTATATTTATTTTTACAAGCGTAGCTTGTAACCTTAGTAGTTGATTTTTTCATTTTGATACATTGGGAAAAATACATTTATAATGTTGAATTTATTAAAGCCTAAAGGCTTTACCCTAGCCCCAATTTTTAGGACACTCTATTTTTATTATGGAAGAGTGTCGTGCTCTCTAAAAGCACACTTTGTATATTTTTGGGAGCTATGGTCTATTTTTGATGAAAAAGCTAATAAAAATACTCTTGTGTGGGGGGAGGCCACGCACAAGGGGGGGGAAGATTGCACCCAGCATGGTGTTGATGGTGATGTTTTTCTTTCTCTTGCCTTATGTTTTGTCATATGCTTTAATGTTCAATTTAATTCAAGTAGTTGTTTTAATATTTGATGTATTTTTATGAGTTTTTGATTATTCCCTTCAAGAAGATTAAAGGGTCCCGTTTGAGTGGTATCAGAGCTTTGGCGTAATTTAATTTTCTTGAAAGGCGGTCAAAAGAGGTGAAAGAGACAAAAAACAGAGGTGATTTTGGTAATTTTCTTGAATTTAAATGAAAGAAGAACACGTTTAGGGATTTTTGTTTATGTATGGATGAAATAAAGCTTGTTTTTAACCATTGGATAATCAATCTCCATCAATCTATTGTCCAAAGGGTAAAACTAGGTGGAAAACCATTAGTGGGTTTCCCAAAACCATAAAACTACCTTTCTCTTCACTAATCCTCTTCTTAATCTGTTCGTACGGATTGAAAGAGCAAGCAGAGGAGCATTGAGAGCCATAATCAGAATTGCTAAACCTTTCATTTGCTCAGTTTCTATAATCAAGGGTGGAAGGTGATGGATTTTTCTTAATTTCTCTCAATTAGTAAAAGCGCCTCTCTCTATGAGAAATGAGTAAAAGCCATATATATATATATATATATATATAAATATAAATATAAATATATATAATTTTCAATCTCTCTTTCTCTCTCTCTCTCTCTCTCTCTCTCTCTCTCTCTCTCTCTCTCTCTCTCTCTCTCCTTCATACCTCGGCGATGACCGCTGCGAATTCAGGGAGGGGAGGAATTTTCAGGTTGCGTGAAATCCAGGAGGAGCTAATTAAAAAAAAAACAAACAAAAATCTCCCTTTTTACTCTTGCGCTGAATTATTACTGCGCGCTGCGCGGGTAGTGTCAAGAGGAGAGTATAAAGGCTTTGATAAAGCTTTAATAAAGCTTTATAAAACCAATATAATATATATTTCTTTTGTTGCTGTAGTAAAAAAAAAAAAATCTCCCTCCATCATGCATAGATGAATAAATCTTTAACAAAGCTTTATAGAGATAAAGTTTTATAATAATTTAAAAAAAAATTAATTTAAAAAAAAACTTCATATTATTATTATGTTTCATTTTCCTTCTCTATTCATGCGCTGAGCGCATCCTAGTAGAGGAAAAATTATTTTACTATATATATATAAAAGCTTTTGACTAAGCTTTAAAAGCTTTCAAATAAGCTTAAATGAGATCAATAAAATGTTTTATAAAAGAAAAATATTTTTTGACTATTCCCATCATATTTTATGGAAAAGAATCTCATGTACATATAGTTAGTTTGGATTTCTTCTACAGATTTTTAGAACTTACCTCCAGAGAAATTTTGAGACTTTAGTCAAATTCTTGTGAATAATGTTGTTTTCTAAATCCTCATGAAGTACGAATAATATAAACAGCTTGTTAGTGAAGATATCATTAAAATGTTGCTTTAACCTACGGCGAGTTTTCTTATTTTAAAGAGTACATGGATTATTTCTTGAAAAATTATGCATTTGTGTATTGAGCTAACTTGGCAGGATTCACATCTAGCTCGACATTCCATATGAGATAAGAAACCCTATCTTTTCTCTTGTTTTAAATTTTTCCTATTCCTTTTAATTGTCAAGAAATGGGTGAATATCCGCAGCACAATTGTACTATTCAGGAACAGCTTGATTCTCTCTATATTCTTTTGAATCAAGAACGAGAGCATCGGGACAACTTTCAAAGAAAGATTGAACGACATCTGTCTAGACTGAACAATTATATTAAGAAGAAAGTTAAAACTGTGGAAGCATCTGACATGCATAGCCCGACCAATGACATCGTATCCAAGCTGTCTATTGTCAAGTGTTTCAAGTGTAAGATGTTGGGACATTATGCTAAATCTTGCCCAACTAAAAAGAAGAACCAAATTGCAGTAAAGGACATGCTTGACACCGAAGAGGTTAATGTACTCGACACATTAACCAAAGGTGGAGGTATGTGTAAAAAAATTTATTTATTGTATACAATTTCTTGTTTGCTTTTGTATCTGTTTTCTGAATATTCTTTCCTTCTAGACCTAGTTAGAAAAGTTTAGCTCCTGAAAAGAATTTTAGATACCGTGACCTAACTAGAAAGATCGAGACAAGATTAGCAAAAGTTATCTTCAAGATCTAGTTGCCCAAATTCAAGTAAAAATGATTGCTAGACATTTCATAGAAGATTAGCAAAAGTTATCTTCAAGATCTAGTTGCCCAAATTCAAGTAAAAATGATTGCTAGACATTTCATAGAAGATTAAGACCAATTTGAAGATTCAAGAACCAAGCAAGTTTCTCCATTCTTTGATTTAAGTTATCAATTGCTTCACCATCGAATTTAGTAATGATGAGAAAAGTAAAGAAATAGCTCTCAAGTGACTAGAAACCAAGCTTAAGTTGTATACCAATCACAATTACGAAGTTTATACGAATTTAAGTAAAGTTTTGTCTAAATTTTCAAGTGTTCTAGTTTAAGATCTATCCAAGTACAAGATTCTTTCTAGACCAAGAATTGCTCTAAGTCAAAGATATATTCAACCACAAGATTTAAACTCCTTAAGAACAAGATTTATTCAAGAATTTTAATTATGATTAATTAAAGACTAATCTCTCAATTTTCGTCAATTCAAGTATTTTTAATCTAAGCCAAGATTCATTACTAGTATATCAAGTTCTTGCTATCAACTAGGGCGCAAGATGTCTATCTTTCTTCAAGTTTTGATTTCAAGTTTAAGATTAAGCTTAAGATCAAGATTTCCTTTAGATTTCATTGTTTACAAGTAAGATTTACAAATTCAAGAATTATAAACCTATTCAAAGATTATAATTTTTGAATTTAGTTAGACAATTACAAGATTAAGATCAAGAACAAATTCCCAGAATTCATCAAGTTATTGACAGTAATGTAAGTGATAATTTTCAATCTTAAGTTGATAAGAATTTCCATTTCGACCTAATTTATTTTTGGAATAAGACTTGTAGTCTAATTTTGAGGATAGAGAAAAGTTATGTTAGAATGAAAGTTTCAGAGGGAATTAGCTACTCCGTCTCAAACTTCTGTTCTTAAGGTAGTATCGTGTGGAATTAATCTGTGGTATGGGACATTAGATTGGTTTCACATGGCTACATGAGTCGTATCCATGTTAATTAAATATCTTTTGACATTCAAAAACCATCCTCAAGAAGATGCAAAATGGATGCCGATAAATTTTTCCGAGCTTATCTTGAGATCCTTCGTTCTTTTCAAACCTAGCAAACCTGCAATTGAGGACAATTGCAAACTCAAGCAAGAGGTATGTTATGAGAATATATTTTAAGTCATCTTTAAGAATATTATTTTCTCCTCTTGAGTAATTTGGGGACGCCTAGGTTACTCTTGCGTCATGCCGGCTAGGTTAATATCGTGGGTGACACCACTATAAAAATTAATACGTGCGGTATATGACGTATGCTTGGGGCCGTCTATAATTATTTCAGTTAGGTTTGTATTGGCAGGGTGATTCCTGGAAGTACTTACGCTTGGTAGTCATGAGTTGGTTATGGTTTGTGCCTGTTTAATATTTGTGGGATTAATTTAATTATTAATTGGACTTATATTTTCAGGTGAAGAAGATTACGAGGATTGATAAATAATGTTGAGGAGAATGTTTCTTATGTGCATCACATTTATTTTTACAAGTGTAGCTTGTAACCTTAGTAGTTGATTTTTCCATTTTGATACATTGGGAAAAATACATTTATAATGTTGAATTTATTAAAGCCTAAAGGCTTTACTCTAGTCCCAATTTTTAGGACACTCTATTTTTATTGTGGAAGAGTGTCGTACTCTCTAAAAGGACACTTTGTATATTTTTGGGGGCTATGGCCTATTTTTGATGAAAAAACTAATAAAAATACTCTTGTGTGGGGGAAGGCCACGCACAAGGGGGGGGAAGATTGCACCCAGCATGGTGTTGATGGTGATGTTTTTCTTTCTCTTGCCTTATGTTTTGTCATATGCTTTAATGTTCAATTTAATTCAAGTAGTTGTTTTAATATTTGATGTATTTTTATGAGTTTTTGATTATTCGCTTCAAGAAGATTAAAGGGTCCCGTTTGAGCGGTCGTCATGCCATATGAGAGGGAAGGCTAGTCCTTTAGGTCTCTCACCTTCGCATTTCTGCAATGCGAGTTCTAGCTCCACCTACGGGTCACTGGTCTCCACGTTCTAGTTAGAGATGGGAGATTTGCAGCATATAGCTGCATGGCACATATGGAGAGCTCTATGCAGTGAAGCCATCGAAGGCACCCTCACGCCGCTAGCAGAGTCTATCCGGAGCATCTGGCTCGATATCATTCATACCCTCTGTGGTCGGTGGGGGCAGCTTCAAGGTGACTTACACCGCATGTGGAAGTGCTAGTAGACTTTCTTAAGGATCTGGCATCACGGTCCCTTTCTTATTGATAGTGGTGGCAAGCCCACTTGGCATTATAGACCACTTGTGTAGCTATTTTCCCCTCTCCCTCTCCCTCCCCCTCCCTCCCCTAGAGTGGCTAGCCGGATGAGAGCAACATCCTCCCCTTTATGCATCTTGACTCTCGCTTCCCATTTGAGGACGAGTTTGTACGTAGCCATTTTGGCTGTTTTCTCGGCAACTAATAGAAAAATCTTTTTCCAGGAAAGAAAAAAAGGTTTTGTGTAAGGCTCTTCGGCTAGTTGCTATGTTGAAGGAAATGGGACAAATGGAACAACTTTTTGCCAACTCAATCTCAAGTGTTCAGTGTAACATGCAATGTAGAAGCGTGCTAGATCAATGCTAATCAAACGGTAACCAAGAGCTACTTAATTCTAATCTAAACGGGGATTTTTAGAAGAAAGCTGGAGCATTTACTGGCAAAGTTTTACCGGAAAGATGGCTACAATACATGAGTAGCATGGGATTTTATTTATCAAAGTGACTTATAAGGTCTATAAGTTAGTGTGTGTTCACACAACATTAAAGTTTGGCTGGACTTATTATTATTTTGTGCATGTATAGGTGGACAGGAGGAGGTGCCTAGAGCAAACTTGGGCTACAAGCCTGATATAGGAGAGATCTGGCCGAGTGTTAACTAAATAAAGTAGAGAACCAATAAGTTGGCGATACTTCTGTAGAATCAACCTCAGGAGAATCATCATCTTTGGATAATTTTAAATTAGGATCCATGGGACAAGTGAGTGATGCACAATCATGCATGCCATATTTCTCAAGCAACCTTAAAGTATACTTCTTTTGACAAAGAAAGATGCCAGAAGCAAATTGCCACACTTCTAAACCAAGAAAATAGTGGAGTAGTCCAAGATCAGTCATGGCAAATGATGTTGTGAGTTGAGTTTGAACCCATTTGAGTAGATCCAAATTAGAGCCAGTGAGTGTCAAATCATCCACATAAAGCACAAGAATGCATATATCATCATCCACAATAAGCACATAAAGATTAGGATCTGCATGAGTCCTCTCAAAATGTAGAGAAAGGAGAAAACTGTCAATCTTCTGATACCAAGCTCGAGGAGCTTGCTTAAGACCATAAAGAGCTTTCTGTAATAAATACACATCATGTTCATGACCCTGTGCAATAAAACCTTCAGGTTGTTCCACATAAACTTCCTCCTCTAGATCTCCATTCAAGAAGGCAGATTTAACATCCATTTGATATATAGGCCAGGCATAGTGAGAAGCAAGAGCAAAAACAACACGAATAGTAGAATATCTGGCAGTAGGAGCAAAAGTTTCATCAAAGTCTTCACCTTCTTTTTGAGCATAACCTTTAGCAACAAGGCGTGCCTTGTACTTATCAAGAGTACCATTAGAATGAAACTTGACTTTGAAAATCCACTTAACACCAATGACCTTTTTATGTAAAGGTCGTGGAACTAACTGCCATGTGTTATTAGATTCAATAGAAGAAATCTCTGCTTGCATTGCTTCACACCAATGTGGTAAGGAAAGAGCTTCCTTAACCGTTTCAGGCTCAAACACATCACCAATATGAGACATCAAGGCAATATTTACTGAAGGGCGTGTACGTAAGACACGTGTAGTAGATTGTTGAGCATCTGAAAGTGGTATACCTGAATCCTGAAGTAGAGAGCGAACCCATTTTGGAGGACCAGAAGTCCGTGTAGAATCAAATGAAGTAGTAGGTGTCGCAATCGAAATGGATGAAGGGGATGAAGTAGGAACTAATGGTGTAGATGACGATGAGACTGTAGGGAATGAGAGAGGCCCAAGCTCAAGAGATGGAAATGGATCTGAGAGAGATGTAGAAGGTGGTAACTCATCAAGACCAAAAACATGCTCATCAAAGATGGCATCACGTGAAAGAACAATATCCTCACGAGAAGGATCCCAAAAACGGAACCCTTTGGAGCGAGAAGCATATCTTGTGAATATCATAGGTTTGGACTTAGCATCAAGAGTCCTCCTGTTAGAAGAAGACACATGCACATGAGCAACACAACCAAAGACATGAAAATGAGAAACAGTAGGCTTGTGGCCTGTGAAAGCCTCCTCTGGAGTCATGCTGTCCACTGCTTTTGTAAGAGAGCGATTGAGAAGATAAACTGAAGTAGCTATAGCCTCACCCCAAAAGGAGGAAGGTAGCTTCGCATGATGTAAGAGGGAGCGGGCCATTTCCTTCACCGTTCTATTCTTTCTTTCAACCACACCATTCTGCTGAGGAGTGTAGGGTATGGTGGTTTGTCATTGTATGCCTTGAAGCTAACTATATGTTCAGCTTTTGGTTGAATATATACACTTTCACTCTTGCATGTTTGTGCAAGAAGAATCCTTTGTCTATTGCTATGTGTTGGAGGATAGATACTTTGAGCAATTCAGATATCTATCTCTTTTGGCCGCAAAGCTAGTAAACTACTTTATGATTTTGGTATTCTATGTAATACGGAGTCATTTATCTATTAGCAATGAGGATTTACTTCATATTGATGACGCTTTTGTCACTATGACTGTACATACATCTGACAATTATATTGGCGTCAATCAAGTTTCGCGTTCCCTGTTTCTCGGGATAGACTATGCTATTGGCTCCCTTTTTATTCGAGATGCAGTGGACTTATGGAACTCATGGATATCTTATCCATCGAGGATTTTTCTATGGATTTCTATCATTGGCCGAAATGCCTGTAAAACTATCTGTCACAGACATATTTATGAAGAACCAAGGTCTATGCGTGTGATTTATTGTTGTCTTATGTTATACTGCACTCATGGAAGAGTTGGTGACTCTAGTGAGTCTCATGGAAGAGTTGGTGACTCTGTCGAGTGAGAGGAGTTGGTGACTCCATTTAGTGAGAGGCAATGAACAGAGTCACCAACTCTTCCATGATCCCATGAGTTCCGATACTGAGAAATCAGAGTCACCAACTAGTATTTCATGAACTCATGGAAGGGTTGGTGATCATGGTGAGTGACTTCGGGTTGGTGACCCTCTGAACTCATGCAAGAGTTGGTGACTCTAGTGGCAAAGTTTGGCATGAAAGATGGCTACAATTCATGTGCAACATGGGATTTTATTTATCGAAGTGACTTATAAGGTCTTTAAGTTAGTGTATGTTCACACAACATTAAAGTTTGGCTGGAATTACTATTATTTTGGGCATGTATAGATGGATAGGAGATGCCTAGTGTAACTCGCGGCGGCAGTGCGCGGGGGACTAGGGCCTTTGACACATTGTTGATACCATCAATGCATGTTAAAACACTTAAACATGGCCACAGCCTTAACACATATCCATCATCACTTTGCATAAAACATAAAGCTCGACAAAACATCCACAAATGCTGAAAATGGAGCTTGCACGTGTGACACCGCATAGAGGCCGGAATGGGCCGACCCCCCTTTTGGAGTATTTTATTACCCAAGGAGAATAATATCATGTACAAGCTTTGAGGGCCTTACTCTCCCCACGGGAGATGCCGGATTATCCCTATACAAATGCCATAATACAGCCCAACACAAGGCAACCAAGCCGGAACATAGGCTGTAGAAATGCCGAGCCAACAATATAATCCATATACCTCCGTGTGGGTACTGATTCTTCCCCAAAAACCACGGGTCTTCATGCAATAGAAAGGGTACAGCAAGTACAACTCTCCATTCAGCCGGTACAACAGGTACAATGGTTGGTACAATGGCTGGTACAGTAGGTACAAAAGTTGGTACAGTCGGTACAATGGGTGGTACAGCAAGTACAGAAGCTGGTACAGCTAGTACAATGGCTAGTACAGTTGGTACGGTGGCGGGTACAGCTGGTACGGTGGTTGGTATAGCAAGTACAGCAAGTACAGAAGCTGGTACAACTGGTACAATGGGTGGTAGAGCAAGTACAGAAGCTTCAGTATTTCTTCGCGATGGAAGCCTCCAAAACAGTCCCCAACAGCCGGTATTCTTCATGGGCAGCCTTCAAGAGAGAGAGAAAGAGAGTAGCCATCATTAGGGCAGTCTTCAACGGTGGTAGAGGCTAGTGTGTAGCAAGAGAGCCTCCTTTAATGAAGAGAGAGGACTCCACTTTATAGATTTGGGTCTCCCATGAGCTAAAATGGCAAGAGAAGGCTACAATGACAAGTGGAGAGCCACACAATAGCTGAAGTGACAAGTGTGAGGCCACTTGTCTCACTTTGATCCTCTTTCTAACAAGTGTCAGGCCACTTGTCTCACTTTGGTCCACTTTCTTGCCACATGTCCCAATCCAAGAGATGGGTCCTTTCATAAACTTTATCTCTAAAAATATCCCAACTGGTAGACATTCTGTCATAGGCACTTTGCCAACTCTTGGTATCTCCTCAATTCCAGATGTAATGACGCGAACAGAATTTCCATCGGAGTCGGGCCAAAAATAGCAACTCTCCTAAATTTTAGGAGTGTGGTCCTTTGTATTCTAGGATAATCTCCCATTCCCAAAGCTTGTACTTTCAGACTGGGAAATGTCCAGGCTGGTGACATCCTCTCCAACTTCTTAAAAGTTGTCCGCAACTTTAAGCTTCAAGCCATATATTCAAGATATAATCATGTCCCATCGATTGGGCGAGACGAGACAGTCTCAAAAATCCAATATAACTGAAGAATCCATGTCCCAAAGAAATGGACGAGACTAAATAAGTCTCCATAATACCAATATCAAAATCATGTCCCAAGATAAATGGGCGAGACAAAAACAGTCCCATAAGTCCAGATATCATAATCATGTCCCAAGATAAATGGGCGAGACAAATCAGTCCCATAAGTCCAGATATCATAATCCATGTCCCAAGTAAATGGGTGAGACAAAACAGTCCCATAAGTCCACATATCATAATCCATGTCCCAAGTAAATGGGTGAGACAAAATAAGTCTCCTGCCAACAAGATATCGGTCCACATGACCCTTGGCATAGACATAAGTCCCGTCATGTCCACTTTACCACTTGCACTCCGTGTTGGTACTCTGACCTCACACCTTGGATGAGAGGTGGGCTCAAGTAACAAGATAAAACAATCACTCGTCGCAGGCATAGATAACCTGGTGTTCCATAAGCATTTCTGCTACACATAGTTTATAGGCATTTCGGCCACCAATAGTTTGTAGGCATTTCGGCCACCAACTCACACTACCCTCTCAAGTGCCCATGTTCCCTTCCATCTGCTCTCTATTGTTCCACCCACACATGGTAGAAACAATCTTCAAGAGAGCACGTAGGACAAGAGAACACTACACAGGGTATGTTGTGCTTGTCACTACCCTTTGAAGTACCCATGTTCCCTTCCATCTGCTCTCTATTGTTCCACCCTCACATGGTAGAAACAATCTTCAAGAGAGCACGTAGGACAAGAGAACACTACACAGGGTATGTTGTGCTTGTCACTACCCTTTGAAGTGCCCATGTTCCCTTCCATCTGCTCTCTATTGTTCCACCCTCACCTCACATGGTAGAAACAATCTTCAAGAGAGCACGTAGGACAAGAGAACACTACACAGGGTATGTTGTGCTTGTCACTACCCTTTGAAGTGCCCATGTTCCCTTCCATCTGCTCTCTATTGTTCCACCCTCACATGGTAGAAACAATCTTCAAGAGAGCACGTAGGACAAGAGAACACTACACAGGGTATGTTGTGCTTGTCACTACCCTTTGAAGTGCCCATGTTCCCTTCCATCTGCTCTCTATTGTTCCACCCTCACCTCACATGGTAGAAACAATCTTCAAGAGAGCACGTAGGACAAGAGAACACTACACAAGGTATGTGAATCATGAGTTTCATAAGTCCAATGCATCCCAAATAAAGGGAGCCAAAAAGAATAATCCATCCCAATAAAAGGGAGCCATAAACATAATCCATAAACCCGAGGATGGATCCAAATCCCTAGAAAAGAAGTCCAGGAATCCATAGACCTGTATACCATAATCCTTGTATACCATAACTCTTACCACATACTCCGTGCTAACCACACACCTTGGAGTAGAGGTGGACTTTATCCATAAAAGCATCATATCCATGAGATATCCAAAGATTTCTTCTCGATAAACTCGGACAGATTCATCCATAGAAATTGCTTGTGAAGCCCAATATCTATATAAATCTCGTCCAAGAAAGAAATCTCCATGGATATAATCCATCCCAATAAAGGGAGCCATGAAAAGAATTCATCCCATTAAAGGGAGCCATAAACAATGTTTCCCTGAAACCATCTCAAGGCAAACAACACCACCTTTCTCCTTGCATAGCTATACAAGGGTTAGTGAACATCAAAAACACTTCATAGCAAATAGCAAAAGCACCAATTTTACAAACTCAAAGTATACTTAGCTTTTCTTTGCCAGGTTGGTCATGAAGCCAAAAGAAATATCTCCTCACCATATTCTTAAGATATCCTGAGATATATCTCCATATAGCTTGCCTGTAAGCTTGATAATATAATCCACAATATCCATATGGAAAGAGTGCTAAACGTGTGCACATAAAGCCAACTCCATACTTCCAAGATAAATTTTGTGAATTCATAAATCCTTAGATCAACAAGCTGTCTACTGCTCATGCTCTTGCTTCATAAGCTATGAAGCGGCTGGCCATGCTTAACAGCAATGATGGTAAGTGTGGTCCCCACTTGAGATCTTTTCTCTTCCTTATTGATAGAAGGAAGCCTCCGCTTCCAAGAAAGCCTATGCTCTGATACCAATGTAACTCGCGGCGGCAGTGCCCGGGGGACTAGGGCCTTTGACACACTTGTTGATACCATCAATGCATGTTAAAACACTTAAACATGGCCACAGCCTTAACACATATCCATCATCACTTTGCATAAAACATAAAGCTCGACAAAACATCCACAAATGCTGAAAATGGAGCTTGCACGTGTGACACCGCATAGAGGCCGGAATGGGCCGACCCCCCCTTTGGAGTATTTTACCCAAGGAGAATAATATCATGTACAAGCTTTGAGGACCTTACTCTCCCCACGGGAGATGCCGGATTATCCCTATACAAATGCCATAATACAGCCCAACACAAGGCAACCAAGCCGGAACATAGGTTGTAGAAATGCCGAGCCAACAATATAATCCATATACCTCCGTGTGGGTACTGATTCTTCCCCAAAAACCACGGGTCTTCATGCAATAGAAAGGGTACAGCAAGTACAACTCTCCATTCAGCCGGTACAGCAAGTACAATGGTTGGTACAGTTGGTATAGTGGTTGGTACAGCAGGTATGGTGGCTGGTACAGCAGGTACAGCAAGTACAAAAGTTGGTACAGTCGGTACAATGGGTGATACAGCAAGTACAGAAGCTGGTACAGCCAGTACAAGGGTTGGTACAGCAGGTACAGTGGTTGGTACAGCAGGTACAACAGGTACAGTGGTTGGTACAGCTGGTACGGTGGCTGGTACAACAAGTACAGCAAGTACAAAAAGCTGGTACAGCTGGTACAATGGGTGGTACAGCAAGTACAGAAGCTTCAGTATTTCTTCGCGATGGAAGCCTCCAAAACAGTCTCCAACAGCCGGTATTCTTCATGGATAGCCTTCAAGAGAGAGAGAATGAGAGTAGCCATCATTAGGGCAGCCTTCAACGGTGGTAGAGGCTAGTGTGTAGCAAGAGAGCCTCCTTTAATGAAGAGAGAGGGCTCCAATTTATAGATTTGGGCCTCCCATGAGCTAAAATGGCAAGAGAAGGCTACAATGACAAGTGGAGAGCCACACAATAGCTGAAGTGACAAGTGTGAGGCCACTTGTCTCACTTTGATCCTCTTTCTAACAAGTGTCAGGCCACTTGTCTCACTTTGGTCCACTTTCTTACCACATGTCCCAATCTAAGAGATGGGTCCTTTCATATACTTTATCTCTAAAAATATCCCAACTGGTAGACATTCTGTCATAGGCACTTTGCCAACTCTTGGTATCTCCTCAATTCCAGATGTAATGACGCGAACAGAATTTCCATCGGAGTCGGGCCAAAAATAGCAACTCTCCTAAATTTTAGGAGTGTGGTCCTTTGTATTCTAGGATAATCCCCCATTCCCAAAGCTTGTACTTTCTAAATAGTTAAACATCCTGGAGTCCACCAGACCCCTTTCAGACTGGGAAATGTCCAGGCTGGTGACACCTAGAGCAAACTTGGGCTACAAGCTTGGGAAAAGCATAAAGATGCTATTTTTGGGCAAGTCCAGTTATTTTTGGCAAAAAAGAAAAAGCACTTCAAAAATAGAACAGGTCAACTCTATTAAAGCTGAGTGGGGGCTCCTCTTTTGGCATCATCATCAAGCTCATGCCTCTGTTGGCCGACTGCAGTTTTCTCTCTCTTCCCTTTGCGCTGATCGTACAGCTGCTAGACGGTGTTCTTACCCAGTTCTGGCCGTACAACAACCACCAGCAGATCGGGTTGTACAGCCTACTACAGCCAACTGTTTTCGTATTTCTCTCTCTCTCTCTGCTGAGCAGTAGTCGAACAATACAGGCCCACATGTGTGAAATCAGTCAATGTCTTTCATCTCAGATTTGGCTGTTGTTATGTGCACAAAGTGTATCTACCATGTGCTACATGCACACAAGACTAGCGTCGAGGCTTGGGGAAGCTTGGAGCTAGGCAGGCTGATTGGCGAGCTGGGCTAGGGATAGATTGACGGGCGGGCGCCCAAGTGTGGACGTCCGATGACCGGCTAAGAGCCTAGTCAATAGTTCATAGAGTCTCGCGTGTCTTTGTGAGAGCTCTATGGTCAGGAGCCTGGATCTAGTGCAGATGTGCACCTGCTTTATGTAGCCGAGGCCGGCACTAGTCTCGAGACCCACGAGGGTAGCTCCGTGGCGGTATGGGACGTCACAGGGTAGAGATTGGTCAGTACGTCTTGCTAGTTAGCTCAGCTCGTGGCTCGGTGGGGATAGCCAAGACTTGTGGGTTTTGCCCACCACAGCTGTCAAGGTTGCGTGGTGAGTCAGGCCTGCACCCCCTTCACGTTATTTGGCTTTATTTTGCAGGTTTCGAGTCTTGTATCAAGAGCGTTCTACGAGGAGATCCTTGGGGATTTGACAGTGGTATCAGATCATGCCTTGAAGAGCGTGCAAGTCGGTAGGTAGAAAAGAACAAGGTCAAAGGAAGAGGTATGAATTCGAGAAGACTGCTGTTTTTTTTCAAAATTCAGCATGTTATGTTTGCATCGTTGGAACCCAAGTGGGTTGTGGTCATGGAACGGGTTGTTTTGTTAAGCAAGTAGAAGAGCTGTTTTATTGGCAAGGAGAGAAACATAACGTAATAGGCTGTGAATTAGTAAGTAAAAGAGAGAAGAGGAGAGAAGAACTCCTTGTGACTGTATGATTCAGTGGGAAAAAGAAAAGGAAAACATGCTTGGCGACTGTGTAGGTTGTGCAGTCCGTGTGAGGGAACTTGGCAGCCAAGAATCCCCACGGATTAGTCGACGAGTAAGTGGCGTGCAGGTTAGTGGCGTCGCTGCTAAACAACGATTGTAGGTCTGAAGAAAAAAAGCGGAAAGTGATCAGTGTGATCAGCCGACGGGTGGCAGCCGCTTTTGATATTTTAGCCTTCGTTTTTTAAAAAAATGCATGTTGCTTTTCGTTTTTAGAACCTATATTAAGGGTTTTTAAAAATATTAAAACCAAAAGCGTGTTTTTTTATATTTTAAAAAAAAGCATGTGGTTTTTTTAAGCTTCTATGTGACTTTATATGTGTAGCTTATGTGTTTTTTAAAGTGTTTTTTTCCAAGCTTTATGTGTGGCTTTTATAAAAGCCCTCAAGCATGGTTTTTTTTAATTTAAAAAAAAAACACAAAAGCAACACATAAAAACACATGTTTTTTGGGAGGCCTATAAAATATGCTTAAAGTGGGCTTCTTGCCACACATCTCCTCGTACTCCCTAGCACTCTCCTTACTTCCAGCCAAGCTTTTCACTCACCTTGCCCTCTTCAAGATGTCGACCCAAGAATCGGAAATGGAATCCATTAAGACCTGTCGGCTACCAAAGCCGCCGATGGCGATCTTTTAAAAAATTTTGTAACTAAATCTGATTTTCAGGAGTTAAAAGTTTCTTTTGAAGCTTCTTTCTCGGAACGTTAGGCATAAGTCGCCGCGCAGATGCAGGCTTTACAGAATTCCATCTCTTTATTGACCACTACCCTGTCTACTCTCTCGGGCATGGATACCTTGGCATCTGCTTTAGGCCCCAACATTACTCCGTCTTAAACCACTTAATCCCTAATAATAAGTCTACATGCTCTAGATGCATAACATAGCACTCTAGAATATCTTCGTAGTCCTGAATCGGGATCGGTAGTTTCTCAACCTTTCGATCCCATACTTGTTGACCCGCAGAGGCAGACGTACCTCTCGTAGGTATGATCGCTAGGTGGTGTGTCCAGACCCAATTTTGCACAAGTTTGTAATTAACAAAGTTGTGTGAGCTGCCAGGGTCCAGAAGAATGTGAGTTCTATGGTGATTCTGTACTAAGCATATGAGTAAAGGTTTTAGTTCTTTTATGCTTATGTACGGTTTTCAACCTAGATCACCTGTTACCATGGGATTTTCAGTACTTCAGCATGATGTAGCACGGAATTTTTTGCAAGATATGCAAGAAATGTTACAAGTTGCGAAGGAATCTATTAGAAGTGCTCAAGACAGAGACATATTTTATTCAAATAGACATCGTTCACCCAGAGAGTTCTCTGAAGGAACGATGGTGTATTTGCGAGTTCTGAAAGATTCCGAGACTTTACGGACAGGTCAATCTCTGAAATTATCTCCTAGATACTGTGGACCATTTCAGATTACCCGCCGGATTGGTTTAGTTGCATATGAACTGGGTTTGCTTTCTCATGTGAAAGTTCATCCCGTAGTTCATGTCAATAGACTTAAGGAAGTACTGGGTGGAATAGACCAATTAGTTACTCCTCAAGAAATCAGAGTTGTCGAGGATATGACATTTGTCTCACACGAACTGGAAAAGATACTTGAATTTCGTGAAAGATGATTGCGAAATACACTTCTCACGGAATACAAGATCAAGTGGAAGGATCGTGTTGAGGAGGACGCTACATGGGAGACATTGACTACCCTTCAGAGAGGGACTACCCTGGGTTTTTAGTGAGCTCAGAAGTGAGCTCTTAGAGGAAGGGGAGTATGTCATGTGCACAGAGTGTATCTACCGTGTGCTACATGCACACAAGACCAACTTCGAGGCTTGGGGAAGCTTGGAGCTAGGCAGGCTGATTGGCGAGCTGGGCTAAGGATAGACTAACGGGTGGGCACACAAGTATGGACGGGCGGGCGTCCAAGTGTGGACGCCCAGTGACTAGCCAAAAGCCTATAAAAGGGTGGCCAAGGTTAGTCAATAGTTCACAGAGTCTCGCGTGTCTTTGTGAGAGCTCTATGGTTAGGAGCCTGGATCTAGTGCTGCAGACGTGCATGTGCTTTATGTAGCCGAGGTTGGCAGCAGTCTCGAGGCCCACGAGGGTAGCTCCGTGGTGGTATGGGACGTCACGAGGTAGAGATTGGTTGGTACGTCTTGCTAGTTAGCCACAACTTGTGGCTCGGTGGGGACAGCCAAGACTTGTGGGTTTGGCCCACGGCTGTCAAGGTTGGGTGGTGAGTCAGGCCTGCACCCCCTTCACGTTATTTGGCTTTATTTTGCAAGTTTCGAGTCTTGTATCAAGAGCGTTCTATGAGGAGATCCTTGGGGATTTGACAGTTGTACAGAGGGCTGAGATTGAGGCTTGTTCGTGGACTGTTTTGGGGACTGTTGGACAGCCTTTTGGAGCTGTTTTGCTGACGTTTTTGTGGAAAATCCAGTGCAAATCGCACCTGCATCTTGGGCTTTTGTAAAAAGCTTCTATCTGAATAAAGAAGTTCCTACGTGGGGCTGGCCGTTCCGGCTCAGTGTGTTGTTTATTCTTATTTCTTGTGGCTTCCTGCTATGTACTCTTTGTTTGCATACTTGAAGAGTCGTGTCTTTTGTACCGGGTCTCCGCTATTTGTGACACCAAGTCTAGTTAATGCAATAGAGTTGGCAAAGGTGGAAAGTGCTCAAGTGATTGGAACTTAGTAGGAGGGAGGTTGCCTAGCAGTCGGCGGACCGGCAGTTGTCCAAGAAGGGGTTTCCTCACAAGACGGAGAGTTTTAAGGGGTTGAAGTTGTCCAAGATTTTGGACTTGTGGAATGTAAGAGGCCTCCCAGGCGTGTCCAACCAAGATCTCCTAAACAGAAGATTAGAGAAAACCAAATGAAAGGGGTGCAGGCAAGCTCACCACCCAACTTGAGGATCAGTACTTCGATCCACCCCCGAGCTAGGGGCTAAGGTTCCACTCCACAGATACATGCCAGTCAGCACTAGAATCCCATACCATAAGTGCCTACCGTGGAGTGAGTTGGAGAGTTGACTACCAACTGAGCCGTTGACCAGCCCCATAGATGCATATAAACAGGCGGCTAAGGGGAAGATGAAGTCTAAGGATTTAGTGCTAGATTTGTTAACTCAAAGTCACGTGCACCAGTTGGAGCGCTTGGATAAGTGAGACTGCAGCGCTCCAATGTGCAGATTCATCAACCATGCACAAGTCTTGGGGAGGAAAATAAGGAGTCAAGATTTGACTTTTGGCAATATAGAGTAGCTTAGGTCTATTCTGTGGTCTGCTTGTGTATTTGCAATAGTGTACAGATTCCAGCCATGCCCAAGTCTGGAGACAACAGTAACCTTTTGTTCTTGCATGTAGCTTAACACAAACATGATAGGAGTCAAGATGTGAGTTTTGAAAAAAATAGAGTAGATTAGGTCCATTCTCGGTCTGCTTGTGTGTTTGCAACAAACACAGACGAAGACTAGAGAATGGACCCAATCTACTGTATAATGCCAAAAATGAATGTGTAATTTGGATCTAGACACAATGCAAAATTGTTTTTTTTAATGGCCGTTTTTTTGGTGACTTTTTTTATGCCCGTTATTTTTGTCTGTTTTGTTTTATTGTTTTCATTTGGGTGATGGGGGTTTTCTACCTTGCCACCTTCTCTTGACTTTGCATCTCTAAATGTGTACAAATATCTATTTTTCAAGTGTTTTTTAAAGTGGACCGTACCTCTATCGAACTTATTTTTAAAAAATAAAAAGTCCCATTACAGTTCCGTTTTTTCGTACCTTCGTTTCATTTTGTACCTTGGTACTTGACAACTATGCTTGCACCCTTGATGCAGCATGTGTGTGCAGCATTTTTTTTTCTTTATAGCTTATTATCCCTCTCCTCCTGCAATCAACAAACAACAGACAGTTTTGTTGTTTTCAGCCTAGTAGGCTGGTTCACCATGTGGTTTACATCTCATCTCTAAGGTTTGTGTCATCAAGATGCAAATTTTCCAGCAGAAAACAAGATCGAGTTGTTGACTTGTACTGGTGGACATATTGGAATTGATGCTCGAGTTGATACTACAGAGGTGTTGGTTGTTCCTCGCAAGAGGGATCAATGATTGGCAACTGAATTTAGAGGCTTCATGATGGAGTCAGAGCCAAGAAGTTGTATCGTCTCCATGTGTCATATACATTCCTATGAACTTGTTCAAGAATATGTAGACATGCAAAGGGCCTTTCTGTGGGTTTTATGAAAGTGGTAGAAGAGCATATATAGTTAGTTACTTTTCATTAAAAAAATGAATACTAGAATATTGAGAGATTTCAAGAGTTCAATTGTAAATCTGCTCAAAACCCCACATATATGCTTCAAATTTAGTCCTCAACTCTTTTGTCTGTTTCTGCACCTATTCTGAATTCTGGCTTTTGTGTTCTCAGAGGGAACGTGTACAGTTATTTCAGATGTGTCACAGCAAGCTGGGTGAAGTAATAAAGTCCGATGATTCTGTAAGGTTGGAAGACTTATCCCATCGTATGCATGTATGTATGTATTTATGTATGTAGAGAGAGAGAGAAAGAACGATATATTAACATCTTCAAAAGATCCAAAGGGTCTATGAGATAAAAAAGGTTGTACAATGTATCCATGAATATTGAACCATGGAAAAGAACGATATATTAACATCTTCAAAATATTCAAAGGGTCTATGGGATAAAAAAAGGTAGTACAATGTATCCATGAATACTGAACGATGGAAAAGAAAAATCATACGAAACTAGCTACATAAGCTAAAGTATCCTTGTGATGCTACATAATATATGGTCATACAAGGATACCATCCTCCTCCAACATAGAGTGGAAAGCAGCCATAGCATCTCCTCTCTGTGATGGGATCTCGCCATATCATTGAAGGATATTCTACATGATAACAACATATGGTCATACAAGAGCAGATCCAGCCGAATGAGGGTCTATGAGATCAAAGGGTGATACAATACTTCCATCATGGAAATACTAAGCATAGAAAGAAAAGAACCAAAGAAACAAAAAATATTGCCAATGCTTGTGTGAAGCACCATGGAGAGAGAGAGAGAGAGAGAGAGAGAGAGAGAGAAATTAATATGAACGTCTACGAAAGACCCCAAGGGTCTATGAGACCAAAAGTGATACAATGGTACCATGGATATACCGAGCCATGAAAAACTGAAAGAAAAAATAAAGAGAAAACAATTAAACTAGTGTATGTACATGCAATCAGTAGATGATCCTGTGTAGAGTGACATGTGCCGTGATAAGTCAATTACGATACCTGCCTCGGCTAGAGCTGATGTGATGGCGGAGGGAATATCAGGCCTCTGTTGTGGGAGCATAACAGTGGAGAATCTCCTGGATCTGCCTCTGTTGGGTGCTCTGGATCGAGGGCATCTGGCTTGCAGGAGGACAGATCGGGCTCGCTCATTGAAAACGCCTTTGGTGTGCGGAGCCGAAGCATGGGTATGTGTTGTGGGCTTTGATGTCAATGGAATCTCCCGTGTAACGGTGTATCTCATAGTAGGCTTTGGCGGTTGAACATATAGTGCACCTCATCCTCTACCTCTCCCATGGTACATACTCTTCATATCCTTTCCTTCTGTAAAATATCCTCGGCTTGGTCTACCATGAGGTGGTGTGAGGATACCTTGAGTTGGCTAATGCATATCATGTGATGTGTATTTGTATGTATCTCGGGATCTCAAAGAATCCATCCTCAAAGAGTCTCAAGAACTGATCTATGTGGAACTTACATTTCTTACGTATCTCACTAGGCACCCACATCCGATGTATGTGTAGTCTGAGTAGATCGAACCGGATGATCCGGTTGATCTCTTGTCGTGAGAGATCAAGGTAGGGGGAACCTGAAATGGGGGGAGATGGTCTATTTGTATGCCATGTGCATGAAACTACTAGACTACCTCTGAATACCATGCACGTTAGATAATGGTGGTGGCCATGTCAACGAGGAAGACGAGGGACGGCTCCCTCTCCCTCTCCCTCCCCTGATGTAATTGCACAGAGGACTCTCACTGCTAGGTGCGGGAGGTGGTCTCTGTTGAGAGTGTATACATGCTGAATGTAAGTGATGAAAAGGTCATCTGTAACTAGTGTGGCCACCCCAAACTCTGCATGTATAATGTCATGTGGTATTGATGGCCTACTTGTGATCATGCGTGACAACATCATCACCTTTCTATTTCCCTCCACTCATCCTTTCCTAGGCTTGGCCCTAGAAGGTTGCACCGTACATAGCTGTTGGTCATACTAGAGTGTCAAAAAGCCAACACTTTGTACGGGGCTCTTGGAAATGAGCCTGAAAACTCTCTCTTGCTAAACGGGCTAGAGCAGCATTCCCCCTTGCTAGTCGGTTAGTGGTAGCTTTGGCTCTATATAAGAAAGATTTGTTGAAGACCATAACCTTAGTTTCAAACCCTCGATCGAATATGAGATCAAGACAATCTGATCAATGCATAGATTGAAGAGTGTAGGTAAGAGTGGGCAATCTTGCTTAACCCCAACAGTGCTACATATCTCTCTCTCTCGAGTCCACTGGGTGCACGTACGCAGCCGAGTATTGCCTCATATGGTGCCAGCACACCCTCGGTCATCTTATGTGAGAATTGGAGCTCGTGTAGGCACCCTATCAAAAATGATTTTTTTTGTTTGGGTTGGGGGGGGAGGGGGGGGGGGCGGCGGCGCTTGGAAATTCCACCAAGCACCAATACACATCTCTCTTCTGTGACATCGCCTCTTCTATGATAGCCCATAAAAGTAAAGATATGGTCTAGCTTGGAGAAGTTTCTTCTGAAGCCTACTTGGCCCGATGCTCTGTGTCCTATCCTCTCTGCCATAGAGCTCATTATGTCCTCTAGTACTACTCCATAGATCTTGACCATTGTGTTGCCAATCATGATAGTCCTATAATTAACATGGGTCCATGGTGTCTCCTGCTTTGTGGATGAGAATGATGGTGTTGGTGGTCCAAGAGTGGGGGGGAACCTTCACAAAGTGCTCTGTTAAAAAGACTTGCAAGAATGGGAGCTAGTAGATGGTGTAAGAAAGCATGGTGCCCAAGAGAGAGTGGAAGAGAAGCGGAAGGAGATGGAAGCTCAAGCCATGGAGATGGATGAACAAAGAGGAGTAAGAGAGAGAGAGAGATGATAACGCACACAAGGGAGAGAGAGTTGCACCAAACAAGAAGGATTGTATTATTTGATAATATTTCGACCATTTACAATGCTTTTATAGGAACCAAGGCCTTATCTTTTGACTCTAAATAAGCGGGTGTTCACATCACTAAGGACACTTGACCACACTCTAGACTAACTCCGAAATACCCAACAAAGCCCCCTCGGAGTGATGGTGAAGTTGCATGCATAACCTTCAATAGTCCCGTATGCCAAGACAAGCAAAGACTAGACATGGACCCCGCAACGCAATTGGCTCAGCGGCTCATGAACATGGTTTGGATTCTTGGCTTAGTGCAAAGGACTTAGAGGTCAAGTCCTGCGCGGAGAACAAAGACGGCCTACATTAGCATACCAAACAACACCCCCCCCCCCCCCCCCCCCCCCCCCCACTTGGGCGCTGCCTAAAGCTAGGGCGAAAAGGGAATAATGGAGAGGAGCCTTTTATAGAAAACAAGGTGTTACAAAATCCAAAAGGATCCAAAAATATATTACTCAGATTTTGGGGGACTACCCAGGTAGAGAACCCAACTCATACATTTGAAAAGATAGATTTTCGAAAGTTAACAAACTTCTTGCACGGTAGAACGTCGATGGTGATTTGATGTCGTCATCAAATAATCATCGCCAAGATTCCGACACTTGATATGTACTTGCAAGGAGCAGCATGGATGGGGAAAGAAAAAACGCAGAGAGGGTGCACTACAGAGGTTTGAAGATCATCATGTTGGAGACAAGGCACACAGATGAAAAGAGGAGAACGTGCGGACTACCCACGCTTTAATACCATGTAAGAAAGCATGGTGCCTAAGAGAGAGTGTACTTGCAAGGAGCAGCATGGATGGGGAAAGAAAAAACACAAAGAGGGTGCACTACAGAGGTTTGAAGATCATCATGTTGGAGACAAGGCACAAAGATGAAAAGAGGAGAACGTGCGGACTACCCACGCTTTGATACCATGTAAGAAAGCATGGTGCCTAGGAGAGAGTGGAAGAGAACCGAAAGGAGATGGAAGCTCAAGCCACATGGCACATGTGATGTACATGATAAATAAGAAACAATGTAGCTTAGATTAAAGGTGTTAACAAAATTATGAGTAGTATAGATGAACACTTCATGGTGGCTACTCCCATGAGCAGCACATGTGACATCCACCAACCGATCTACACTACTCATGTGGATATGGATGGACAGAGAGGAGTAAGAGAGAGAGAGAGTGATGATAACACACCCAAGGGAGAGAGTTGCACCAAACAAGAATGATTGTATTATATGATAATACTTCCACCATGTACAATGCTTTTATAGACACCAAGGCCTTATCTTTTGACTCTAAATAAGAGCATGTTCACACCACTAAAGACACTTGACCAGACTCCAGAGTAACTCTGAAATACCCAACACATGGTGCCCGCAAGCAAAGTGTTCCATGTGTAGATCCTTGTGGTCATTTTCTCTCCCATTATGTAGCTTTTTAATAGTCCTAGTAACATTGAGAGCATTGAAGAGGTAAGATGATGTGGTCGAGAAATGTGACATTTGTGTTAAATTGCATGATACGAGGAGAGTTGGCTGAGAGAGAGAGAGAGAGAGAGAGAGAGAGAGAGAGAGAGAGAGAGAGAGAGATGGGGAGTTGGTGAGAGAGAGGTGTGCACGACTCAATGATGATTTGATTGATATGTTGAACCTTTACCATCTTGGATATCAATGCTCCATCCTCATATTGTATTATCCAGGCAAGCACTGGTTAGCTCATGTTTGTACGGCCCCCGTTATGAGGGGTAGCTTCTACTAGCATACAACCTCCGTCTTAGTAGTTCCAGATTAACCATCAGAGCTCCCTTCACAGGAGCACACGGGTGTGGGGATTTTCCATCTATAGTATCACTTTAGTAATATAATATTCTTATCTATCTCTGTTATTGTGCGATTTGAGTTTTAAAGTTTTGTGTTGTGAAAGATCTACTTCTTGTGAGTGTTTTCTTGTATACCACACGTTGTATTCTCTTATATGGAATTAGAACTCGGCCTTGGTACAAAACTTCTTTTCTAATTGCTGTCTAGCAATCCCCTAGAGAAATGGCATTTTTCGCAGGACCCTGCCCACCACCATTCAATGCCGATGGAAAGCTTAACGGCACCCATTATCCTCTCTGCAAGTTCAAGCTTAAGGCTATTCTTTCCTCTTATGAGCTTTGGGACACCGTCATTGGTGTTGATGTTCACCCGCCACCAACAAGGAATGCATACGGCAAACTCGGCCTTGGTACAAAACTTCTTTTCTAATTGCTGTCTAGCAATCCCCTAGAGAAATGGCATTTTACACCACCATTCAATGCTGATGGAAAGCTTAACGGCACCCATTATCCTCTCTGCAAGTTCAAGCTTAAGGCTATTCTTTCCTCTTATGAGCTTTGGGACACCGTCATTGGTGTTGATGTTCACCCGCCACCAACAAGGAATGCACAATCTTGGACCACCTGTTGCCGACCTTATCCAAGCTTGGAGATGAAGGGATTTAGATGCTCTTTGTGCCATTGTCACAAGCGTGGAAGATAGTGTGCTGACCATGGGTCAACATGTCTCCACAGTTGCAGAAGCATGGACCTTGTTGCAGAGCTGGTACAAATCTCTCAAGGACTTAGAATCTCAAAAGTCAGCCTCAACAAGAGAAGCTGAATGAAGGTGAAACGGTGGAGGTGTTTCTCACCAAAATCAAAGATCTCCATGACTATATGACTACAATCGACATGAGTGTCCTCTCCTCAGATCTCGCTCGTTGCTATCTAAGGATATTACCACCTAAATATGATAGTTTTGTTACATCTTTGAATGTTGGTGTTTGGCCTACTCGTCACAAAATTCCTCACAACTTCTGTTTTTATATTGTTCATGTGTGGCATGAGGGCCTGACATGGTATGTCTGTGTGGCATATGGAGCCTAACATGACAGTACGTGTATGGCTCATGGAGCCTAACATGATGTGATTCTTGGCACTAGCTATCCTGGAGATCTTCTATATTCTTGTTGTGGGAAGGTTTCAAAAGGTTCGTGAGCCCTGAACATTTATTTGATACAACTGAACAGATGAGTGTTTCTTCTAGTCTAGCTGCACTCATGTGTGTGCATGACTTTGATTTTACCTTTGGATGACTTGTCTTGTTTGCCTGGACAATGCCTGAGATTTCTGCCTGCGTTGGCCATGGGGCTGGGGATGCTTGGGCACCCTATGGACATGTATGTGCACACCTGTTTGGGATTGACAGGTGGTCTACATGTGTTTTGCAAGAAGTGTCCCCAAAAACCCAATTTATAGCTTTACGTTTTCACATGCTAATAATTATGGGTGCAAGTTCACAGTGTAATCACGAGAAACGAGAAACGAGAAACGAGAAACGGGAACGGAAACATTCGAGGAATAGAAACGGGGAAACGAGTTTTTAGGGGTGAAAACGGCCGTTTCTTGTGACTATCACATGGGAAACGAGAAACGACAATGAAAACGGATGGGTTCTTGAAACGGAGAACACGTTAGGGACTGAAACGGCCGTTTCTTGTGACTATAAGTGGCCGGACAACTTATAAGTTGTACACAGTGGACCAGATGTATTTAATACACGTGGCGGCCAAAAGACGGGCTCTGGACAATCTTTGGGCTATCTTCAAGTAGGCGCCCCCTTGCGCCCCCTTCTGGACCTAAAAAGCACACGAGTGAGCTATTTCTGGCGGGGAAGCCTCTATAAATTAAAAAAAAACTCCAGATTTGAGGTAGGTGCCTGCTTTTCCTAGTGCATGAGGGCTGGTCGACTGCTTCTACAAGCTGTTCACAGCCATCTACCGTGACAAAAACCTAATAGGTGTATGGGAGATGCTGGCCGACTCCTCCTGGATGTTCCCTACTGCTAGTTGACTGGTTTACAGCCCTGAAAAGGGGCTGGTCAGGTCATAAAACAGGAGAGAAGAGCTGGTCGAAGGGGCTGGACAGGTTTTCCATAGAACGGAGACTTGCATGCTTGTGTACTGCTGCTGGTCACAACCTTCTGTGGCTGCTGAGGGCTGGTCGACTGCTGTAAGCAGCCTTTCATGGGGTCGACTTGTCGTGTGAGCCATACAGGGGGAAGGTGAAGACACAGGGTTGAACCTGGCTGATGCGGGAGTGCTATGGGCTGTCCATAGTTGTCCTGCATGTGCTTGATGCCGGAAATGCCTTTTGTGCTGAGGATTATCAACAAAACTCTGCATATGTATTTGTTTTGCTTTCAAATTGTATTGGAAGAGACAGGTGTTAGCCAATGGAGAACTTCTGGGCACCCGTGAAGTTGTATTTGGAAGCAGACTCCTTTTTGGTAATCTAACCATAATGGGGGTGGTGGTGGGGGCCGCCGGGGGGGGGGGGGGGGGGGGGGTCGGTTCAGCCCACCTTCTGGCCCCTAGTGTGGTGTACTGTGCAGATTTGTCATCTTCTTTTGTTTGGCATCATGTTTGTGTATTTTCAGTTTTCATGATTGATAAGATTTTCCATGTGCTGTTGCCCTTCCGTTTGCAGTTTTAGGTGTCGGCACATTGTGTTCTTTTGTATCACGTGATGCAGTTTAGAGCTTAAATCACCATTGCTATTGAAGGGCTCTCAGACAACACCTCCTCAACCCCAAGGGGGGTGTCCCTATATGTGTGAACACCCCCTCTGAGTGTGTATGTATGTGTGTGTGAACCCACTCTTATATAGGGTGGTGTGAGTCTGTGAGGTAGATGACTGCTAGGCTATAAAAGCAACGTACTTGCTCAAGGGTATCATCAATCAAGCAACCTTCATTTAGTCGTGCAATACTTTCTCTCACTGGAGCTTTGTCATATCTTTTATCTCTCTCTCTCTCTCTCCCCCCCATTTTTCTCTTTCTCTATTGCGTATCTGCTTCCCGTGACCACCATGTAAATCATACAAGTAGTGCTAGATTGCATGCATATGGAGCCTCCAGTATGTTCAAGTTATAATTATAGATCCACCTCTGTTATGCAAGTCTCTGGCTTCATGGTGGTTGTTGGTAACTTTTTCTGCTGGGGTTAACAAAGCTTCTTGTATGAACTCGTGTGTAGCTCTTATATTTTGAGAGAGTTCCAAGTCCCACCAGCCTATGTATGCTAACAGGTTTGTTTTTATGGACAGTGTTGTGGCTTTTAACCTTGGCTATCTACCAGGGGGAGACAAATTCTTGATCACGGAGTCCCAAACTACTCTTGAGGCACTGAAGTCTGCAACAAGGTTGGTGAGATCTGGTGGGATCATCACCATTGTTTCGTATGTCGGCCACCCTGGGGGCAGGTACAATAGATTGATTATCTCATAGTCCTGTTAAGTGATCTATGACGGACCCTGGTAAAGCCCTTAAGAGTACAATCCTTCATTGGCTTCCTTACAGGGAAGAGTATGGAGCTGTGCGGGATTTTGCTGCCAATTTGCCAACCTCAAGCTGGGTTTGTAATCACCGGGAGTGGTTGAACCGACCACTTTGTCCCCGTCTGCTTGTGCTTTTCAAGAAGTGAATGGTTGATGTTTGAAGTAATGTCAAAAAAATTACTGATAAATTAGTGGCAACTGAGTGCTTCTGTGCATCCCTTGTGATTAGTATCAGAAGAAAAAATCTACTTGTTTCGTCCAATTCATGCAGGTTCACTCTTTGAATGCATCCAAATCAGTGCAAGATCTATAGTTAGAAACCCTAAGCTGGAGCTCCCCACATCCCTGTGAGCAACCCCTCTCCCCTTCCTGTATCAACCTTCCCGCCCTCCCATCAACTCCCACCAAAAAAATGAGGCGGGAAGGTTCTTTTTTTCTAGATTTGTCCACAACTCCACACCAAAAAAAATTATACGCAATGTTATGGTTATGTCCCTTAAATTTTAAGTTTGCGGCACACCCTTTAAAAGGGGTTTTACCTTTTAGAAGAAGATTAAATGATTTTTTTTGCCTTTCAACAGAAGGGCTAAGTCAAGAGACACCTAGATTTACATTAAAATAGAAAGGGTGGATAAAAATTGGCCTTTAATAAGATCTCAAGCTCCTCTCTTTGCCTATGTGACACTTGGTTGAGACCACACCAGCCGGCTGTTTTTCAAGGTGGCTAGAATTTTGTTGTGTGTACTCTTTAACACACATTATACACGTCTCAGACCCCTACTCTTAACAAAAGTTTTCCAAGTCTAAGGTAGATAAATTGAGTGTAGTCACACAACGTGTGTGAGAGTGTGTGTGTGCATTGTACAGCACATTGGGAATCAAATTCATAACCTCATGCTACAAGATCAAGCATTTAATGGATTTTTTTTCATGCTTATGAAGAAAAATTCCTCATAAAGCAACACAAAATAAACATTCTTTGTTTACATTTCAATCTCCTCAAAGTGAGTGGAGATTCATAGTATGAAGCATAGCCTATCTATGGGCGATAAAATGTGCAAACATGCGCATGTGCAAAAACTTAAATTTAGATGAACTACTAGTAGCAGCATGTTGGATGGGTAAAAGACTTGATATTGGTTGTACCTCCTTTTGAATTACCATGCATGCTTTGAGGAGATAACTCCTAGACATGGGGATTTATGTGAAATTCTGTGTGTTTTGCTTGGTCAAGTCTTCTATTTTGTCCTTAATATTTTAGTGTATGGTCATGACTCTACTTTGTCTTGGGTATGGTAGCACTTACGAAATAGAATAATATAGATTCATCCTTAAATTGAAAGCCTCTACACTATTAGTGCGTATTAGTAAATAATTGTACATATTCAAAATTATGTATCATGTAGAGTCTTAACAATTTTGAGTGCCTTACAAGTATAATTGTTGAGTGTGTTATCTTTCCCAATAACTCAAACTACTGGTTAAATGCTCATAATAAGATGTTCAGACTTGCGATTGAACGCCATAAGTTTTAGGATAAAGTAGACTAAAACAATATACAAAACTTCTCTCAAGTCCTCGTGAGGTGTTGGGATATTCCGTTAATTTCTTGGGGAGGTTTTCTCGGTTTCTTTTTCTGTCCAAGGTGGGCTTGAGTAGATTGATTCCCCGAGGGAGGTAGCTTCAAAGCTTTCATCCATCCCACTTCTGATGGTCACAGCATGTTCGCGTTTGGCAAATGAGCTTAAAATACATTTATATCCACTCTTAAATATTTTCTTCTTTTGGATCTTAGGATTTGGTCCCTTAGCCTTTTCAAGGGCTACCTTGGTTTTGGAGGATTGCACCTCCGGTTTTTGGGCTGCTTAGAATGCCTTTGTTTTTTCGCTTGGTTGCATTCATTGTGGTTTTCCTTGGTGGCTACCCTCATCTTGGTGTGGAGTTTGGAGACTATGTGAAGGAGTTCTTAGAGATTGGGCCACTGGGGTGATTGTCAATCTGTTGGTACAATTCTTGTTTGTAAGCATGCTAAAATATGCACGTCCCGCCATATGGTGTGATGTTGGGGTTTGGCATCGGATTGGGGCATATTTTGGGGAATAGGTGCGGGAGTCATATAATACAAACATTCCGCAACACGGTGTAGGTAGGCCTTTGCAATGGAAACTGTGATGCTATGGCCTACACGTCATCTTGTTGAAGTTCTATGCTCTTTGTTTCACCATGGCGTGAAACACAGAGGCATAATCCTTGGCTCAAGTTTGTTTAAGGTAGTCGTATGGATCATAAGATTGGTAGAAGTCTTGTTACTCATAGGTTTCGTAGCTATTTGGGTGTTTGGGAGTGGATTCGCGTGAGTAGAATAGGTTTTCTTTCTAAAATTAACCTTCAATCAAGGCAAAGGAGAACATAAGTAGTGTTTTAATTTGTAATTTTCTAGCACACCTCTATGCTAGTCAATATGTTTCTAATTGTAGCACTTTCTCTTGAATTTATAGAAGGATCTTAGAGTTAAGAAACATGTAAGCATTTTCAACAATAAAGATTGGAGGCTTCTATAAAATATAGGCATTTAGATTGATGAGTTTTCTTTATCTTTAGTACACAAAACTCAAATATCTCTTATGTGGCTTGTTATTCGAACACGATCCTTAAATGGCTATTATTATTAGTGTTTAATTATCTTAGTACTCACGTCTCATATTTTTTAGTGGAAGTTTTTCTTGTTGCCTATACATGCTCCACCATGTAATGCCTTTAGTTACTTCATGTATGCAAGGACTAGTTGCACACTTGAAAGCCTTTAAGTGTAAATATTTTGTATGTTCTCTAGATGCTTAAAGAACCAAATAAGTTCTTAAAAGCTATAAATGCATATGGGTTATAGCATGGAGACCAAAGGCTATTGGATCTAAGACCCGCAAGCAAAACAAGTTATTGTGGACCAAGATGTGGTATTTAGGAGCAACTTCATTGCATAGAGGAGTAGCTTTCCTTTCCTATTTCATGATGTAAGAAGGAAAGTAGTAGAGTACAACACCCTCTAGTATCTACAAGGTGGATTTTCTTGCATGCTCATGGAGGACGACCCACATCATTTCATTTGAAGACAAAGAACTTGCTAGCCTTTGTGTTGTGAACTCTCTAAGTGGTGTACTTAATGGACAATAATGAGTCTAGCTATTGAGGATCTACCTTTAGATGTTACTATAGAGGAGTCAAAGAGGGATAAAAGTATTTTTTTTTTGTGAATTATGGTGTTATGTCAAAATACTCGAGAATCAAGGTCCATTATCCTTTTAGAAGCCTAAGGTAATCCCAATCATGTAGGAAAAATTTGGCTCCATCATTAAAAAGCTTACTTGGTCCCTTATTGGCCAATTGAAAAAATTGCAAGGTCATTGATGTTCAAAGACAAATATAGTATCATGTTACTTTGAAGAAATTTCAAGGCTTTATTTCTTACAAATGGCTTGACACATATTGAAGGGTTTGGCTTGTAAGAGTTTGTTTAATGGGCCACTTAAGTAAGTTGATGCTATCCACATCGGGTATAGTCACCAAGGATTGCGGAAGAGGCCTAGGATAGCTTGCCACTCATAGACACAAGCCTTGTAGTGAAGCATGTTGTAATGACAACATAGCCAAACCTTTAGGCATCCTGCAAGATGCAAAGATTAAGACCTTCAGACTAAGTTTCTACCACACATTTATGGTGATGGATTTATCTAGCTAGATAACGCTCCTGTTATATATGAAGGCAATAAGTCAATATTAAGGCCACCAACTCTTGCATGTGGATGTGGTACACACACACACATTCCCACAACATGTTTTTAGGTTGTAATCGGGCTTCTTGGCCACATTTGAAAGCTCTCTTAAGCATATGTAGTAACAAAGGTACTTTTTTCAAACATTTGCAGTAAAGAGACATGCTAATTTAGGTTGTCCCTTATTTTTTTGCACAAAGCTGATGAATTTTGGCCAAACACATCTGACAATTGCAACCACCAAAACCCATCACCTCTATTGAGTTATTGTAGGTCGATATGCTCTCCAAACAGTAGGCACCCAACTCCTTGCACTTAAGGCTTACGTCGTCCAAGTCAACCCCACTTCCATGGCTCTTCAAAAAGCCTAGCTTAAGAGTATATACAACGGTGAACTATTGTGTCCCCTCTTTCCTATATTTTATGAGACAAGTGTAGCATCTAGGAGTTCCATTGACACCAGCATAGCCCTTTGTTTGCTTGTGGATGGTTGCACAAACAAGCAACAAGGTCTTGCCTTCATAAAATCTAGGACAAGGATCTCTATCTTCCTTTTGTATTATGGATCATGTTTTAAAAATTAATAATGTCATTGTCTGGTCAAGACTTGACACTAGTGGTTCAGGACCACCTAGTTGGTTCTGTAGAAGAGCAACGACTATCACCATTAAGCCCAATGTGATAGGCATGCAAAATGCAGCTATGCGTAGTCTACCCTCAAGAAGGAAGCCAATGTCATGCATAGAACTAAAGTCGAATGAAGACATGCATGATGCATGATGCTATGTATACACTTGAATGGACAAAGATAGAAAGCTAATGTCATGCATAGAACTAAAGTCGAATGAAGACATGCATGATGCATGATGCTATGTATACACTTGAATGGACAAAGATAGAAAGGAAAAGACAACCATACTTTTGCACTAAGCTCTTACTGACAGATGACAGAGATAGATTATAGTCTCCTTGCTTTATTTATATCTTTGCCAAAAACGTGTTCTCTCTCAGGAGTCATACTCAGAAGTCCTCTCTCAAAAATTCCTCTACTAGAAGTCTCATAAGTCTCTCATCTCCTTAGTTACATTTAGATCCTCTATCTCAAATGTGTCCCCACTCTTTCTCTTCTCGGTACTACCTATTGAGTAGAGGTTGTTTTTACAAGATCGTCATGTTCATCATGACTTAAGTGAATCCATTAGAATTCCCTTTGGCATTGAACTAAGGACTGTTCTGCCGCCAACACCTAGTACGCCCAGTGGACACTCCAACAGGAATGGACCTTCTTCTTCATGAGTCACAAACTAGGCCCTAGAGGCTATGGATAGGCAAGATACCCACTTCTTAGCCAACCTCACTTATATGCTTCTGATTCTCCGCTAGATGTGGGGCTAGTAGCTTTTGATACTCGGGTGCCTTGTGCTTGGCTTGGCAACTCTCTTCTTTCCGAAAAAATCCCTGAGTTCAGAAAGGTTCTTACGTTTGGAAAGACTTTTGGAATCTTGTTGAGTCCTTCATGGTCTGTCCAATCTTTTCTCATTCGGATCTTGTTGACCCCTCCAGAAACAAAATTGATATGCATTGGCTTGTATGCTCTCAAGATCTTGCTGATTGGGGCATGTTCGAGACCAATTCTTTCCTATGTATGCCCTTCTGTGTTCCAATGGGCTTAGCATGTGGAAATCTTACTCTTGCTGCATCGTTCAAGACTATGATGGCCGCCCTAGTTGTTAAGGCATGTGGCTCAGTGAGCTCTAATTGAATGGCATCATCCTCATAAACGTGTTGTTCTTGCTTTTCAACCCTCCCTCTCCAGCATGTTCTCCATGATGCTGCCCATCCATAAGGTGGTTTTCCCATCTCCTGTTGTTGCCGAATGCTCGTCACCTCCTACCTTTGTTCTTCCCTTGTTGTCAGTCTAGCCCGTTGGTGAGAGGCACTGACACTCCTGCTCTACGAAAGAACCTTTGCCTCCTCACCCAGGTCCAAGAGTAGTGACACAACGCCACTCCCCTGCACAGTTGATTTGGCTCCTCGGCTCGTGTTGGGGGATGTGTGGGCTGTAGTTTGGCTAGGCTCTCTAGATGTGTGCTTTCCCTCCATGAATTTGCTGATTTCTTCGCAGTTGTGTAGTTGCACACATACGAATTATTGTGCGAAGTCTACCATCTACTGTTGTAGTAGGTATCCAAGTGTTTGTCTCTGCCAGCTGGTATGGTTTACATTTTTTTGTTGTCTTTGCTTTGTTTTCTCGGTTGGCCCATTCTTGAAAATCTAGGAGTTGTTTAGTTCAGAGTTGGTGGTAGTGAGGGCCACATTAATTTCTTCCACTATTACTTTGCCGCCCTTGCCCCTTGTTGCTCTTGGTACTAGCTCTTTGGTTAATTTCTCGATGGTCTTGCCATCCTTTGATGTTCGTTGTTTCTTTTATTACTGCTTCCATTTCATCCAGCTGTATCTTTAAAGCAGCTTCATCATTGGTATTCTCTTCAAATTTCAAATTTCTTGGTTGTGGTCCGCACATGCTCTCTGAGCTTGTTCAAGAAATATGCTGTTAATAGGTGTGCTAGTCTATTGTAATATTTCCTTACCTTTGCTTTCCGGATCTAGCTGTGTAACAACTCTCTTGCCTTCAGTCTCTAGTGCCATGAACTTGCTTTTCCACACTCCAATTTCTTGTGCCAACTTAGCATTTTCTTTCCTTAATTCTTATGCTTCCTTACTTCCACTGCGATGGCCTCTCTTGTTTTAGATTGGCTTTCACTCAGGACGTCAGTTAATCTTCCAAAAGCTTCTCCTACTCTAGCCAAGTCTGACGGTCCAGGTCTACCATCCAGATTCCCATCTTGCTTCTAGGGTGGGATTATCTGTTTGCAAGTGGGTGTGGGGACTTCCATGGTTGCACGTAATTTCTTTAGATATTCTCCCCCCACATCCCTTTGAGTCCTTATGTATATAGCATGTAATTTCCACTCCATCTTTTTTGCACAGCTCGAACACTTCCGGGTTCTCTTTTGCATCTGGGACCGCTAGTCATGCTTCAGACTTCACCAAATTGACTTTTTCCTTATCTTTTCTTTGCACCACCCTTATAATATTATGATGTTCTTGTAGGATCTAGGCCACGCGGGTCTTTGTGCTCTCTAAGAAATGTAAGAATGTGTCCAATTCTCCTTTAGCATTTTTCTTTTATTGTTTCTACCTGGACACATCGCCTTTCAGGCTTTCCACTTCCTTGTGCATTATTCTATTTTCTTCTTGAAGTTCTTGGAGCTGCCTTTGCAGGCTTTTCTATTTCTTTCTTTTTGCCTTCATTTTGTGCACATCCTCTTCCAACGAGTCTTTCTACTTTTGGATAACCTCAAAGTTTGTTACATCTAAACATAAGCTAGATCTTTCTCATTGAGGCTTGATTTCAGTCTTGCTATTTGCCTTGGCCCCTCATTCAAGCATTTCTACAAATAATTTAGGACTCTCTGTGCCCATTCTAAAATCAATATTTTCTGGGAAGGTTGAAGTGGAGAGCTCCTATACTCAATCAGTAGCATAGCCCCCTCCAGAGTGTGCTCGTTCGATCCTCTTTTCTCTTCTACTATTACCCCTTCAACTCCTTGGAATAGTGCCTTCATATAAGCACCCCACTGATTTTTTTATCTTCCTAACAGGCTTGTTCATCTACTCCTTGAGGTTATTGTAAAGAACTTCAGCCGCCCAAGCCACTGTTGTTCTAGCCTTTGCAGTCTTACCACTCCATAGCTCCTCCTCTCAACATGCAATAGGACTTGAGTGTGAGGGATATCATTTCTATAATGAATTTCATCCTCTTTTGCGTGTTCTCATTTGGATTGCCTATGATTTTGTATTCTTTGGATTTGGCCTCAAAAGTGGCCCTAATTGTTTTATGAGATCCTCTTTGTCTCAGGCTTCAACTCTACTTCGCCTTCTGGAACTTGAACACCCGTGCTACATACAACAATGTGAATTTGTTCCTCTCTCGTGAGGGCAATGTGATAGTGCTGGACTTCCTTAACTGTTCCTGCTGCTCTCATGAGCTTTGAAGTTTCGCCCTACAACTTGTTGCATGGCATCTCTATGAACTTCTTCAAGCCCACCTTTTCCAGCCAATCAACATACTTGCAACCTCTTTGTACAAGGTCGATGTGAGGCTTTTGATCTGTTGGTATAGCCAGAGGTAGGGGAGAGAGTAGGGAATATAGCAAAGCTTTGTTTTACAAAGGAGTGTTATATAGGATAGATAGTAAAATGGAAAGGAAAAGGGAACTTTACCCAAATTAGCTAGGCAGGGGCTATTGGCTTTGTGCATGCTTCCTGGTGGTACCATAACTGCTTGCTCCTTCCACGATTCTTTACAATGTCTTGTTTATTGGACGCATTAGTGCTTATTGCAGAAATTATGAGGGATATCATCATTGGGTAGGGGTGTGACAAGACTGATGTGACCCTGTTCTTTTTGCCTCCATGCATGCTCTTACTTCCTACTTTTTCTGGCTCCCAAGCTACTTCCATGCGGTTGACGATTGGTTCTTCACTCATCATGCATGCCGATATCATGCACATTTCTATTGAATCTAAATTCTCATCATCGTTAGTTTCTAACTTTTTCCCTTTTCTTTTGAGTGATCCATCTCCTTTTCTACGACTTTTGGAAGCTTGCCATAATAGGGTTTCAATCTATACCCATTCACCAATTTAGGCAGCTTTACACCATCTAGACTTGTTAATTCAAATGTCCCAGTTCCAAGTTTCCTTGAGATCTGGTATGGGCATGTCCACCTCATCTTGAGTTTGCTTGGATGCGGTCCCATTCTAGAGGAAAAGAACAGCACGGCATCCCCTTCTTCAAAGATCTTGAACTTTGTGCTCCTGTTCACTTGCAGCTTTCTCCTCTTTTGGACAATCTCTGTTGTCCATGCACTGAACATCCTCTTTTCATCAAGCTTCAGGAGTTTCTCTCTGTAATTTCGATTCTTTTAGAGTAAGCATTTTTGCAATAGCAATCTTGAGGCTTGGCACCAAGAATTCCATGGGTACCACCGCTTTCATCCCATACACCATGCTATATGGTGTGAGTCTTATGGTATTCTTGTAAGTTGTCTCCTGAATGCCCATATCATTGAATGCAGCTTTATGTCCTAATCTGTCTTGTTTTGATTCACTGTCTTAATCATCAGGATTCCTTTCAGGATCCGATTGGTGGACTCTGCCTGACCATTCACTTGTGGGGGTAGTAGGTAGTTGACTTCTTGTGGATTACCATGTGCTAGTCTATGAGCCTTTTAATCACTTCATTCAGGAAGTGTGTTCCTTGGTCACTCACTAGCTCGATTGGTCATCTGAATCTTATCATGATTGTTTCATACAAGAACTTGGCTATGGATGACATTTTGCAGTCTCTTATTGCCTTTGCTGCTACCCATTTGGTGCAATAAATTGTTGGCTACTACCAACATGTATTTATTGTTTGTTTTCTATGCTGCTAGTTTGAACGGATCCACAAACTCCAACCCCCACTTCTAGAATGGTTCCAAGGGTAGTATTGGGTTGTGTGACATTCTATCAGAAGCATTTGGCTACCCCAGCCTTTGGCGTGTTGCATTCCCTTGCAAACAAGTGTGCATCCTTAAGTGCTATTAGCCAACCACAATCCTCCCTCGAACACTTTCCTTCGCGTGATTTTTTAGAAAAGTGTCTAGTGACCCCTTAGTTTGCTTTTGCTAATACAGCTTGATGTACATGCTCATGGAACACATCTTCTTAGGATCTGGTCAATGCCCATCATCTTGTATAGTTGTCATGCTATTATCATGAACGACTTAGCTTGGAGTGTCAATTTCTTCCTCTGGTCTCTTAACATGTACTCTAGAAAAGATAAGTCATACAAGGATTACAACATCTCATCATGCCAGTTCAGTCTTTCTTCTTCTACTGCAAAGAGTTGCGCATTTGAAAAAGCGTCCTCCAGTCCTTTTGAGGCTTCTCCGAACTCCAGTCTGGATAAGAAGTGTGCCACTACATGTTGAGACCTAAGAGTGTGTTTGATAGTGAAGTTGAACTCCTGCAGCAGCAGCAGCACAACATCCACCGAGCTCGCTTTCTAGTCAAGTCCAACTTATTCACAAGGTACAAGAGTGGCTTGTGATCCACATGGAATTCGAAGACATTCCATAAGAGATAATGCTTATATTTCTTGATGAATTATATCATTTCTAAAGAATCTTTCTTAGTCATGGAGTAGTTTGTTTTTGCCTTTGCGTTCATTGTACTGCCTGCCACCGAAACCATCCTTCTTGTGCTTTTTGCACAAGGGCAGTGCCGATTGCAACATCCAAGGCATCCACAAGCATGTGAAATATCAGCTCACAGTCCGGCTATTACAGGATGGGAACAGAAGCAAGCATCTTCTTCATGTCCCTGGCAATCAAATAGTATAGAGGCATCACCACATCGCCTAGGAATCTCGTGAATATATTGTGCCACATGATTTGACCCATGAATCTAGCCAACTCTTTAGGATTGTTTGGATCTCGCAACTTGACAAACACCTCCATTTTTGCTGGATCTACTGCCAACCCTTCTGCTGTGACCCAACAAGGATAGTCACAGTAACAAATACACACTTGGCTAGATTCTTACTTATCTTGGCTTCTCTACATTTCTCTAGATAGAGTATTAGATGCTTTCAACTGGTATATTTTCTTCCACACTGAAGTCATCCACGAAGACTCTCATGAAGGAGGTCACGTACTCAAAGAAGATTTATTGAACCATCCTTTGGAATAGTATATTTTCTTCCTGAACACACTGAAGTCATCCACGAAGACTCTCATGAAGGAGGTCACGTACTCAAAGAAGATTTATTGAACCATCCTTTGGAATATGGTAGGAGCATTCTTTAGCTTGAAAGTCATGATGTTGGAAGAGAATTCTCCCCACTCCTTCACAAAGGTAGACATTTCTTTGTCTTCCTTAGCCATCCTTACTTGATTGTACCCTCTGAATCCATCCATAAATTAGTACATCTTGTGTCCTGCTACTGCATCTCGTGTCTTTCTACTATATCTAACAAGGAATTTGTGAAAGGCAACATGAATGGGTCTACAATTGTTGCAGCATTAAGCTTCTTGTACTGCATCTCGTGTCTTTCTACTATATCTAACAAGGAATTGGTGAAAGGCAACATGAATGGATCTACAATTGTTGCAGCATTATTGTATAGTCAATGCAGACCCATAAGCTTCCCATTCTTCTTCGGGACAATGACTATGGGTGATAACCATTCATCCTTGTCCACTAGGTAGATGAAGGAGTTTGTTAATCTCCTTCTTGACTTGTTTTGCATAGTTTGGATTCATCATGTATCTTTTTGGATACATCATCAAGACTTTAGGATCGTATTTCATCACGATCTATTCTACATCTACCTCAAACAAGGATAGTAGATCCAGATTCTCCCTTAGTATCTACTCCTCTTCATCATCTTCTACACGTTCCATAGGTAGTTTAGTCCTTCTGTGTGCAAAGGTTCACTCGTAGCATTTATTTTGTCTTTGTTTGCCACATACACCTTTACCTTCTTCTTTCCTTTCTAGATGGTGATCCGATCATACTCCCAGTTGTGCTTGATCTTCCCTCTTCCTCTTCCTTGTTGTGGCCTTGATATTTTATACACTATACGTACGGCCTTAGTCTGGATCCTGTGTATCCTCTAGCAAGCTTGGCTAGGGTTGCCTTCAGTTATCCATGAGCATCCATTGCCTTCTTCCTGTCTCTTTTCTTCCGGGGCTTCCACTCTTCATCGGCATCCAAATTTGAATTGGATTTAGAGTCAAAAGTTCCTTTTCCAAATTTAGAATGAGAAGACTCTTGCTCCTTCTCTTTAGCCTTCTTCAAAGCTTTTCTTTTTCTTCTTTGGTCTTTCTTGGTTTGGCCGCCGAGTATCCTCTCTGCCCTCATTATGCATTCTACCACTTGTTTGAATGTAAGGGTTTTTAGATTTGATGACACTACTATCCTTTGAAGCTTTTTGCGCAATCCCCTCACAAACCACCATCTTAATGTGGATGTTGTTGGCTTGTTGACTTGGTCCAGCCGCATAAAGAGCGCTTTGAATTTGGTTGCATAAACTTCTATAGTTCTTTTATGTGACAACCTCTATAGTTTTTCCAACACCTCAATCCTAGTCTTGTCTCTTTAGAACCTCTTCAAGAAAGCCTTCTTCACCTCATCAAATGTCTGGAGTGGTTCAAACCATACTGTACGTACCAATTGGTGGCTTTACTTCCTGGAGTCGTGGCAAAGTACTTTATCTTTTGAGCTTCTAGTGCTCTAGTTGCCAAAAATGTTGTTTCAAATGCGAAGATGTGTGAATCTAGATCTTCTTCACTTGAACCTTTGAACTTTGGCTACTTTAGGGCCATTGCGCCCAACATTGGCTATCTATCTCTTTCTTCTTCTTCTTTCTCTCTATTATTTTGGAGCTCTAATTCCCAATTTCCTTCTCCTTGATTCCACTAAGGTTCTTGTTCTCCATTCTCTTAATCTTGATTCTAGTGCCCTAGTACCCTCATCACAACTTCTTGCTGATGTTGTTACTAATGATCTTGCAAGTCTTCTCTTCCACATTCCTCTATGGTTTTGTCCATTTCCATTCTCAATTGTTTGTATACTGGTATATCCTTTGCTCAGGACGAGTCTCCTTACATGCAACCTCCATGCGTAGTACTGATGTCAACAATAATGTGCCTCCCAAACATAAGCTTAGGCCCCTCCTTGCATTGCTTCACTTAGCACTGACCTCCCGTGAGCTACTAGATAGGGTACATCTTGCTATCTTGCAAAGCATTCACCCATGTTAGGGTTGTCCCCATCCGTAGAAATCTTTTGGTTCACTTCTTTCCTCTAATCAATTGTTGTTTGCCCTTCTTGATTTTTAAGATTCCAGTTTTTGCTAGTGTCCTCTCCTTCACTTATGCCTGATTGATTTTTCTCCCCACTGTTCATAGGGCTATCTTAATTTTCTCTATTACTTCAGGCTTCTATAGTTCTCCTTTCCTCCTCTTTAAATGAGAATGGTAGTCGATTGACCAGATTTAAGAATAGTTAAAAAAACCCGAAAAGGACACTATCTAGATGTCCCCAATGTAGGTTCCAGAGTACCAATCCCTTGCATAACCACTCTTGATGGTGCTAAAGATTACTTTGTTAGCCATACCCATAATGCAACATAACTAAATGTAGACCAGGTTCTCTTCTCACACTTGATCCCACGTGTGGTTTATAGATAATAATTCACATGCAGAGTTAGGCCTCTTAGTTCTATTGCATAATACTCTCACAGACAAGCTTAAGAATCTTGTATTGTAGACTCTTATGTAAACTAAAAACTCATGCATGCACAGAATCTTGATCCTCAATGTTCATCTCTTGGCCTCACAATCTTGATTCTTGCACCATTCTAAGCCTAACTTCCTGACCACATCCACCACTAAATTTTTACTCACCTAGGAGCTACTCCCACCACCACTATGCTACTTTTCCCCATCTTTTCCAAAATTTCCACTTTCCAGATGCTCCTTCCCCAACAAGATCGCCAAAGTGTCACTATCTGGTCAAGACTTGACACTTCAATGGTTCAAGACCACCTAGTCAACTCCATAGGACCGTGACTATCGCTATTGTGCCCAATGCGATGGGTATGCAAAATGCAACTATGCTCGGTCTGCCCTCATGGAGGGAAGATGACCCCAAGGCCCAAGGTCTAATTAGTGAATTAAGGAATTAGAGTAGAGAAGGTAAGCACCATTCTAAGCAGCCTGACGTCCTAACCACATCCACCACTATCTTTTTACTCACCTAGGAGTTACTCCCGTTGCTATGCTACATTTTTCCATCTTTCCCAAGAGTTCCACTTTTTAGTTCTCCTTCCCTCCCAGCAAAGCAGGATCACCAAAGTGTCACTGTCCGGTCAAGACTTGACACTTCAGTTAGGTGGTTTAGGACCACCTAACTGGCTACATAGGGCAGTGACTATCACTAGTGTGCCCAATGTGATAGGCATGCAAAATGCAACTATGCCCGATCTACCCTTAAGGAGGAAGGAAGATGACCCCAAGGCCCAATCTCTGTGAATTAAGGAATTAGAGTAGAGAAGGTAATCATAAGCCCACTCATTTCTTGATGAGAGTGGAGAAGGTAAGCATAAGTCCACTCTCTCCTCCACTCTCATCTCTTGATACGAAAGGGAGTGAATCGCTTTTCTTTATATACTCTTCACCCTCCCTTTTAAAACCTTACATGTGGGAACTCTCTAACTTATTTCCTTTCATCTAATTCACCCTCCCCTTTTGCACAAACCCTCTTGCCCCCACAAAATTTTGCCAAATTTTTCACCATTTTTCCCATATCTCCTTTTTCTTTTACCCAAATTAAGCTCTATAACTCATCCTTTGTTTCAACCCCATCGTTTTGCACACCTACATGCCATATTTCTCAACCAATCTTCCTCTTCCATGAATTACCCATATCTCTAGTCATTAAAAGCACAAAAACTTCAAATCAAACTTTTTTAAGCTTTCATTGCATTCCCCCTTTGTTTATGTGTCAAGCCACTTGCAAGATGCATGCACAATGCTCTTGCCAATGTAGGCCTCTACATTACCAATCTCACGACCCCCATAACTCCCTTGCCCCTACTAAACCTTGCAACTGCTTATTCATCGCGTCACCCGTCTACAAATTGAAGGCTTTTGGAGTTCGCAATACAAATTGTCATCTCTTGTCTATTCCAAAATTGGTGATCCCCTACCCACCTATGAACAAACCTCGTCCTTTCTATCCACCTCCTTGATATCTTCAATCAACAAATTAGGTGATCAACTTTCCCATTTCTCATTCAAGTCATAATGAATCTTGATGATGAGACTCATCAACACCGACTCTCGCACCACTTTTGAAGCACCACTTTTGATGAAACCAATGAATCTTGATGGTGAGACTCGTCCTCTCCTCAACATCAACTTTCGCACCACTTTTGATGAAACCAATGGTTTTAATTCAAATTCACCGCTCTCTTACCCTTCTTTGGAGCAACATTACCTTCTACTCCATTAAAAATTTGAATCTAAAAAGCAGTTAAGCCACCTAAGTCTATTTCTACTTGTCACCTTGTCTTAAAAAGGGACTTATTAAGGCTAATTGTTATGCAAATCTTCCTTCTTTTTTGAAGCCAACATAGGCTTCGGTGCATAACATTGAAGATTCTCACAATGATGACTACGATATCAACCCCGATTGGACTGAAGATGTTCTTCAACAAGAAGCCAATCAAGGTTTAAGGGGGACCCTCCAGGTATTCTAAAATCTTTTCATTCATTGTTATGCATGAAGGGTTGTGTACATGATAATCAAGTGTGTGTATTGCATGATGATTGGCAGCTCCCATGATTTCATTGTTATGCATGAAGTGTTGTGTGCATGATAATCAAGTGTGTGTATTGCATGATGATTGGCAGCTCCCATAATTTCATCACTATCTACTTATAAAGTAAAATCTACATTCCAAGGAACTCAATATAATGGTATTCGTGAAGTTAAGGGTTTAGAAATAAAAATTGGTCCATATAAAGAGCATCGTGATTTCTTGATTTCACCCTTGCACTCCACTGACATAATTCTTGGCATGCCATTTCGACACCAATATAATCCCAATATTGATTATCGCACACACATAATGCAATTTGAGTATATTAGTCAATCATTGACTCTTGTTCATGATTCATCTCTTGAAACTTTTCCATTGATTACTCACACGCAAGCAAAACAAGCACTTAGAAAGTATGAGAATTCATACATGATCTATGTAACGGAAGCAAAAAGACAAAGACCAATCTCACTACACATCAAAAGCACTTTCTCGATGCATTTAATGATTGTTTTGTGGATGATTACCCTCCCCACCTTCCCCCTTCTCACCCTGAAGATCATAAATTGAGCTTTTCCCTAATAGTCAACCACCCCATAGGGCTCCCTATAGGCAAAACCCTATGCAACAAATGGAAATTAAGCACAAATCAAGGACTTCCTTGACAAAGGATTGATCCATCTTACTAGTTTCCCCTTTGGTGCCCCAATTTTTTTTAGTGCAAAAGAAAAACAAGACCTATCGTATGTGGATAGATTATCGTGCCTTAAACAAAGTGATCTTAAAGAGCTGTTATCCTATTTCTAGAATTTATTATTTACTTGACAAATTAAAAGATGCAAGTGTATTTAGGAAAATAGATCTCAAGTTTGATTATCACCAAGTTCGTATGGACTCAGTTGTTGATAAAACTATTTTTTGCACTCAGTTAGGTCATTTTGAATTATTAGTGATGCCTTTTGGCCGTACTAATGCACGTGCAACCTTCACTCAAATGATGAATAGCATTTTCTTACATCACCAAGATTTTGTTATTGTCTTTTTTATGATATTTTGGTTTTTAGTAACTCTGAAAGTGAACATGAGCATTATTTGAACACTGTTTTTTTGTTTACTTAAAGAGAATCACTTGTATGCTAACCCTGATAAAAGCGTTTTCTTTCAAAGTGAAATTGAATACTTAAGACACATTGTTTCTAAAGATAGCATTCGTGTTGACCCAAAGAACAAAGCTACCATTAGAGACTGGCCTATTCTGAAGAATTTGCATGAAGTTAGATCATTTTTAGGACTCTCTGGTTTTTATAGAAAACTTGTGCGTAAATTTTTCCTCATTACTTTATCTTTGACCTTGCTTTTCAAGAAGCACATAGTTTTTCATTGGGTGATCCTTATTAATCGTCTTAAATACATCTTGACTATTGCTCCTATCCTCTAGGTCCCTAACTCCTCTAGACCTTTCTTCCTAGTTGTCATAGAGGGTACTAGATCTGGCATAAGAGGTGCTTTAATGCAAGATGAACATCCTATAGGTTTTAAAAGTAGAAAGTTAAAACCTACTAAGCTTAATTATAGCACCCATGACAAAGAGCTTCTGGCAGTCGTACACATGCACTTTGCATTTAGAAGCACTTCCTCATGGGTTCTAAAATTTTGATAAAGACAAACCAACAAATTATTTAGCGCTTGCTTAGTCAGCCCTTTGACTCTAACTGCCATATTAAATGGGCTTCCTTTATTCAAACCTTCCACCCTATAATCTAGTACCAGCTTAGCGGTGCTTAATTTGTTATCGATGCTCTAAGTCGTAAACCGGTTTGTTGTTAATAATATTTCTATTGTTCAAAATCACTTCTTTTGATGAGATGCGTGATACTTAACATGATGATCTTGATTTTTCCACTTCGTGATGACTGCTTTGATGCACAATAACTAGTCTGTGAATGGTTATTCTTACGTTGATGGTTTGCTATATCATGATGTTCAATTATGCATAACTATACCATTTAACTTTGAAAGAAATGCATGCACCTGCATATGTAATCCTTAATTCCTTTTACCACCTCTAAGTTAATTCCTTTTACCACCTCTAAGTGATCTTTAATGTACACAAACATTGAAATAACAAATGGAACCCCTGTCGGTAGTATGTGTGTTAGCATCACTATCCTTCTTCCATAATTCAATACCACCATCCTTTGGCAACCATTCAATGGATTTAGGATACACTTTATACTGCATGGCTGGAACATTTTCCTACATGAAGAATCTGAATTGTAATGGTCTTGAGTGCCCATTAGACAAGTACCCCCATCAATGAATCCCTTGAAGTCGGGGACATTTGTCTCATCAAGAATGGGTTTAGAGCAGATACTTGGCTATCCTTGAATATTTTCATTAAATATGTGAAGGTGAATGTCTAGCTGGTCCTTAGTTTCTCAGAAAATCTACTAAACATTGTATCAATATCCCCTCATCTTGCATGAACATTTGAGAATTCGATGGAGAGGAGTCAATGGGTGACTTGGTCCACCATTGAACCATTCTTACCATGCTTTCCCACATTTCATTTTCAAAATTTTAAGTTGTGATCAATTCTTCTTCATTTGGTTGGATACTTCTAAACCCTTCTTTCCCCATGTGGTGGCATAGGACAATGTTTTATTTAGTGTTTTTGTTTGTGTCCCTCCATGTCACACTTGCATCCTAGTCTCTTTGTTTTCTAGCAACAAAGGAACTTGCTTTTTGCCATTAACATCCATAGTTTCACATGCAAGTTTTGATGCTTTGGTGGTTTACGAGATCTTCCTTCGAACATGTTCTGATGATGCTTTTGTAGTGGAGGACAGTGGGTTGTTGTTACAGCTTCTAAGGGGGGAGACATGCTTTTGTAGTGGAGGACAGTGGGTTGTTTTGTTACAGTTTCTAAGGGAGACATGCCTCCTTATGCCTCGCCTCCGGATCTTACTCAAGCATCTCATAGCCAGGATGTGTTCTTTGATTACTCTCTTTCACTGGAGGTTTCATCCTCATCACACTATGTGGTGGCAAGTACTCTATTATTTAAAAAAAGCACAAGTTCTTTGCTTTTTTTAGGGGGGGAGGGCTCTCGAAAAATATGTGCACCCTCCTTTTCTTTAAAAAATAAAATAAAAAAAGACGAGACCTCACATGTCTCTTTCTCTATTTGTGAGCATGAAGTGTTTTTCATAGGGTATGAGCAACTTTAGATCTTTGATCTCCCAAGTGCTAGTGTAAATGTTGTGTATGACAAGAAGTATCTTGCCCTACAACTTTAAAATCCACATGCATATCGAAATACATCAAGTGCAACATGCTTCTCTATGAGCATTACACTGTTAACAATTGAAGGTATAAGATAGCACCGAGAAATTTGGACATGGTTTTGAAGAATAATAAAGGGATATACACATCATTGGAGAGCCTTGCATGAATGATATACATTACTTGCCTTGGAAATGATCTGAGGTAGTAGCCTAATGTAGAGTCTTTGCCAACTCCTTGTCTCCTTCTTTTGCCTCCCTTTCAAAATTAATCTACTTGCAAATTATGATGCCGAAGCAAAAATATTAGTGAAACAAACATGTCTATACATGTTTGTGTATCGCTTATTATCAAAGGATTTACTTGCCAAAGAAAAAATATTAGTGAAACAAACATGTCTATACATGTGTGTGTATCGCTTATTATCAAAGGATTTTCTTGGTAGTTTTGTTTTATGGCTCACCCTAACCCTCCTTGGAACACATCCAAAAAGAGATTACTTGGTGAACTGCAACTGTCGTGAGGATCTTTCCAATGGCCGAGCTCGTAACCCTTGAGGTCTCCAAGCTCTACAACACCTTGAGAAGCAATTCCACTGCGTTCGCAAGACGAGCGTTGTCACACCGCCACGTTGCACTACGGGTCCTTGTCCCTCCTCTCACCTCACTTCACTCACACACACTCACTAGCATGCATTAGGGAGAGAGATTTGCAAGAGGATTAGCAAGAGAAAGACTCAATTGCACAATGGGAGAGTCCGTTGTATTATGAGAGAAATTCACTTATATATATGGCCATAACTGTTCACCCTCACTTATACTATGGTCGACCGGGAACTTTAGGCTCTTAAGAGGCCTTATGCTATTACAATGACTACTCTCATAATATATCCATGAAGTACAGCACTTAGGACTTTATCCTATCTTTCTACCACACGCTCTTGAAGCAGGAATTGCCATAAATACTCCGTCACACTATTACAAGCGCCCGTCCAAGTCGCACATCAAAGCGGCGAAATGATATGAAGGCTGGGTCCAAGTCAGCCGTTCATGAGTCTCAATCCAAGAAGCTGCCTCCACATCAAGTAACACCTTATCTTATACTCGCTCTTTTTTTTTGACAAGTAGTTTTTATTTATATTAAATAGCAGATCCTTGCTTCTAACGTAGCTTTGGACACTATTGCTTCATATCATGAATGTATGACCCTTTGGTGTATCTAATGTGACTCCTTGATGTAATATAATGGCGGTAGCTCTTGTTAATCCTAGAATTGGATTAACATTCTCCCCTTCCTGATGGCGATCGCGTCCGTGATCGTGTTGAAGACCTTTGTGTGGGGAGAATGAACAAGCTTGTCAATGGCATTGATGTTGAATGACGGTCAATGGTCTTTGTTCCTCCAGAGGAAATAAGAAAAGCTAGTTAATGAATGAAGTGGTTAGTTGTGTATTGGGAATTCCTAATAGGGTGGGGGGTTTTTGCGAATGATTGCATTTTTATATTTTGTGAGCTTTTTTTTTTAGCTCACTTTGTTTTTGGAAACCTTCACAGCAAGGTTACATGTGATTTTTGTTAGTGGGGACACTAAGAGATGTTAATAATGGGACAGAAGAGAGAGAAGGATCTGGAGGAACGTAGACTTAATCATCAGAACGAGATGGTGATTCTCAGTTCCTCATTTGATTCATTGAAGTGACATTCATCATTTGAAGTAATTGGCTTGTGATGATGTCCCTTTGTGTGGTACGATTCTTGTCTAATGTTGTTGAGCAAGACTTGATCCTGTCTTCTTTTACCCATGTGCTTTTTATGTTTTTATGCATATTTAAGTGCTCTTAGAAGTAGATTTTTATAAGGTACAAGAATTGAGTCATATAGACTCTTATTGAACTGCTATGTGTTGAAGTAGCCATTTGTTGGTGAGGATTGAAAGAATTACCTTGACTTGCGAGGCTAATATAGATATCTTCACTAAGAATTGAAGATCATATTTGTGAAGATGGTGGCATTGTTTGGAGAGGTTTGTAATTTGAAGGAAAATTCCAGGCGATGGGTTGTATCATTGACCAGGCTTTCGCCCACCATGGCCCCCCCTCTAGAGATGTACCTGAAAGTTATCAATGGTAAGGCTTTGGTGCAAATGTTCTCCAGTACATAAGTATGGATGTACTCATGGAGCAGCTGCTACATTAATTTAGCCAAAAAAAAATAGTAAGCAATAAGCTTAACAAATATATAGTGGCTATTGTGTGATATGGCTTAATCCGTGAGTGATGAGGCTTAAATCGTAAAGGTGAAATTTCTTAAGCCGTGAGATGGAACTCCTTAATTTTATAGATTTTGACTCTCTCTTCTTTTTCTTTTTCTTTCTTTTTTTTCTAGGTGATGATTTGCAAATAACAGCTTCTTGTGTGCTCATTTCTCATTCCCAGAGGAGTGATAAGAGCATTGTTATTTTGTTCTTGATGTGCTCTAAAGTCTCCGTATTTGATCTTGAATTTGTTGTTGAAATAATGTCAAGGAAGTAGGGAAAACTACTTATTATTTGCTTGAACAACAGACAAGCTCTTGTGTTGGTGCTGAATGCACCAACAGACAAGCTCTTGTGTTGGTGCTGAATGCACGAGAGTGGTTGAGTGATTTTCTTACTGTTGCTTGGGCATCCATTTTTATCAAAATTTAGGTGAAGTTGTTGGGGTTGAAGTCGATGGTGAGGTTTTCTTCACATTGTTCAATTTTGACAACCATATGATGGAATTACCATCATAGTATCGTTGTTGTTGAAGTATAGGCGCAGGCACCCATCTTTGATGAACATTGTAATTTGATTGCTGATGTGCTTGGTGTTGAGGTTTTCTTCTTTATGCAAGCTTAGGGGACTTTGTGATGTGCTTGGGGACCCAAGCTTTGGTATTTCTTTGGTAGTACCCTTGTGCTTGCAACAATGTTTTTGGTACCCACACTTGTTACATTGGTGGAGTTGAGTTCTTTGAGGAACTTGCATAGGCTTTTGTGGATGGTATTGTGGAGTACTTTTTTTCTTCCTTGGCTTTTGAGTGCTTCATCGTTGAGGAAGAGGTTTTGACTGTCGAGGCACCCAAATTTGATTGGCACCTTCATAGTAGCCTTGAGCTACAAGTAGCTGCTTCTCCACCCACATTTTGATACTATTAAGATACCTTGATTGTGGTTGTCGTGGTGGAGTTTGTCTTTTGGGTTGGTGTGGAAGGTTTGGAGCCCTCCTTGACTTGGGTTGGCGCTGAGGCTACAGGTTTGAGACTTATTGGCATTGTTGATGATGAGGTTAGAGTCCCTTGTGGAGTGGCTGTATCGATTACGAGGCCTTTGAGCATGTGGTTGTCTCCTTTGATGAGGTTTGTCGATGAAGATGCGTAGGATCCGGGGCCTTTCCTTTGAGTTCCCTATAGAGATAGATGGTTTGGCTGTGGGAATTTCTTCAGGAATAGATGTTGATTACGAGGTCTTGGAATCGAACTTTGTAGGTAAGGATGGGATTGAAGGAGTAGATGCTTTATCCGAGTCAGTCGTCGTTGGTGCAGATGATGGTAGGTCATTGTGTAGAGAGGCTTTTGTGGATGAGGCTTGTATCCTTTTGCATTCAGCATCATAGATATCCATTAAAGTTGGATCCTCTTCCTGGCAGTATGGTATTGTCAACTTTTTATCGTTTATCGACATGATGACTCTATTACTAGGAAAGCACAATGGTGCTTGGGCAGCAATAGTCCATTTATGCCCCAAAATCAAATCTTCTTCCAACACATACTCAACTACAAAAAACTTGCAACAAGTGAGGGGGTTAGTTTCAATATACATTGTATGTTCAAAGTACCCCAGACATGGCATATTCAAGTCTTGTGTAAATGTAATCCTTTCAGGATATGCCGTGAGTGTTGGTTGACCTAACAAATCCCATAGCTCGAGGGTCATGAGGTTGTGTTCTTGTGTTTTGGATAAAGCTGTGCTTGAGCTGTGGTAATTTTATTTGAAATTTCCAATCCAACCAAAATCCTAGGGATCTTTTCAGTAAGATACTTTGGAAGTTCTAGCTCCTGCAAGGTTTCTTCCTCCCGTTAGCAATTGTACATTACATGCATGAGTGTTCAAGGTGACTGTTTGCATGGATTCATCTAGTGAATACAACGATTCACTTATCCAAGGTCTGCAACCAATGATGACATCATACTCAAGGGAATCTAGGGTGACATGAAATGTAAATTCTATATTGCCCAATCGATTGTTCGAGTAGTGTATCTAAAGTAACCTGGAGCTTCAATGTTTTGTTCATTGGTTTCTTTTGCAAGACTATTTCTTGTCGGGGTGAGTTTAGGTTGTCCCAGTGACACCAAAGTGTCTATTGTCATGATATTATGACTTGCTCGAGGGCTAATCAATGTGTGTTTGCACGCTGAACATCATTGCCTACTATAGAGAAATCCAACCATACTATGATAGAATCTTGTAAAGGAACCATGGGTGTTTCGGTTATTCTTTCAGCTTTAGATTGTGTATGTTTCATATTCCCATTCACTTTCATCCTTTGTTTGGGTCTCAGCTTTTTCAAGGGTACCCAATGTGTACAATGGCACACGGCCCTTTGACAATTGTTAATGAGGGCTATTTGGAAACTTGCGAATCCTGACATTCCTATTTTATGTAGTCCGTTATGTCCTTGTATAACTTAGGTTGAGCCATTAAAAGTGCAAGTGTTGATGTGATGTTGGCTTTATTATCTGAGAAGAGCATTCCTTCGAATGAGGTTTTGAGAGATTGTTTTAATCTTGTAAGGGAATTATCGAATTCCTTATGTGCTTTCTCAAGCCTATAGTTTGTACAGTCTGTTTCAAATGACTCTTCTGTAGAGAGTATGTCTTCCTCTTGAAAGGGAAAGCGGTACTCCTCTAGGGTTTATATCTTGGTTGCTGTTTTAGGTTTGGCATTATGAGGTTCAATCACAACTGGTGACCCTGTAAGACATTCAACCAAGCTAAGCATGCTCTCTTGAGCTTGCTTTTTGCATTCCGTATATGTCATGTGATCATCATTATCCATTTGGGGTGGTTGGGTGGGTTCTAGTTTCTTGATTGGTCTATGTGATGCATTGAACGAAGAGTAAGAACTTGTTTCATCCTCACTTAATGATATACTAGAACTTGTTTCATTCTCTGACTTCTTTTGGTTTGTCAAATTTTCACTGTGTTTATCCATGCGACGAGATCGATTTTTTTTTGGGGTTTTTGTATCCTGTGTCATAAATATGGGTGTTGTGGTCTTTGAGGTGGATGCATCTGCATCATGTATAGCTTTTGGCTCTTTTGTGTTTTAGTGCCCTTTTGGGTTTATGTCCGCAGACTCCTTTTCCTTGTCTTTTAACTCGACCTTGGTTTCGATGGTTTTTTGTCCTTTGTTTTTCTTGGTTTTAGAAGGTTTTGCTCCTTCTTTTGGGTTTTTTTTAAAAGCATATTCTTCTACCCATGTTGAGGTATTGTCGGTTGTTGGAATTAGGGTTGCAGGAATGCACACACAACTTCAAGAAGATGAGGAAGCTTGAGCACAACACAGTAGTGTATTATGAGTGCCAAAAATGAAAGATTACCAACCCTAAAAGATAATGGGCGTATATACAATGCACGGGGGAAAAAACCTCCTAGTGAGGGAAAAAGTGCCCCGGCGGTCCTAAGTGTGTTCACACACATCACTACTATAATATGGTAACAAATCCCCCCTGGAGTGATGCGGTGAACAAGAGCTAGCACTCATGTATAGGGAAGTGTCTAGCTATGTGGACGAATCCACAAAAGGGAGTAAGCCCAAAGCTTTGCGAAAAGCTTCGAACTTTTCACGAGGCAGAGCCTTTGTGAAAAGGTCTGCAAGGTTATCCTGTGTTGGCACATAAGCCAAACTGATCTCTCCTGCAGAGAGTCTCTCCCTGACATAATGGTAGTGCACCTCAATGTGCTTCGTACGAGCATGGAACACTGGGTTCCGCGCAACTGCCAATGCGCTCTGACTGTCAGTGAAGATGGTGGTGGCAGATGGCTGCCCAACACCCAAATCAGCCATAAGGCGTCTGAGCCACACACACTCAACCGTAGCTGTGAAAGCTGCCCTGTACTCAGCTTCACAACTAGAAGTGGCCACAGTAGGCTGCTTCTTGCTCAACCATGATATGCATGAGCTTCCAAGCATGAAGCAAAAACCACTCGTGGACACGCGTGTGTCATAACAACCAGCCCAGTCAAAATCTGAAAAAGCATGTAAATCTGGCGGCAATGATCCCCCCTTGGGATAAAACAACCCAAGATGCCGAGTACCACTCAAATAGCGAAAGATACGCTTCACTGCCTGCCAATGCTTAATGCCTGGGCTATGCATAAATCTGCTCACCTGTGAGACTGCAAACTGAATGTCTGGCCTCGTAATGCATACATAAATGAGGCAACCAACAGCTGTCTGATAGAGTGTGACATCAAAGTGATCTCCAGCATCATGAAGACTCAACTTCAAACCTGTCTCCATTGGAGTAGCAATAGGCTTGCAGTCTTCAAGGCCAAATCTCCGCAACAATGTTTCAATATACTTTGTCTGACACAAAGCAATACCTCCATCACACTGCTTAAATTGTATCCCCAAATAATGATGCAAATGCCCCAAATCTGACATCTCAAAAGAGGCATTCAAATCAGCCTTAAAATCAGCAATATGACTCTCATTTGGTCCTGTGAGCAGCATGTCATCGACATAGAGAGCAATGATTAGATGTACACCATCCACACGTTTAACATACAAAGTGCTTTCTGTTGGACTATTCTGAAACCCATGTGCAGTCAAATATGCATGTATTTTTTCATACCAAGCTCATGGAGCTTGCTTTAAACCATATAAAGCCTTTTTTAACCTGCACACTTTGTTTTCCTGCCCTCTTTGAACAAAACCACGAGGCTGCGATACATACACCTCCTCATGCAAATCTCCATTTAAGAACGCAGTCTTTATGTCCAGCTGATGTACATTCCAACCATTATGAGCTGCTAATGCACAGATGCTACGAACAGTGGTCATACGACATGTGGGAGCAAAAGTCTCATCAAAATCAATGCCCTTCTCTTGAGCATAACCTTTTGCAACAAGCCTAGCCTTATGGCGATCCACTGTGCCATCAGGCTTACGCTTCAATTTGTATACCCACTTAGTGCCAATGGCCTTCTTGCCAGGGGGCAAGTCACATAAAGACCATGTACCATTCTTCATAATAGCATCGTATTCTGCTTGCATAGCAGCCATCCAATTTTCTGAACTTTGTGCCTCATCAAATGAAACAGGCTCACTTTCATCGCACATACTAGAAACAGCCAATGCATAACAATCTGACGCATAAGAGGCACCATGAGAGCCAGAACGAGTGCGACTAGACAAAGGGGCATCCAACTTGCTGTCACGCAAAGTCTGCACCAGCCATCTAGGCATATTCCTAGAGCCCTCAATCTCTTGTCTCTCATCCTCAAGTGCATCATGCACATCTGCATCAGATATAGGCTGATCTGTGCCATCATTTAAAACCTGCATAGGCTGAAAAACTGCCTCATGAGGTATTGCACTTGACTGTGCACCACTGAAAAGAGGCAACAATGTATCATAGACATCACGTGAGCTGATATCTGTCTCCTTAGTACATGAAACCAAGGGCTGAACTGCATCTTCCACAAATACAACATCACGGCTAACCAAAATGCGCTTTGTCTGTGGATGATACAAACGATAGCCTTTGCTCTCAGCACTATATCCAACAAAAATACATTTGACAGCTTTGTCATCCAATTTTCTGCGATGTTGCACAGGCACTAATGCATATGCCAGGCAACCAAAAACACGTAAATGGCCAACAGATGGCTTGCGGCTATGCCAAGCCTCATATGGAGTGACAACCTGTAATGCTTTGGTGGGACACCTGTTTAGTACATAAGTGGCACACATGACAGCCTCAAGCCAAAAACCATGTGGTAGACTTTGACTCTTAACCATACATCTTGCCATTTCCATGAGAGACCTGTTTTTTCTCTCAGCCACACCATTTTGCTGTGGTGTATACGGCACTGTACATTGGTGTTTTATCCCACGCTCAGCCAGAAATGCATTAAATTCTGAAGACATATACTCCCCCCCTCGATCTGAACGGAGGGTGCCCATCTTACTTTCTGACACATTTTCAGCCATAACCAAAAACTGTTTGAAGCACAAAAACACTTCGGACTTTGCCTTCAAAGGATATACCCATGCATGCCTGGTAAAATCATCAATGAAAGTCACGAAGTAAAGGTAGTTTCCAAATGATGGAGTTTGCATGGGACCACAAACATCACTGTGAACAAGCTGCAATCTGCGTTCAGCTCTCACTGATCCATCTTTGGGAAAGGAAGCACGCTGCATTTTACCCAATATGCAGCCCTCACAAACATGCTTGACAGGTGCCTCAAGCTTAGGCAAAGAAGACACCATTTCAGATTTCTGCAGGCGCAGCAAACTTGCAAAATTCAGATGACCAAAACGTGCATGCCACAGTTTTGCATCTGAAATAGCCTGCGTATCCATAATAGCACATGCTGAATCCTCTACACATTTGCCATCCATATTGAGCTTATACAGCCCTCGACATAGTGAACCAGATGCTACAATGATGTCACCACAAGAGAGATCATGAACAGTACATCTGTCATCCACAAATTTTACAACCAAACCTGTTTTGGCAAATGCGGAGACTGACAGCAGATTCTTTTTGATCCCTGGCACATACAATGCATCAAAAAGTGTAAAGGTGTTGCCATTTGCAACATTCAACACAATCTGTCCAACTCCTTCAACGGGATAAGAGGAGTTATTGGCACAAGTGACAGTATTCCCTGTGGGAGCAGACTCAAGGAAAGTGAATAAACTGCGCTGCGAGGTGATATGCTTAGTGGCACCACTGTCAAAGTACCATACATCTGAATCTACTGCAGACATACATGTGTCATGCAAAGATGGGTCATAACTGCACTGCGCATTGAATGCCCATTCTGTATCTAGCACAACATTAGCAGATTCATTGTTAGAAGGAGAGGCATCTGCAACAACAGCCATACCAGCCTCTTTCTTCTTAGCCTCTTTCGCAGCCAGCTTAGGACACGCTTTGATGACATGATCATTTCCCTTACAGTACTTGCAAAATGTCTTTTGTTTGTCACCCTTCTTCTCATCTTTGTCTTCCTTCTTTGGTTGCGCAGCATTTGCAGATTTCTACTTACTAGAAGAAAAGCCAGCTTTACCTTTCCCGCTTCTCTGACTAGCAACGAAAGCTTGATCTGCGACACGCATAATATTCCTGTTTTGCCTTGACTGGTCTTCTTGCAGCAAAACAGAAACTAACTCCTCAAATGATAAGGCATTGGGATTGCCTTTCATCATCAAGCGAAGAGTGGAAGCAAAACCCTGATAAGAATCTGGTAGACCATTCAAAACAGTCTGCACAAGTGAACTGTCTGACAGGATTTCATCTGCAGAAATGAGCTGCTCTTTGAAATCCTTGATCTTTGTCAAAAAGCTATCCATAGAATCACCTTCGTTCATATGCTCACTCTCCAACTGTTTTCGGAGATAAGCAACACGAGCCTCATTTCTTGCCTGATACAATGTGGCAAGTACATCCCAAGCATCCTTAGAAGTCCTGCAGGAGCGAATATGTGGGATAATGGTACGTTTGACAGACAGCGCAATCAAGGCATGAGCCTGCGCATCTCTACCATCCCAACGAATCTGCTCTGCTGAAAGTGGTGGTTCTCGAACAGCTGCTACAGCACTTGTGCCTGCACCATCATCAACAGTACCTGTTTCTGATGTGTTTGCAGCATTCCCAGCCACAATAGGACGTGCATCAATACCCTGCACAATGTTCCATAACCCCTTTGCTACCAATACATGTCGCATCATATATGCCCACAATGGATAGTTGGTGCCATCCAACTTATCCTCAGCAGCCAACATGCGGAATACATCATTGTTGTCAGCCATGGCCAATGACTGTATTGCTAGATGTAAATGCTGTCTGTAAGAGGTAAACCTGTATAAAATTGACCTGTGCTATGTAGCACAGCCCAAAACAGACGAATGGGCACCTGTCCTGCAAATTTTAATCTTGACAGAAAATCTGCACAGTAGGACGATTTTGCCTGCGCAGTACTTGGAATGCAAAAACGGAGGGCGAAATGACTTCAGATCAAAATTCTGAAACGAACAAGTCCTATGGGCTCTCCCACGGCATATACTAACCTGCAGACGCTCGTGAAACCTCGTTGCAATCGGAGGAGATGAAGCGGCAGGTGCCGGTGATACTGCCCGGGAGGAGGAAGCCTGCTCTGATACCAATTGTTGGAATTAGGGTTGCAGGAATGCACACACAACTTCAAGAAGATGAGGAAGCTTGAGCACAACACAGTAGTGTATTATGAGTGCCAAAAATGAAAGATTACCAACCCTAAAAGATAATGGACGTATATACAATGCACGGGGGAAAAAACCTCCTAGTGAGGGAAAAAGTGCCCCGGCGGTCCTAAGTGTGTTCACACACATCACTACTATAATATGGTAACATCGGTTACATTCTTTTTTATTGTTTGTCATGCCTTGGCTTGTAAGCGTGTAAGCACATTCAAGGGTACTGTGGACAATTGCCCGTTTTGTACACTTAAGTTTTTGTGAGAGTTGCATTGAAGCAACTCGTATTGGGTAATCTTGGAATATGTGATCAATGCCACATCGTTCACACATTGGGCGCAAGGTGTTAGTGACTATGGGCATGGAAGTATTCCAAACTGTGCAGTGTGCCACCTTGTGAGGTCCACGACGATAACACTAAAGTGTCTGATTAATTGCTTCCTGAGCATTTTCTACCCTTTGGACTGTTTCTTTTCTATTTGGTGCACGGGAGATGGAGGTTTTGAGTCCATTGTGGATGACGGGACACTTTTTAGTATCATGGTCAAAGGTTTTACAATATACACAGTATAGAAGAACAGATGCCTTGTATGCGTGGCATAATGAGGATTGGGATGGTCGTAGTAGTGATTGCATTCAACACAAGGCATTTTGCTCGTCACTTTTATAGGCATTAAGGATGTTTGGTTTTGAAGGTTTTCATCCTCTCTTACAGATGTTGGCTGTAAGGTTTTACACCTAGGTTGCATAAAATTCTGGGAATGTCAATTCCAAGATCGATCTTTCTTTTGCCATTGCTTCACTTGGTTTAGATGAGGAATATCTCGTAGCATGATCATCTTCTAGCATGTTGTCATCTAAACGTATTGCTTCTTTATAACATTGATCGAAAGTTTCCAGATTGGATACAATGATCAAGTTGTGTAAGCTGTTATTCTTCAAGCCCATCATGAAACATCTCCTCAATTGAATATCGTTTAATTTTTCCCATGACTTATAACGTGAGTCTAAGAGTTTAATCCGAAGGATAAAATCTCTAATGGATTCATTGGGTTGGCGTTCAATTGAATAGAGTTCTTTTGTTGCACTCCACCGATCACCTTGTCTGGAAAAGCCATGTATAAAGGCTGATTTCAAGGTTTTGAAGTTGGTCTTGATTGCCGGCATTAATGCGATGAACCATCGACTAGCTTTTCCCTCCTCTAAGCATAAGTTCAATGTATGTACCTTAGTGGGGCAGTTGGGATTTCCAAAGGCTTCACATCTCTGTTCAAACATTTGAATAAATTGAACGGGGTCTGTTGTTCCGTTGTATTTGCCCATAATTTTAGAAATTTGTACGGTCGTATTTCTGTATGAATCATTGAGACCGTATGTGAGTGCTCTTGTTGAAAGAGACTCAGTGAGTCTTTGGGCCACCCCCCTTCCTAGACTTGTTAGTATGTCCAAGGTGTGGGCATTCAGGAAAGGGTTGGTACTTATAGGATTTGCGGGGAATGTTAGGCAAGGGACCAAAGCCTGGTGGTGGGATCGAAGTCATAAGGGGTGTAAAACCCAATGACATGTTTGTTATCGGCATGGCCAATGGCATTAGGAGGTGAATTTATGGCATGGATCTCAATGGCTCGAAGATGTCAGCCATTGGGTTTAGTCCTTATGTGATCCCTAGCAATCCCTCCATCGTGTGGCCATGTCAGAGTGCCTAAATGCTCCTTAATGAATAATCACAGTTTTTTTTTTGTTTTTTATACTCTCTTGGCCTGTTTTACAGTCTCAAGAGGCTTGGCGTACTCTTCGTTGGATCAAACGGGTGTCCGTTTTCCCTAATTAGCTTAGGCGCTATACGTACGTGAATGATCTTAGAGATATTTTTTCGGAAAAGCGTATGCTAGGAACTTCCTAGATGGAAGAGGAGGTCCTAAAACCTATTCTCCATCACTGTCTCGAGACGAAAAAATATGGAAGTTCCATCTAAGAACTTCCTAGATGGAAGAGGAGGTCCTAAAACCTATTCTCCATCATTGTCTCAAGACGAAAAAAAACTTATGAGAATTTTTTCCCTGTTTTGTAGCACGTTTTTGAGGGTGTTCCAAAAGGAATCTTGAAAAACTCTGTATGAGGGAGTTATAGTATTTTTGGAGTACTACAACTTTGTTTTCCTGAGTCGTCCATGATTTTATCGTTTAGACCCTCAAAAAGTAGCCCGAGTATGACTCGTCGTCGTTTTCGCGTTGTTTTTTACAATTTTTCGTGGTTTTTGGAGTGTGTTTTGCCTTGATTTTTGGGTCAAATTTTGAGACTATTGGTTGGAGGCCAAAATGATTGATTTCGACTTCGGATGATTCAGTTCAAAGTCGAAGAGCTCGATGTCCGCTTTCCAATAAGTCCTAGAGTGCCTTCATTCATTTTTTCATTCACATCAGATTTCCGTTCACATCGAATTTCCATTCACGTCATTTAAAAAAAACCGCGTGAATTGGTGTTTCAAGTCGTGAAACGGTTTTCACGCGTGAATCGGACTTCACGTGGAAATTAAATTTTGAATTTTTTTAAAAAACCGCGTGAAATAGTGTTTCACGCTGTGAAACGGTTTTCACGCGTGAATCGGACTTCACGTGGAAATTAAATTTTAATTTTTTTAACCACGTGAAATTATGTTTCATGTTGTGAAACGGTTTTCATGCGTGAACCGGACTTCACGTGGAAATTAAATTTCAAATTTGTTTTTTGAGTCTAGTGAAAAATATGAAATTTTCTTTTTTGGAGGGAATATTTTTTGAATTTAAAATGAAAGAGATATGGACATTTTTTCAAAAAAGGTAAGTGGAATCAAAAAAGTCAACCTTTTAATGACACACCTTACACCCTTCATAAATGACCCACAAAATGGATAAATTGACAACTCATGAGCATCTTCTCATTGAATGCTCATTAGCCTTAATAACTTATGTAAAAAAGTGATTAAAGATTAATCCATGATTAAACTTTCACTAATATGTCTTTCTTTTATACTTATCAAGGAGTCTAATTAATCTAAATTAGGAGATTAATTAGACTCTTGATTATAGTCTCCTCTTTAAGCAAAGAGAGTCAAATTTCTCCAATTGATCAAAAGATTGATGTAATTAGGTGTCTTGATGCATCCAAATGCTCTCAAAACACTCAAAAATCCCAATTTTGACTACTCATATGATTGATTTAAACCCCAATTAACACATTTTCTAATTTTTGGCCTCTTGAACAAGATTAATCTCCCTTAATGACAAAAACCAGTCCATTAAGAGAAATTAGTCAATTCAAGGATTTTTTGATAGTTCTAAGAAATTTTTTGAAAGATTAAGCTACTCCTAATGCTTGGTAACACTCTAATCCAAACAATTTCAACAAAAAGCACACAATTAAACTAAAATTAATGATCTTGGATCTATGTTTAAACTAAAGAGAGCTAACATTCACTAAAAATTACATTTTATTGCATTCTTTGATGTAATGGATGCAAACTAAGCCTAATAAAAACTATGTGCAATCCCTAAGAACATGAAAACCACAAAAACAACAACAAAAACAACAAATTAATCTAAAAATTAAGCAAAAAGCATTATTTTTAAAAATAAAAAAGAGAGCTATTCTACACCAAATCTTACACAAATCACCATCAAATCCACATCTTTTTTATGGGAAACCACTAATACAAACTATATGCAAGCCTTAAGATCATGAAAAACCATAAAAATAACAAATTAATGTAAAAATTCAACAAAAAGTATTCTTTTCAAAAACAAAAAAGAGAGCTATTCTACACCAAATCTCATCACCATCAAATCCATATTGTTTTTATGAGAAACCACTAATCAAGATAATGGGCAATGGGTTATACGTAAATTAGAGAAAAAATGATGAAAAAAGCCAAGGGATGCCTCGTCCACGGTGCCAAAAATGTTATAGCTCACCCTAACCCTCCTTGAAACACATCCAAAAAGAGATTACCTGGTGAACCGCAACTGTCCGTGAGAGGATCTTTCCAATGGCTGAACTCGTAACCCTTGAGGTCTCCAAGCTCTACAACTCCTTGAGAAGCAATTCCACTGCATCTTCCCTGTGAGCATTGTCACACCATCGCGTTGCAGTACGTATCCTCGTCCCTCCTCTCACCTCACTTCACTCACACACACTCACTAGCATGCATTAGGAAGAGAGATTAGCAAGAGGATTAGCAAGAGCAAGACTCAATTACACAATGGGAGAGTCCGTTGTATTATGAGAGAAATTCACTTATATACATGGCCATAACTGTTCACACTCACTTATACTATGGTTGGCCGAGCACTTTAGGCTCATAAGAGGCATAATGATATTACAATGCTACTCTCATAATATATCCATGAAGTACATCACTTAGGACTTCATCTATCTTGCTACCACATGCTCTTGAAGCGAGAATTGCCATAAATACTCCGTCACACCATTATGGGCACCCATCCAAGTTATAGCTTTGGACACTATTACTTCATATCATGAATGTATGACCCTTTGGTATATCTATCATGACTCATTGACGTAATATAATGGCAGTAGCTCTTGTTAATCCTAGAATTGGATTAACAAGTTCTCATATGCTAGGGTGGACTCTTCACTCCACAGGTTGATGTACTTTCTTTGGCCATCTTCGCTTTGGGCTCATTGGGTTCTTCTAGCATGGGAAAGCTTTCTGTAATGCAAGTGGCCTATTATTCTCTTCTTCTATCTCCTCCTTGAGGTGTGGATTTGGAATACTAGATTGCATATCCCTAAACTCATCCTCATTTTGAAGCTCCTTCTCACACCTCCCGGCCTCATCAAAATAAAGTTGAAGTGCTTTTTAAGGGTTAAAAAATTATCGAGACCCTAAGCTAGGATCCTTGAGTAGACATTCTCTCTCCTCATCCAATTGTTGAGCAAGAAAGGCCAAATAGTAGCATCCCCTCGAGTCAAACAATACATGTATGTCATGAAGAATCACAAAGTCTCTTCCACCAATTGAGAAGGATGGCAAGGCAAGGATGGGCAATGCACAAAGTCTTTTCTACGAGTTGAGAAGGATAGCAATGCAGGGCGGGGATGTTACAGTGTTAGAGTGCCTCATCTTTTATATTTTCTTTAGTGATAATTGTACTATATTTAATGTCACTCCTATCCATTACCTTAACAATTTTCTCTCCTTAGACTCATCAAAGTCTTTAATCTCTTCATTTGGCTCTGTTGACAATCTCTTGAATTCAAATTCCTCTTGTAGCTTCTCATTACTCTATGTGGTTGCTATGCTTCTCATTACTCTCTTGTAGCTTCTCATTACTCTATGTGGTTGCTATGCTTGAGAGAAAGTAAATAAAAGCAATGGTTTTCTACACCAACATGTGCTCACCCTTCTGATAGGGAAAACATTCAATAGCATGGATTCAGACTCTAGAAGGAAAGGAACCCTTCTAATTATTGCCCTCCTTCATTAAAGTAACACCCTTCACAATCACAAGATCAGCCTCTACCAAGCTCTCATAGCTTATAAGCTCATTTACTATATATTCATTGCATTGATTTACCAAGTCTTTGAGATCAATTTAAGGGTTAAACATGTTTAAAAGTTATAAAAGAGAAAGGCTCCTCATTGATCCTAACATCATCTTGGCTATGCTCATACAAGAACGTCCGAATTCTCTCATAACTAGAGACTAAAGTCTCCCCTTGCTCCTCCATCTCTTCCTTGAAAGCATCCTCAAGCTCTTCCTCCACATTCTTATTCTTCTCCAACCCTCCTTTCTTGGGTATTTTGGACTTCCTCTCCTAAGTCCTAGTGTAATATGTTTGACCAAAAGAAAATTTGGAGAACTTAAATCATTTCAAAAGAAATACCATACATTTGTACTTGCAAGATGCGCCTTGCCTTGTTAATGAGGTGGTCTGTGTGTTTTATAGATACCAAATAAAATTTGACCAAGATAATTTTTTAGGCGAGACCACAAATGTAAAGCTTGTGGAGCTACTTAAAACAGGGTGCTTGTAAAACAGGGTGCTACTTAAAATAGGGTGCTACTTAAAATAGGGTGCTTGTAAAATAGGGTGCTACTTAAAACAGGGTGCTTGTAAAATAGGGTGCTACTTAAAACAGGGTGCTACTTAAAACAGGGTGCTTGTAAAATATGCAATAAGACCCCTAACCTTGCCAAACATTATGTCTATGCATTTTACAAGTACCATATCTCTAAATGCAAAATAAAGCTTTGAAATGTGGGCAAAAGAAAAAAATTAAACATTTAGATCTAGGAAACTTGAAAAACATGCAAACGGCCATTGGAGTCCCTTATACTAGTGTATATGTGTTTTACGAGTACCCAATCTCAAAATAAACAAAGAAATTTCTCATTTGTTCAAAATCATATTTGGAGCATAAATCTCAAACATTTAGGTTTGGGGCATAAGCTTCTTTAGTAATTTTGAGATTATCAACTTTGTACATGTTAGCCTAGCATTAATTTGTATCTAGACATTGTAAAAAGCTTTGAAAGTACCTTAAGAGATTATAAAGAAATTTCTTTGTTTTGCACCTCTTTGCGTCAAATAGATTGTTGACACCTGAAAGTAAACCCACACTTCAAGATTACAATTATATATAGCAAATGTCCTCTCATACTAATGAAAATATGTGTAGTTTATAAAACTAAAGCTCCCTTAAGTAAAAATAAAGAGTATACTTTATTTTAAAAAGTAGCACACATGTAATTCTTACCCTAAATGTGCCTTTGTTGATAAGATGTTGTCTCATAGTTGATAAATTGTGCATTTCCTGCCTAGGGAGATGACCATCTACACTTGATTATTCATGAGAATATCTATATGTATGATTGGGTTGTTCTCTGTGTCACTTCCCCCAAAAGCATGAAATACATTTATCACTCTCCCACAATGCTTTTCACAGGTTGCCACTCTTCATATGATGAAGGGTACAAGTCTACAAAAACAAAGATGTAGGGTTAGAACGTTTACCAAAAGCTACCACCTTACTAAATAAAAAGTATTATAAACAAAGAATACAAAGGAAACATACATTTGGCCAATGCAGGGGTAAGCCTTGTGAGAAAGACATAGCTCTTTGTGCATGTAAACATGCTACACTAAAACTTCCTTTATTGTCATTTGGCTACTTATTAGAGTGACGTCTTTCACTCTGACCTTCCAATTGTCTAGAAATTCATTAAAGCTTGATCTTTTCCGCTTTGTAGTTTGGAGGAGCACCAAGCTTCCTTTTGTTATAGTCAATGGTATCCATTGATTGTGGTCGCCTAATGTGTTGGTGGCAAATCTTATTGCCTCTATTTGGGTAGGGGGCCTTCTTGACCTTTGTAGTGTACCTTCTATGAGAAAAGAGGAGTGTATGAGTGAGTGAGAGTGTGGGAAAAGAGGAATGTATGAGCATAGAGAGCAATGGAGTGACAAAGCAAGGAGCCTGTTTTTGATATTTTTAGAAGTAAAGAGTATTATTTCTAATTTAGGTGGATTGTAACACTAGCTTTTTGCTCATTGGCGAAGAGCCGATTTTCCAAAATCCTTAAAGGGCCCTCCAAACCCCCCCAAATTCCCCTAATGAGAGAGAGTTTTTAGATCATAATTAAATTTTTATAAACAATGTTAAATATTGAAGCTATATAAGGCAGGCGTTTATGAAATGTTCAACTTGTTTTTATTTAGAAAAGCTATTATGTTGTACCACATCATCTAAGTTATTTACAAACATCCCCTAAAGCAACATCATCTAAGTTATTTACAAACATCCCTTACAGCAATGTGGCTAGATACACACTGCCACACATAACCATAATTTTTGAAATATTAGAAAATCTAATAGTTCGGAAGATTCTCTTCATAATTTTTGAAATTTTAAAAAAGTTGACCATTAGTAGACTTGCAATCCTACTGGCCTGATCTAGAGTGTCCATTCTTAGGCATCCAACATTGCCTGCCCCCATCAAAACTGACTTTTTGGGCATGTGTTGGTGTGTCCAACTCAACAAAGGAGTATTTGGGCACCATTTTTTGTGTAAAAGGTGCACCCTCCACAACACAAATTGCAATTTCTTTTGTGTGTAGAGGGAAAACTCGACAAGTGGCATTCTATGTAGAGGGAGAACTCGGCGGTGGCATTTTGTGTAACAAGCCTAAGAAGGCTTAGCACGAACTCCCTTTCCAAAAAGAAAATTAGTCCTTATTTATAATCTTGATCCTAGTGTGAAATACTCTGAAGTATGGGATGCTTGTAGTGTGAGCACTCCCTCCATTGATTATCTAATGAAGAAAATTGCACTACAAAAGGTCTTTCCATTGCCAGTGGGGTGGATAATTCTCTTCAACCAATTATGATTAGGCAATTTTAGCAGCTCTCTCTATTGATTTCTCTTCAACAGAGGCAGCGAGATGACCTCTCTTTCTCCAACATCCACGCAGAGAAGCAACAACCTCTCTTTGTCTCTTGGTTTAAGTGCACCCAATTCCAAAATTTCATGCGACATGATGGGAAACTACATCAGCTCTTGTGTACCATTAATTTATAAAGTTCTAAAAATATGAAGAAATTGATGCCTTCAGTCCTTCTATAATTGCATTTACACTCCATATATTGTATGGAGAGATATCCCAGAACCTGAACATCCAAACCCTAAACACTTTCTTGATGATCTTCTCTTGTGACCACCAATGGTGAGGGCCATACTCATGCTTTAATCTCTCTCTCCCTCCCTCCATCTCTCTCTCTCTCTCTCTCTCTCTCTCTCAATTACCTGCTTATTTATCTCTTATACACACACAAAATTGAAGAGCACTTTGCATTACCCTATGTCAAGCAAGAACTCCATCAATGAGACGGAGAAGAAACGCCAAGAAAAGGACAAGAAAACAAGGTGAACATTTCACAAAGGCCTACCATTAAAAATTAGTACTTAATACTAGATATCTTGAGAAGGTTCTCTCTATATAGTCCATCTCTCTCTTAGGCACACACACACACACACATCTCTCTCTCTATATAGTCCATCTCTCTCTTAGGCACACACACACACACATATCTATATATCTTTTTGTGTCTGTATATGTATGTAGAATACTACATATTATATACAAAAATACACACACTTATATACATACATATAATTGTATATGTGTATTTGTGTATACATGTACAAAAATATGTATTCATTTATGTATGTGTAGTGATAGTTATGTATGTATGGATTTTAAGCATGCATAAACATAAGTGAATAAATAACTCTATGTATATATGCAAGTGTGCGTGCTCATACGACTGACTTCATATATATGCATATATAGTATGTATATAAATCCATGTATATTTACAAGTGTGTGTGCTCATACGGCTAAATTCACATATGTGTTTATGTGCATGCATGTGTGTGTGTGTGTGTATGTATATATGTATATGTATATGTATAGTATATTTATGTGCATAAGTGAATCCATGTATATATATACGTGCATGTGTGTGTACGCATGTGCACGTGTGTGTGTGTGTGTGTGTGTGTGTGTGAGAGAGAGAGAGAGAGAGAGAGAGAGAGAGAGATCAAGTGCTTGAAAGGCTACTTGGGATTACTTGGAGAGGTCGCGTCTACCCCACTCACCGACGATTAGAAAGTTGAGGTTGTGTATAGTAGCTATTGTGGATGGGGATATTGGGCTTGTTAAGATGGGTGTGAAAAGCAACAAAAATCTAAGCAAAAGCACCCAAAATAAAGCCTTAATTTTTGCTAATAAATCCTCTTGATGCTGCTTTGACAAGAAGCCTCTTGCAGTTCAAATATAGAAGCATTTTAAAGACCTCATTTCAATAATTAATCTACACAATAAACATTCCAAGAATAAAAGATAAGATTGTCATAGAATGAATGTGTGTGTGTGTGTGTGTGTGTGTGTGTGTGTGTGTGCGCTTTTGCCGCACAGGTCGTAGCTGGGGACTTGCCAGACACCGTATGCGAGCCACGAATGGCTACAAGCATACAACCAGGGAAGGAAGCTCAAACAGAATGCCAAAGGGTGTGTCACTCACCGCTCAACCGCCGCCTTGAAGGATTCCCGCGTCGCAGCCGTGAAGGAGGAGTCGCCGTCGCCGCTCTACCGCCTCACCGCCGCCGCCGTGCCGCTACACAGTGCGCTCGATCGCTCTCTCACTCTCTCTCTCTCTCTCACACACACACACATGCAGGAGAAGAAAACCAAAGAGATAAGGCAAGAGCACTCTTGTATTCACAACACATGAGAATGAGGATTTTAGGGTTACATTTGACTCTTATAGGTGACTTGGCCGTTCACACTTGGGCACCCATACATGGCCGGCCGATCCTAACCCTTATCCTACTAATATTCAAGGTGCGCCTCTCATCGGCGATCACCCAATCCCTTCATCCTTAACATATGGTGCCGACAAGCCCGGCCCATGACTCAGAATATTTAAATAAATGACGTAAAACATAGTACGTCTCAATGTCCGTCATGGGTTAACATGCCCCCCTTCCTGATGTAGATTCCGTCCTCGGAAGCTATGGTATGGTAAGCTCGAGAGGGCTGTTGTTGACCGTCTGCAAAACAGGGAAGTAGAGTGAAAGTAGGCTGGAATTCAAAAGATATAAAGTGTATAAATTCAAGCATGTTAGACCACAATGGATGTTGCTATGAGAGCTTAGTTTAAGGGTCACATGAATGAGCTAGTGTAGCAAATTAATAGGAGTTTAAAATTATTGAAAGTAAATCAAGAGTAAGCAAGGTGTCAAAGGTTAATCAAGGTTTATAACTGGCCTAAGTCAAGGAAAATAACCAAGCTTAATAAATAAACAAGATGACCACACTGTGTCTACTCTAAGAACAAGTTAATACCACAAGCCTTGGGACACAAGAAACATCAGAGTTACAGGAGCTTTTTGCCTTCTTTTTTTTTTTAAATGCACGTGACAATTTTTACACACAATGGCGACCTTTCTAAGGCAAAACTAACATCGATCCTCGTACCATGTTTAACACAAGGCATTATCCAGGAATCTATTAGCTTACTTTAGGCAAGGCTACCCCCTACCAACCAAGGCATCGGTCTGGAGTAGAATACTCCTCGCCTACCAAGTATCAATAAGGCGATAGGCCAACATTAAAGCACATCATAGACTTGTATTGCCATTTATTATCGGCTTTTTTTTTTAATAATCTATTTCTTTTGATCTTCGCTCCTGAACTATAATTTGTCTTGCATCCTTTCGACAAAGGGGTAATAGCTATGTCCTAGAGGTCAACACACACATGGCCAGGTGTCAAACATTAAGATGGTTTGACCCTAGACCTAAGACAATCGTATTCCAAGGTTAACTAAAGACGTCATGCTGCCTAGGAATATTTCCAATAAAGTTAAGCTCATTAATGATTTACACTAGCATGCAAGCAACTTCAAAAACTAAGTAGTACATTGACAATTTCCATGTGGTCATGCATTATAGTTTATGCAATTGATTGAACAGTAAAAACGAAAGAGAGTGGGTATGGAAGAATTACACCTGTAATTGGAGATCTCCTTGATTCGATGAGACAGCTTGCAATTTGATGTAGATATATTTTGATGAACGTTGCGGCCATCTCAGGACTTGAAAGCGAACCCACCTCAAACTTTTTTAACCTGTACAATCAACTAACAAGCACTATACCTCGAGAGGCACATCAATGTGAAAATTTCAAGACTTGTTTAAGGAATCTAAACTAGAAAAAACTTAAAAACACTAACCTACCTACCAGTCACCACACTACTACTGAGGATACGGTAAGAGGATGTTGTAGAGTCCTGGCTCTAGCCCTAAGGCTAAGCCTCTATCCGCATCATCCAAACAAATAAAGTCAACCTCAGTAGTGCCATGAGTTTCATCCGTCCATTCATCATTGTCAGATATTTCCTTTTCATTTTCCCATCCACATAAACTTATCAAAAATGTAACCATGCGAGGATAGTCATCTTGTGGAAAAGGAAAGCATTGGGCTATCGGGGATATGTCCTCTACGGAGTAGGGGTCAGTCATGGTCAATAGGTGAATTAGCCATTCTAATTCCTCAATATTTTCCTCTCTGGCTAGTACATCTATATGATCCCATTCAGTTTCAATTACAGGATAGCACATGTGGAATATCTGAGAAAGGTACAGATGATACCTCTCACCAAAGGTAGGAGTGGATGAAGTGTATGATGATCGGGCATCTGCCATATCTGCAAACACAGATATAGCATCAGTAGGTTTATGACAGGACAATCTAGTTCTTGATTGTATACGGATATTTCTTTGTTTTTGTGCTCTTGCTCTTTTTACTATTTTTGTTTTTCTCATTTCTTTTCTATGTATGAAGCTATATATATACATCCCCTTGAATTTGGCAATTACATGGTCAGGGGAGAAGGTTAAGGAGGAAGCAATAGAATTTCGAGCGTGAGTACATGCTCCCCCTTTCCTTGGGTAGATCATATTATTTGCAATGATGTTGCAGCCTCTTGGAACCAATTTGTCCAGCGGGTCATAGGTTGTGATGTGGACAGATAGCTTTTTATGACCCTTGTGGCCACATCCAATTGCAGAGATGGTAGTGTACGCTCCCATTGACGAATGGAGGAAATGGTTTCCGATGATACTATTACAAGGGGAGACGTAGACTCATCGGTTTTTTGTTGGGTGTTGACAAGAGTAGGTGTAGAGCATGTAGAAACTTCTATATGAGTGTGTGCCTGGCATGAGGAGCTAGAAGCTTCATGTGGCTCCCCCCTTCCTGAGCTAGGTGGTAATGATCGATATCGTTTGGGAATCCAAACTAACTCTGGAAGAAGTGGTGCAGAGCACTCTATTACCTTTCCCTTACCACGGTCTTGAATTGTCATTGGGGTGGCAACAATTGGTTTGCAAGGTTTTACAGGTGATGTAGAGGGTTTCAACTTATGTTTAGGGACCCAAATCTGGTCATTTCCCTCGTAGTACCCTTGGGCTACTAATAATTTTTTAGGGATCCATCGCGATGTTACATTGCCCTTTCTCGGGTGGGTAGCTGCTTTCCTTTTACTAGGCTTCTTGGTGGCTGAACGAGATTGAGCAGGGGAAGTAGCTGTAAACGAAGCTTTGGGAACCCATTTGTATGTACTCTTTGGCATAGTAAGCGAAGCTTTAGAGACCACCTTGCCCGTTTCCAGTCTTGGCGTTGAAGCGTTAGAAGGGTGGCAAACAATCAAAGATGGTTTTGCCACTGGACTTGGTGATTTTTCGTTATCCATCATTTTGTCCAGAGTCGATGGCTTAGGAGCGAGATTTTGAGCGGTCAGACCTAGTGTTGGTTCTTGCGTCGTGACTCGTCTGGTTGCCCAATCGATATTGCATTTGGTGGCCATCATCCATTTGCGCCCTAAGTTTACAGTCCCTTCCATGGTACCAGCAGGCATAACCAAAAAGCTTTGAATTATGGTTCCCTTGTCATAAGCAACCGGAGTGTGCAGAATTCCTGAGACAGGGGTTTTCTTCTTGTTGATTCCTTGAACTTGGATAGAGCTCTTGGATAAAGGTGGTTTTCCCAGTTGACACCACACGCCATATGATAGCAAATTGTGTTGAGCTCCTGTATCCAATAATGCATTATACAGCACCTCCCCGTAAGGACTCTGTAACTCAATTGGGTATCTTAGAGGTGGGTCAGATTCTAGTGCATCCTCCTCTGCTTCCTCGAAAAATACTTGCGTAATTCCCAAGTTGGCTTCTCGTTGTCTCCTAACACGCTGTTGACGTTCTTTGGCTTCGACTCTTGCTTGTATCTTTTTAAGCTCAGCCTGTTCTTTAGCTGCCTTCTTTTGATGGATTGCGTGTAACTCCTCCTGGCTCAGGGGGTCATAGTATCTTTTGAATTTACTCCCATTAAGGAATCCAATGGTTTCAACTCCGTCGAGAGTCTCCACTCTGATGGTACCTTGCGGTGTAATTTCACATACTCTATACGGTCCCTTACCAGCATATTTGAGCTTCTTCTTTTCGTTTTGCACTCCATACATCAGGACTTTATCCCCAACCTTGATGTCCTTGTCCTTTAGATGGCGATCAAACCATTTTTTCCTTCTATCCTTCTCCACAAGGGCATTGTATACAGCCAATTGTCTTTCTTCGTTTAGCCGCTCAAGGATATATAGACGCTCTACTAAGGGATTACTATCCCAACCCTCTTGAGTAGCAACACGAAGACTAGGAATGACAAATTCCCACGGCATGACTGCTTCTTGGGCATATACCATTTTGAATGGTGTGCAATTAATATCCACTTTGTATGCAGTACGATAGGCCCATAAAGCTGTCGTGAGCTTTAGATCCCAATCCGTGCGATGAGCTTCAACTGTCTTTGTCAAAACAGAGATTAATGTCTTGTTTGTACTCTCGGCTTGGCCATTCGCTTGCGGATAATAAGGAGTAGATTTATGATGGGATATCATGAAATTTGTTGTGAGCTCCTTAATCACTTCATTTATAAAATGCGTACCATTGTCGCTCACAAGTTCAAAAGGACAACCGAAGCGTGCGATTATATTTTCAAAGAGGAACTTGGCTGTTGTCCTCGCATCTGCCTTACGTGTCACTTTCGCTTCAGCCCATTTGGTCATATAGTCAATGGCCACAATAATATAGCGAGATTGTGTGTTTCGGGCCGCTGGGCTAATTGGACCTACAAAGTCTAAACCCCACTTTTCAAATGGTTGGTTTACTTTGATTGGATGTAGGGGCATCTGATCTTTCCTCTGGGGTTTCTTATATCGTTGGCATTCATCGCAACCCTTCACAAAGAGTGATGCATCTTGGAACATAGTGGGCCACCAATACCCTGATTGTAAGATCTTTCGCGCAGTTAAGTCTCCTGAGAAGTGACCACCGGCTACGCCCATATGTGCCTCTTGCAAAATGTATAGATACTCATCCTCTCGGGCACAACGCCTAAGAACATCATCCTTTCCTCTTTTATAAAGAGTCCCAGCTATCAGGCAATAGGGTTCGCATTCTTTGATTAGCTTTCGAGCTAGATCTTTACGAAGCTCCTTGGGTGGGAAGCCATTAACCAAAAAGTTAACAATCTTCTCACTCCATTCAGGCATTGTCTCCACCATGAACAGGGAAGTGTCCGGTAAGTCATCATCAACCCCCGTAGGAGCTTCACCATTAGGTATGCGAGACAAATGATCAGCCATGACATGTTTTTTGCCAGGTCTCACAACAACAGTGAAATCAAACTCAAGAAGAATCAATAGCCATCGTGTGATTCTTCCTGTGGAGCATGGTTTGTTTACCAGATACAACAATGCTTGATGATCCACATAGAAAACAAACTTGGTGGCAAGGAGGTAATAACGAAATTTCCTTACTGCATATATCATTGCCAACCCTTCTCGCTCCGTAGTGGTGTAGTTCATCTCAGCATTGTTCAACTGGCGACTAGCAAAGCTAATGGGGTAGTCTAGCTTGTGTTCTCCAGGTTGAGTCAACACACACCCAATAGCAAAGTTTGATGCATCAATATGCACATGGAAGAGTAAATCCCAGTTAGGCATTCTCAAGATTGGGGCACTCGCCAAGGCCTTCTTTAATAGCTCATAGGCACGGTCACATTCTTCGGTCCAAATAAACTCGATGAGAAGCTTATACAATGGTCGAGCTATCTCGGCGAAGAAGAGAATAAACCTTCGATAATAACCAACGTGGCCCATAAAGCGTTGGACTCCCTTGTAGTTGGTGGGTGGGGGTAATTCCAGAATGACCTTGATTTTACTCTCGTCAGTGGAAATCCCATTTTTGGACACTATATGCCCTAAGATAACTCCGTGTTTAACCCAGAATTGGCATTTGAAAGGATTCAAGGAGATGCGATATAATCTACACCTTTCAAATATTTTTCGTAAACACATCAGGTGCTCGTCCCAGGAGGAATGAACACAAAGATCATCTAAGAAAGCTTCACAAAAGTCCCTTAGATATTCCTTAAAGGCCGTGTTTATCAATCGTTGGAATGTTGCAGGTGCATTGGTCAAGCCAAAGGCCATGACGCGAAAGGCAAACACTCCAAACTCCGTGATAAATGCTGTTTTAGCTTGGTCCTCGACTGCAATTGTGATCTGATTGTAACCCGAGTACCCATCTAAAAAGCTATATGCCTCCTTGCCTGCCACTCTTTCAAGCACATGTTCAGAATATGGCAAGGGGTAATGATCCCTTCTGGTGGCTGCATTAACCTTTTTGAGATCAACGCACACTCTGAGTTTTCCATTCTTCTTTGGCACGATGACTATCGGAGAAACCCATTCTGAGTGCTCAATTGGGTATATGAATCCACATTTTACCAACTTTTCAATTTCCTCTTGTACAATCTTTGCGTACTTAGGATTCATTGGGTAGGGACGTTGCTGGACTGGTTTAGCAGTGCTAATCATTGGAATCGTGTGTTGCACCACCGAGGGTGGAACACCCTTCATATCATGATATGTCTAAGCAAATATGTCCTTGAATTCTTTAAGAAGCTTCGTAAGTGCAGCTTCTTCCGCCTTGGTGAGGTCTTGAGCAATAAAAACTGGTTTAGACTCCTCACCCAGATCTGCTAAGTCTATCTCCTTAACTACCGCAGGGCCATCGTAGACACCGCTACTCCCATTGGTAGGCATTCGTTGGGCTTTTGTGTAGACTACTTTACATTCCTCTGTGGTGAATGATTTGAAATGCTCGGGTGCGGGGTGTAAGTCTACTGGTTCTTGTTGTGCTAGGCTTTTTTCTTTCAATTCCGCTTCCTTTTGTTGTTGAGCCAACTCTTGGTTTTGCCGCCTTCTTGCAGTACGACTTAGTTTCGGCTTCTCTTCGATTTCTAATTGGGCGACGTCATGAGGTTGCGGAATACACCACATGACATTTTGGAGGTATTGTCCCCAATTATCCGCTATCTTCCGATGAGCGTCAATGGCTCCTACATAACTAAGCCATTCTGCCAGTGGATCTCTCTTTGTTTATTGCAGTGCGTACATTAGCTCGATAGCGTTGGAGCTTATGTCTCGTTTTCTTCTTACCAAGTTTTTGATTTTTGTTTCTGTCAGATTCGAACTCACTTGGTCGATCTTCACTTGTGTCCCCCTCACTTTCAGATGAACTGCAGGAGGTCACTGTCCTAGGCCTTGAGCACCTTGCTTCAACATTTGGGTGAATATTTGATTCATTTTTCCCATCAGGCTCAAGGTCAGTTTCTTCTTGAGATTCATACTCAGAGTTGCATTGGTCAGAGTCTTCGCTACTTTCAGTGTCGGTGGAGTTTGCCACGTTCTCGCCATCAGGAGTCAAGTGCATAACACCTATCATGTTTATTGGCACTAACGGTGGCATATCTTGCCCGTCAGGTGTTACCCAACTTGTGCCTCTATTTCCCCATGTGTCTATGGTTGCCGCTAAGTGTACCCAATCCACGTTATCCGACTCAGTCATACCCGGGAGGACATCCATGTAAGGAGAATCCTTCCCATCACCAGTCTCTTTTTTGCATGTATAGCAATACCTTAATGGGGCGGAATGAACAGTGGTATCCGATCGATTATCGATGATAACCTTGCTTCCTAAAGGATGCGCACGACCATTCTCAAGATCAACTCGAATGACAGAGTCCTGGAATTGTAGATAGACATGGTTTTTCGACCGGTCATGCACCATTTGTGCTTCCCTCATGAAAGGACGTCCTAAGATCATTTGATATGACATAGGATGCTTGGAGAAATCCATTACAATGAAGGTATGTTTTACCTTGTATCCCAGGACCTTGATCTTAAGGTCCCTTAACATTCCAATAGGTTTAGCAATAGTTCCGTTTGCCATCTTAACCACTATGTTTGTGACTTCAAGGTGAGGTCTTCCCATAGATTCCCAACAGTTTTTAGTCACAATGCTCACGCCAGCACCACCATCAAGGATTCCCTTTAGAGTTAATCCCTTGGTAGTAATGGGGAGGGTTGCATTAGATTCGTCACCTTCAAAGTACTGTCCCAACTTGTTCACAGGTATTTCAACGACCGAGTTTTCATCTAGGTTGGGTTGTAGATCCCAATGTTCCCCTTCATCTTGAAGCGTGTCGGGTCTATCCATATTTGCAAATTGTGGTAGCCCCGCCTTTAGTTCTCCATTGAGAAATTCCCGAAGAGCTAAGAATAGCTCAGGATCTCCGTATAATTTGGATGTGATCGTGGTTCTGATCTCGGAGGACATGAAATCCATTAGCTTGGACACATTCAACGGTACTTTTCGAGACATCGCCCCTTGACTAGGGACTGGTGAAGATGGAATCACTTCCTCTTCGATGGGGTCAGGCATCCCCTCACTAAACATTCTTTCTAGCAAGAAGGGTCTTTGCCCACTTTCGGATGTCCTATCCTCGCTTTCTTCCCGAATGATACTCGGTATAGCTAACGGTTTATGGTTCCGGTGAGGCTGAACTTGCGTAGGAAACATTGTGTCTGGAATTTTGATTTTTCTCGGGTTTGGCTCCAGTTCTCTTTGTGTTTCTTCCACCAAACCCCTTAAGTGTTGCATTTGTTCAATCTCCTCAACTGGGTTTGGATAAGTTCCAATCTTTTTCTTAAGGGTTTTTGGCCCACATGGCTTGTCTTGGGGAGTCTCAGTCAGTTTGGGTGGTCGAGAGGGCATTAACTGACTTGGTTGTGGGGCCGAGGAAGTTTCCTTCTGTTTTCCCTTATTTATGTACTCGCTTGATTCTTCTTCATTGAGCTCCCGACTGGGCTCCTCCCTTAAGGTAGTGGCTTTGGTCCCCATGGTTTCTATTGAATCAGAATCATCTTCAGGATCATTCATATACACGGGGTCGTCTCCTGTCCCTATGTTAGTCTTTGAACTGGGCTTGGAGCTCGTGGCATTAAGCGATCTCTTTCGTCGTGTTTTCTTTTTCTTTGCCTGAGCGATTGATGCAGTATCCCTCTCTTCAAGAATGTAGTTTTGATTTTGAAGCATTGACCGTGTAACTACATTCGCGGGTACAACAGGTGTGGTTCCTCGTGCTTGGTTGGTGACCTCAACCAAATTCAATGGCGTAATCTTGGGTGCATTAGGATTATGTGGACATTGAGCAATCAAATGATCTATGCCACAACGATTACATGTAAGTACCGGCATTCCCAATGTGCTCCCTTGATTTGGTTGCATATGAGTAGCGATCTTCTGTAGCCTATTAGGGCACTCCGCTACACGATGCGGTCCACCACACTCGTAACATTGAAGAGGTGGTCTCCTCGCCATGGTATTAAGGTTTTGCCCTTTTGTGGCAAGAGCAGCCGCTTGATATACAGGCTTGACTTGCCCGAAATGATCCTCCATGTAGTACTGGGGAATCATTTCAAACGTATCAATCCCGTATGGAGCAGTAGGGTCTATCTCCTCTTCATAATCCCCACATGCACTATGTGACTCACAACCCATCTGGTTTATTGGGGTTATCCTTGGATGTGGAGGTTGTGGTCCTAGCACTGGCGGTGGTAACGGCATAGACTGGACTACATTCGGATTCCTTGGAACTATGTGCTGTGACGGTTGCTCGACAGGTTGTGCAGGCATTAGCGCGGGTACTTGAGGTGTATTTGACCAGGCTAGTGGTGCCTGATTTGCCAACATTCGCTTAAGTACTAGGCAATCTTTAGATTGATGGCCATACTTACCACATGCATTGCAATTCCCATTGAATTTGACTCTGAATGTGGGACATTCACTCGTGCTATGTGGTCCTAAGCACACCGAACACCATTGTTGCTCTCTCCTTGGGTACATATGGCTATTCTGAGGAGCTCGATTACCCCTAAAGTATTCTTGGAGAGCCTTAGTAAGGTCGGTCACAGACATTTCAGATATCTTGGGCTCCTTTGCAATAGGTTTTACCATCATTGGCTCGTGCCCAGATACTTGCGAACTAACGGATTTTGTTTCTAAAGACACCTTTTTACCTGCAATCATCAAGTTGTCTTCTAACTGGATTGCATTGGCAGTGACTGCTTCCCACGTTGTAAGACCTCTAATGACTAGGCCATTGTAAATGTCCTCGTGGCGCAATCCTTGGATGAATCTATCGAGGAGTTGGTTGTTATTGAAGCGTTCATCGGGAGTGCAGCGAGAATTTAGATGCTTCAATCGACTTATAAAGTCTCTCACTGACTCCCCTTCCTCGCGTTCAGCTTTTTGGAGTTGAGATGCTACTCCCCAAAGCACACCCTCGCGTATGTATTCTTTCAAGAACAATCTCTTGAGAGTGGGGTAGTGAGTGCGCTCTTCAACCATTAAGGTTTGATACCAATCTCCGGCCTTCCCACTCAAGGTTAAGCCTAAGGCTTTACACTTATGCAGCTCATTGTGCTCTTCCAAAGAATCACACACGTGTTCAAAGACTTCAATGTGCTTCCTAACATCCTCGTTACCACTGAAGTTTTGAGTGAGCTTAGCCACTTGTACTGCCTTGCTTCTAGGTTCTCTCTCAGGCATGCCCCGCATGTTTTCCGCAATGGATCGTCCGATCGTCTGAGCAAATGCTGCGAGATCACCTAAGTGAGTAGGCATAGTTGGTGGAGGCACTTCTGGGATAGCCTGGCTGATAGGAGTTGGCGTTGGTCTGAGTATGTTGGCAAATGACGTAGGATATGATATGTGACTAGGCCTAGCTCCCCTTGGATAATGGTTATGATAAGGTGGTCATGGAGCATACGCCATTGGCATACTAAGAGGCGTAGGAGCTACATGAGCATGAGTAGCGATAGGTACATATGGTTGATAGGCACTGGCACACACTGCTGTAGGTACTGTTCCACTAGGTAGTGGTGTCGTACTAACTACAGCGGTAACAGGTGCACTTTCAGCTATGCTCATCATTGGGGTAGGCATTGCGGATTCCCTAATGGAAAGTTGAGCCAAGGTTGGAAAGCTAAAGTTACTACTCGTGGGCTCAACCTGCATTGAGACTCCAGGCGAAACAACATATGAAGGGTCTATGGGACTCACCGAGGGAGTCTCCAATTGTGACAGGGTTGGTTGTTTGGCCTTGCCCGTATCCAAAAACCTCATAGGGCCAGTGGAAACTAGGTCCACTCCCCTATTTTGCCTCTCAATTTGGATAATTCTATGAATAACATCACATATCATGTGTTGTTGCTCCTCTAGATTAGTGGCGCTAGATGTAGATCGTAGGACTTCTAACCAACCTACATGGTATGTGTAACCCGTGTATAGGTCCGTTAGAGTCTCTGTGTGTAGATCATATTCCCAATTTTCATTGAGAAATATCCCATCTAGACTTGGTGTGCCAAACGGTTCCCTTGAAGTGGACGCAATGTCACTTCTTATGGATTGGCTTCTAGGGACCTCTACTTTAGGAAGAGTATCGGAAGGTGGTAGCTCAGTAGGGCCCTCATTAAACGAAGTGGGTAGAATATCCACATGGACACTCTTTGGGAGGGTAGGGTCTACATAAGATGTGAATGGTGAATCCACTACCCCTCCTTCTTCATTTACTTCGCTTGTCGCATGTTCAGAGCGTGTAGCTCTACTAAAAGTCTCTATTAGACGACTAAACATGCTAGATCCAGGTTGTGGGACCCACACTCGCATGTTTTGGCTTGTCTCCTCAGGGTTCTTGGTAGGGTGTCCTTCCATGGCTTCTGAGTCAGAAGATGAGTCACTATCCACTATTCGTGGATCTTGGGTCGCACTCCCTTGGGTTCCAGCCGAAGGCCAAGATGCTAACGTGGAGGGATGGTGTGAGCCTGCGTAGACTGAAACACTTTCTAGTGGCTCAGACTCCAGCACCCGACCAGAGCGTAGATGCATGTGACGTGGGTACCGTACGTGCATTGGTAACTACCCTTGAAACTCACACAAGTGGTTTCTTAGGTGTTTCGCACCCCGTTTTTACTTGTTTTTGTGTTGTTTTTAACCCGTTTTTGACCCCCTTACTTACGGTCGAACTTGGACTAGGACGTATGATAGCTCGAAATGAGCGTATCGTTCAAAGGGTCCTAGTGTGCTTTACAGCACCGTGTTCGCCTATCTAGAGCTCCTGTAGTCCTCAAAACAGTCCGTTTCCCTTGGGGGGAAGGGGCAAAAGCCTATTTGCTTGTGGAGGAAAGGGTGAGGGCTTTATCCCACATACTCACTTTACTCCTTGGGGAGTGGGCTACATATAGGGCACAACTTCCCATAAGCTCTCACTTGAAAGAAAGCTATGGAGGCTCACTCTCCTATATATATATATCAAAAGACCGAGACCGAGGCCGGCGTCGTGGGTCAATTGGGGTTCTTTCTTTTCAAAATATTTTTCTCCAATTAGAAAATCTTTCCTCTCCACACGTTCGGTTCTTTCTTTGAAAATAAAATTTAATTTTTTTCTTTTTTCTTTTTTCTTTTTTATATTTTTATATTTTTTGTTTTTTGTTTTTTTTGTGAGATAAGTTTTCTAGGGTTTCCTTAGGGTTCAGCCTTGGCCGCGGCGCAGTTCGCACACACAGCACAGATCTGGGGATTCAGAAATCCCTCTCGCACGTAGAAACCAGATAACAGAACGCACGCCCACACGCGGAGCGAAAATATAACAAAAGAAACAGAAATGCAACACAGAAACACCTTAACAACAAACACACAGTCGCTTTCCTACAGTGTAGATTAAACTTCACGCAGCAGCCGAGCTGCAAACTGGAGCTTTGGTGCAGGGCAACTCCCCGACAGCGGCGCCAAAAATGTGCGCTTTTGCCGCACAGGTCGTAGCTGGGGACTTGCCAGACACCGTATGCGAGCCACGAATGGCTACAAGCATACAACCAGGGAAGGAAGCTCAAACAGAATGCCAAAGGGTGTGTCACTCACCGCTCAACCGCCGCCTTGAAGGATTCCTGCGTCACAACCGTGAAGGAGGAGTCGCCGTCGCCGCTCTACCGCCTCACCGCCGCGCCGCCGTGCCGCTACACAGTGCGCTCGATCGCTCTCTCACTCTCTCTCTCTCTCTCTCTCTCTCTCACACACGCAGGAGAAGAAAACCAAAGAGATAAGGCAAGAGCACTCTTGTATTCACAACACATGAGAATGAGGATTTTAGGGTTACATTTGACTCTTATAGGTGACTTGGCCGTTCACACTTGGGCGCCCATACATGGCCGGTCGATCCTAACCCTTATGCTACTAATATTCAAGGTGCGCCTCTCATCGGCGATCACCCAATCCCTTCATCCTTAACATATGGTGCCGACAAGCCCGACCCATGACTCAGAATATTTAAATAAATGACGTAAAACATAGTACGTCTCAATGTCCGTCATGGGTTAACAGTGTGTGTAGAAAACTATTAATTATTGTTAGCAAGAATGAATAGAATTGCTACAAAACTCTGAAATTTTATAGAAAAGAAACATGCAAACAATAATATGCTTATATGAATTCAAGTGAAAAAACTCAAGTTTATGGAGTTGAAAAATATTTTAAAAAATTCACATTAAAAACTTGAAGCTCATGGCAAGAAAAGAAAATATCAAATTATAGATATATAATAGCTCATAAATAGGAGGGGGAAACAAAAATGGGCATACATTTGCTATTAAACTTAAGGAGAAGAGTGAAGAATTAATATGATGAGAAAGTGTTCAAATAGTTTTGAGGGTTAAAACTAATTAAAAGTGTTCAAATAGTTTTGAGGGTTAAAACTAATTAAAAGATGTTTAATTTAGTTAAATTGTTACCTCTGTGTTGTGAGGCAATAGACGAGTTGCTCCACTTGTCATAGCTGGGGCAAGTGTTTTTCTTCTTTGAGATAAATTTTCAAAAAAAAATCAATTTTGTGTTGGCGCTTGAGAGACCTTGATGTGAAATCATCAAACAGAGGAGATATTGTAATTAGACAAAGGTAGGAGAGATACAAAGGGAGAGGGAATGGAATCTACGAGAGAGAGAGAGAGAGAGAGAGAGAGAGAGAGAGAGAGAGAGAGAGAGAGAGAGAGAGAGAGGAGAGAGTGAATCAAAATAGAAAGTATAAATAGGGACCCAATTAAAGAAAAGGATGAAACTCTAAAAATTTCCCCAATTTTTTGCCCATATGACAAAGGTTGAAGCCTCCCAAGTAAAGAGTGAGTGCTTGAGGCCTGTCGTGCATGATGGTATGTGTGTGTGTCTGTGTGTGTGCCTGATGTGGAGTTACAGTACCCGGGTTAACCTTGTCTGACTTCAAGTGTGGTAAATGCACACACGTCGAACTTTTTAAAAAATTAAGGAAAATAACATGGTAGCATTATTCCTATTTCTATAGGATAGATAATAAATAGAGGGAGCACACGTCATAGAGGACTTTTGTAAGACATCGAAAAATGACTGAGAACTGGTCCAAGACAAAAGTAATGGTCCTAGGATGTCATAAACAAGTACATATGTGTTTTGAGGGAAACTCTAGGGCAAGTGATGCAATATAAGTACCTTGGATAGAATTCACCTCAAACTAGAAGTGGAATGAAGGAGTATGCAAGAGGTTGAAGTGTTTGTTTCAATTCTTCTTGCTAGCACAAGGTTCTGTCATATACGACGTCCAATTTCATGTAAGTTTTTTGATAACAAACATTTTAAATTTTAAATTTATTCATTTATTTTTGTTTTATCACTAATTTGACTATATGTATTCTGAATTATTAACATATTTTTTCTTATTTTTTATGTAGTGAAATGTCAAAAATGAAAAAAAAGAGCAAGAGAATCAACAACTGGAAAATTTATAAATTCAACTAATGAAGGCCATGAAGTTTCAAGCATAGAACTTAAGAAAAATCGTGGAAGACCAAAGAAGTTATCTAATGAAGATACAATGTTAGATCAATCCAATGTCAACTTGAAAGTGCTTGAGCTAAGTATGACAATATCATTAGGTGGTAGTGACATTGATGAAGCATTACTAAATAATCTTCATGAATTTATCACTAAGGAATGCCTTGCTGGTAGTTGCTCATTGGAAAGAGGAGGCACAGTTTTCCATTTACATTATCAAATGGTCATTAGAATTCATGCAAAGTCAATAATTACAGTTAATAAGCTCATAAAAAAGTATCTTGGTTGGGATAAGAATAATCCCATTGGTGGCATTGTAATGTGTAGAGCATTAAGGCAGAAGAACATGCACACATTTCATGGTATGATAGGCTATTGTATGAAAGATATTGATAAGCCTCATTACAAAAATGTGTCGCATAATATTAGTGCTGAAGATATTTCAAAGGGAATAGAAATTTACATGCAATATGGTGCAGATGATTTGAAGAACAAAGTTTGTCTTACTCCAACAAACATTTTTGATAGAGCATTGATGTTTTGGAAGTTCTATTTAAAGCATCCTTTAGGCAATAATTTCTGCACCACCATTCATAAAATGATCAAAACAAGAAAGTACTACCCGTCTTCTAATTGGATAACACCATATCAAGGAAGAGGAATGGAGCTTAAAAAAGTTGATGCTTTATGGAGGACAATAGTATACCCATCCAACACAACAATGAAAGATATCTATGATATTTTTATTAATAAACAAAATTTTGATGCTTCACATCCAAGATTAGATTGGTTTATAAACAGATGGAAAAGAAATGAGAATGAAGTTGACGATTTGAGGTATGCCTTTAATGAAGATGAAATAGTAGAGAATTCTTATAAGACAAATAAGCAAACAATTAAAATAATGGAGGAAGAGCAAACACATAGACTGGGTAAAGAAATTGAAAAAGATAAAGACATTCCAATTGATATCGAAGTTGATGATAGTGACAATGAGGAGAACATCCACAAGCTAGAATATATTCCTTTATTATTACAGAAAAAAAATATTGGTATTGTAATCACTTGAAATATCAATAAATGACATTTTTATTATGTTTTTCTCAAATGTGAATCCATAAGAATTTTTGTCTTGAAAAATACAAAATATCTATGGTTTTCTTTTTGTCGTCCTCTTTTTGAATCCCAAGCTCCTGCAGTTGCGCAGCGTTTGCAAATCATGGATGAACTCGCTTCTGCGTACCCCGTCCTCGCCGCCCTGGATGGCCTGCTGCTGGGCGCGCAACTATTGCTGGTTGGTGATGGGGCGCTCACTGCCGGGTCCGTTTCGCAAGGAGCTTGTCGCATGCTGCAACCCCTCATCAGTTGCCCCGAGATCCTTCTCTTTGGAGATTCAATTGGATCTCGCTCTCCCCCGCCCTTGCGCCACCCAACGACCCGCTCTATACGAAGATGTGGTTACGTTGAATCCCTCTTCGATTGGCCAATCCTCCCTACTCGTTCCATATCTAATACCCAGTTGCTCAGCCTCGTCCTGCTTGGTCGCTGGTGCCCAAGGCCTCATGTGCCTCTTCGTACAGAGCCTCAAGCGCCCCCCCCCATCCTCCTCCTCCTGCTCCTCTTACGAATTCAATATTTACTCCAGGTATTTCAAAATCAAATCTTGCACCGTTCTTCTTGTCAACATCCTCACAGGCGATGTGAAAAGATTGCCGTCACCGCCTGCCTACCCTCCTCCGGAACTTTGTGTTTGGTATTCTCGAAGGCTTTTTTTGTCTGTGTGCCGCCTCCAATGCTTTCAACATTCTCATCTATACTGAAATTTTAACCAAAGTGGTGCTTGGAGTACTATTCAGGCGAGCTGGAGCAATTATGTGTCATGTGCATGCTAGGGGCAGATTGGCGAGCTAGAGTGTAATATGTTGTGGACGGACATGTGCTTTTTGGTCCGCTATTGATAGTGTGTGCTTTTTGGGTGTTCCTTTCCTATTTATTAGGGAGAAGAGTACCAGTTAGGCACACACCGATGGATGGAGCATAGGAGTGCAGAGCACGTGGAGTAGGAGCACCATCGCGCAGGAGGTCGTTGTCCTTGGGAGACAACCCCAGAGGACACCCGATGAGGACGATGGCAAGGCACTCACGAGAGCATGACGCTCTAGCTCGTGGCTCGGTGGGGACGGCCAAGATTGTGAGCCTCGCTCACGGTTGTCATGGTTGGGTGGCGAGTATGCCTGCACCTAGATATGTTTCTTCCGCTTTGCCTTCTAGGGTTAGGGTTTGTTGCTTTGTCTTGCTTTTCATGGCTGTTTTGCAGATTTTTCTCACGGAGAGATCTCAGGATTTGACAGGGGTATCAAAGCCTCTCTGGGAGGAAGATGCGAGCGGGACACCTTTGGGTGAGTTCTTTCTATGTTTCCTGCAGCGTACATGTGTAGATTTGTTGCAAGATAAAGAGAGAGAGAGAGAGAAAGCTAGCGGGTGTGCAAGAAAAAGCACATGGACGAAGGCCATGGCTGTGTGGTCGGGCTGCAAGGCAGCCATGTTCAAGCTTGTGGGTGGTCAGTCCAAGGCGCACAGGGCAGCTAGGCAGTGCGAGCAACAGGCAGCAGGCCAGGCAAAATGAGCCGGGCAGCAGGTAGGCCAGCCAGGCGGCACGGGCAACGGGTAGCAGGCTGGGTAGCCATGTAGCGTGGGAGGCCAAGCAACAGGTCAGGGAACACACAGATAGTAGGCCAAGCAAGCAAGTCGGGTAGTTGTTGTACAGCAGGCGGCGCGGGCTGAAGGTAACGGGTTGTGCGCACGTGTTTGGGGGAAGAGAGAGGAGATGTGTGTCTACTTCACGTCGTATGGCAAGGGAGAGAGAAGAATGGACGAGTTGGAGTCCACCTACAAGAGAGAGAGAAAAAGAAACAAGAAAGTTTTTTAAAGAGGAAAAAAAAGCACACACGATCAATAGCGGACCAAAAAGTACATGTTCGTCCACAACATATTATACTCTAGCTCACCAACCTGCATGTCCCTAGCGTGCACATGACATACTCCCCTTCCTCAACAGAGCTCACTTTGGAGCTCAAGAAAAAGAACTCAAGGAGAAGTCACAGTCACAATACTTTTTTTTACGAAAAGCATGCTTTTCTTTCTCTCAAGGTCCCTAAAAAGAGACAAGTCTTTCTCTTTGTGAGAGAGGGAGAAGAAGCTTGCAACGCTTCCACCGCTCTCCATTGACACAACCTACGAGCTCTCTTACCTCATCCTTCTCATCTCTCCCGTAAGCTTTTATAGTTTTTCTTTAACCTTTCACTTTTTCCCAACCCGCAAGTCTTTACTATCACTTTTTTCACAAAAGTACGCAAGTTTAAGCGAAACTTCATGGATTCAAATGATGATAGCATTTATATGGAATCCATCAGCAGTAACGACATGGAGTCAGTCGTCGTCGACGATGTTCACTTTTGAACATATGGATTCAGAGGATAGTGTTTACATGGAGTGTGTTGGCAGTAACGACATGGAGTCAGTCGGACGATGTTCACTTTTGAACATATGGATTCAGTGTTAACATGGAGTCTGTGAAAGATGACTTCGAGCATGTGAAACCGTCGGGATGGCTTGGGTTTTATCCACTACCAACAATCGAAAAGCTGAAACATACTCGGGAGCACACTACACACGTTACGGATGATGTCAGAGACCCAAAGTTAATGAGTGCTCCGTGCCTTTACCAAACGATGACCGTGGGGTTGTTAAGTGGTTCCAAGAGGCTCGTGATATGTGGGATTCACATACCGCACACACATTGGTGGATCCAAGAATGGCTTGATAGTCTCGACAAGAAAAAATCATGATGTAAAAAAAAGCATGGCATGACTTTTTGAACAAAGCTAGACATTGTTTTTAGAAAAGCATGGGATTGGCGGACATGTAGGTTGTTCGGACAGAGGCGTACGATCGTCAGTGGGCTGCCCTACAGTAGCAAGTGACGACGACATGTTTTTCTATGATCTTTCTTCAGATTCTTTTCTCTCTAAGATGTCTAGGTTGTGTACGGGAGTTTGTGGTGTACTTGTGAGCTTCGGATGCACGTGCTTCGTTCTATCTCAATTTTGGACTAGCGTGTTATGAGGTATGTGTTTGTTTTTCACATGTAAAAGGAACATGTAAGTTAGGGTTTAACAATAAAAGCATAGTGTTTTATCGTGTTATGCAAGTACACTTGTTTGTTCTCGGGTGCACATGGGAGTTTTTACTCCAAGAACTTCACGGACACAGAGTTAGTCATGGCCTTGTACCATGCAAGACAAAAACCTAATACCCTACATTATTGGAATGACCATTGTTTTCATTGTTGGGCTTTGATAGCCAAGACTTACCTACATATGTAGGATTGAGGAATAGTTGACCACACATTGACACTGTGGCTACACGGATGTTTGATAGAGGGCATCTAGATTAAGTTTACATGTTGGGATTCATTGTTGTCAGATTGCATGACAAGACGATTATGCGACAATACCCAATATGTGCGTTTTCAGCCTTACAATCCTTAAGGTTTTGATGGTCCTCTAGTTTTATGTCCATAGCAAAAGTGTGTACAGATATTGAAGCTATTCCAAGTGTACCCACCTATTCTTATACCAAGACTATTGAATCAAGGTTATTTAAGACCTTGCGCTATGTGTATAATTTTTTAGAAGCAAGTTTTGGTTTCTAAGATTTTCTGGGTTTAGACAGATGCTTTGATTGGGACGCTGGTCAAGGTTGTTCTTCTTTGTGTACACAGATGTCGTCTAATCCCTGGACCGAGTTATGATTACTAGTCTTGTTTGGAGTTCTTCCTTTCAAGAACTTGTTTCAGGTTGTGGCACATGTCAGCCATTGGCATTTATTGTTTTTGATAGATCGTGACAGATCCACAAACTGGTGTTTTTAGTAATCGTAGCACGGGTATGGAGTGTATTATGGTAGTATGGGATGCCATGATCCATCACATGTTACGGGGCTATGCCAAATTGTCAAGACTTCATTCAGACTGTGCGCCTACAAACACAAGGCTATCTCAACATTTTTGAGGGATAGATACTTAACTTTTGATATACAGACAATTATGATAGATACTTAACTTTTGAGGGATAGATACTTAACTTTTGATATACAGACAATTATGATAGATGCTAGCTTACGTCATAACCAGGTCTGTTGGAACAATTGTTCCTTTCATATCCAAGACTTTCCGAGGACTATTTAGGAAGTTAGACTTTCGAGGTGACAAAGTACAGATTGATGATCTTTCTAGAAGATTAGTTCTTCTCTTGTTTGGGAAGAGACTATTGTTGTGTTCCACTTGGTTCAGGCTTCAGTAGTAGGTTTTGGGTTTTCCTAGTTTTGTGATTTTTTTTTCCAGACCAGATTTATAGAGGACATCAAGATGAAAGCATGGCAGTCAAATGGAAGATACTTTTGGTTTCGGGATAACTCTTTAGGACAGTGGGTGCTTACCTCTGGTACTCGTAGCATTGTAGCTTTGAGTTACCCAAATGATCCATTTGCTCCGGATTAGGCTTTTGTGACTAGGACTTGACGCTCATGTCTGTTACTTGAGCAGGTCGATCTCTTAGTCAGATTGTCCTTGAGACTATTGGTGTTGCGATTGTGTTTCTCCAGAGTGAGCTCTTTTGAGGAAGGGGAGTATGTCATGTGCACACTAAGGGTAGGCAGATTGGCGAGCTAGAGTATAATCTGTTGTGGGTGGACATATGCTTTTTGGTTCACTATTAATAGTGTGTGCTTTTTGGGTGTTCCTTCCCTATTTATTGGGGGGAGGGATACCAGTTGGGCACACACCAACGGATGGAGCACAGGAGTGCACCACTGCAGAGCACATGGAGCAGGAGCACCATCGCACGCAGGAGGGTTGTCCTTGGGGAACAACCTCGGGTGGTAGAGGACACCGGATGAGGACGATGGTAGGGCACTCACGAGAGCATGAAGCTCTAGCTCATGGCTCAGTGGGGACGGCCAAGATTGTGAACCTCGCTCACAGCTGTCATGGTTGGGCGGCAAGTATGCCTGCTTTCCCTCATGGAGAGATCTCAAGATTTGACAATTTGGTTTCTCCCATGTTTACCAGCAATGTTAAAGCCGGGGATGTCCTTCTTCGTACAGTGTGGCCTTGGATGAGTGGAGCATGGTTCGGGTGCCGTACCCTCAATTGGCTGGGATCTGTTGGGTGTATCCATTCAAATACGATGGGAGGATTTTTCCTACAGCAACGATGATGCCTAAGTCGACGAAAACTATGGGAGTTGTTGCCATTGTCTTCATCTCATACACACGGAGCTTCACATGAGTGGGTGCTGGTGGCCGAGGGGCCTCCTACCTGGCTGTTGGAGGGAAGAGTATTGGCATTGGGGGTTCCTCCAGGATGTCGATGAACAATATCAGTATTGGGGCTTTTGCAGGAATGACAAAGACATCAAGTTTGTTTACGAACATCAAGTCTGTCTACAAGATGCCTACTTACCTTACGTCCCTTGTGTATGACATTACCCACGATTCTTGGTTTCATTTGCCATGTTACGAGGGCAGTGGGAGCTTCTTTTGTCTTGTAAGATTCCCCCCTTCCAAAATAGGAGAAACACTTAAGATAGTCCACTAAGTCTTATCTTGAAGAAAATTTCCTACTCGTCGACTCCTTGACCATGCAGAGATTCAAGGATACGATTCATAGATAAGACCTAGTTCTATCTCGTAGGGGGAGCGTGGTCTTCTAAAAATCAAATCACCCATAGGGTAATTGATCATAATTTGGACAACTACTAGTCTTGATTCCTAGAGACAACGCTTTTTTCCTCATCCATGCAAGGCACAGTCGCTGGCCTAGTCTTCTAGAATAGAATTGCCCGAGAACCTATTTATCTAGCGTAGGGCTTTCACTTACTTTGTTGGAAAGCTACCCGACTAATTGGGTCTACCCGTCCGTAGGATGGTGCCGTCGGGGCATTCCATCCTCCCACTTTCCACCCTACTCATGCGTCATTTTCACTTTCTAATTAACCTTATCACATTGTTTGACATAAATAAACATGTTCTTTAATTAAGACCCTTTCACAAGGTTCGTTGAAACAGTCTCTTTCCACAATACAATAATGTCAAAGACAAGATTTATTTTTAAAAAAAGTTTATACAAGAATCAATTTCATATAAGCCAAACTGGCTCTTCTATTCTTTTCGTTTATACTGTCGATGATCTAGAATTCGGCCTTCCAGCCTCTACATGCTGGGCAAAACCCTATGGGACCATGCACCTCATCGTCGACCGCTGGCGAGGACTCAAGCCGGCCTGTCGCCCTCTCAGGCTCCGTTGCTCGATCCTCCCGCCCCTCAGAGGGATGTCTACGCACTAGGGTTGACTAATTCACCGCACTAGCCTGGGCCCTCAGAACTAGGCAACATCACAATCACTCGCCTCAATCAGTGAACCTCATTCTCCCAATGGTATGAGGGATACCATGGGCTAACTCCGGGCCTTACTAATGTCTCCGTCGTCCTGTTATATAAGCACGACGGGGCAGCGTCAAGGCAGGGAGAGTTATACACGCACCTTAATTTAACCAAGATAACAATCCATTTACTCAACTAAACCATAGGACTAGAATCCATGTTACCTTCTTAAGAAAACAATCCTTTTCACAAAGACTTTAGCATTTCAACTTGAGATTGTGATAAGACATTCTTTATTAAGGCATATGCTATTGTTTAAAAGAATACAAACTTTAACTAGTAAATCAATCAAATAACAATTAATAGAGAAGCCAGGGCCATACCTCAATCCCTAAGAATGATATATAATTGAAAAAAAAACCTTATAGAAATTTCTCATTTATCGTTGTCTTTGCTCGTTAATAAGAGTTTCAGAACTTGATATATGAGAATAGAGAGTCTTCTAATACCTTCTCTTATGATTGAAATCATCCGATCATCTCCAAGATTTATCTCCTCTTACTCGTACTCTTAACTTTTCTCTCTTTCGAAGGTCTATGGCAAAATAGCCTTCTCTTGCAGGGCTACGGCATACTAGTCTTTCTTTAAAAGCAAAGCTATGGAGTTTTGGTCTCTTCCTCCGAAAGACCATAGCAATCTAACCTTCTCTTCTAAGATATTAGATAAGAATAAATGGATGTATACATCTCAAGCTCTAGGATTACCTTGAGGCTACTTTGCTGCCTTCTTATAGTTTTTCTTGTGTAGAGACCCTAACAGAATCAGCAAATTGTTTCGGTCATAACTCTCTGATAAAAACTCAGAATATAGTCGTATAACCAGTCAAAAGAACCGGAAGGCATCTAATCTACAAGCCAACGCAGGTAGAATAGGTAAAAAAAACATCTGTATATAGCCACAACACGCCATCTTTAGAAACGCGTTGTTTTTTCACATTTTTAGTATGCATGGACTCTAAATATGTAAAAGTACTCTAAATACGACCACCTAAATTTGAATTTCTACTTTTGGAGATACTTATCTCTGAATAGAACTATTCTTGTCTTCTTATTTCTTTTAGGATTTTTGGAGCTAATATTTTTATTCTAACACTTTCCTAATGTTTCTAGCATTATTGTCTCACTCTTCTCTAAGAGCACTCTCTTTCCTTATTGAAATCTATATTAAAAGAGACACATACATGGCTTGGGAACTTACAATCTCCCCCACTTAAAAGATTCGAGATGTCCTCATCTCGTGAGCTGGGATAGTATCTAAGTAAATCCTCATGTCTCTTCCAAAATGGTGTTCCCACTAGGTAGAAATCTTCTTTTATCTAAACATTGTTCGGAGTCCCTTATTTCATGTGTTTGGCTTGTTTTGTTGTGCCTCCAAAAGGTCTATTATTCTAAAGTTAATTGGCCTTATTATTCTAAGTTCATGCATCCATATACCTCTCATATGCTATGAACCTTTGAATTCCTTATTCTATACTCCCATGTAATATGGTACTTAACAAATTGTCATGGAAAAACATAAGGAAATTAATCCTTTACGCAATCTAATCTATGATAGCAATTTCATAATCTTAGTATCGAGAATAGCTCTATTCATCATGCACATTACTTCACATGAATCTTGCACCAATACTCTTCTATTTACTTATAGAAATACTTGTTGAATTCGATTATCTTTAACCTTGCTATCCCTATTTCTTGACCTAATTTTGCTCTAGCTCATGATTCCTTATAGCCAAGGGTGGGCTTGATGTTCCTCTTGAATTAGGGGACCTCTTCTTGATTAGCATGGAAGGACTCATGTCCTTCTCGACACTTTCTATATAAAAAAACTTTATTATAGTCTCTGGCTATAATTATGGCTTCTGAAATAGAGGATGGTTTCGCATTCTTGAGACGAGGTTATTCAATGGTAGATTAAGCATCCAAATGAATCGATGAAGAAGAGTTACTTCATCCATGTCCAGAGCAAATCGGAGAAGTTTAACAAAAGTTTGGTAGCATTCTTTTAGGGTCTTCCCTTCTTGGGTTAGCTCCAAAAATTCATTCGTTTTATCCTCTCGAAATCCTAGAGGATAAAACCTTTCACGAAGGTGTACTTTCATGGCATCTCATAACTGATTCTAGTTCTAGTGGTTAGATTGACAACAATGCTTCCAACTAATTCGGCATTTCTTACGATTTTTAGACGAGCAAGGGTGAACTTGCTTCTTTCATTGTATCCATGAAAAGTTCAAAACTATCAAATACTTATCATAGCGCCACATCTAAAGGCACTCTAGATTAATATATCTGAGATCTTCATTTTTTGAGAATTACACATCTGGTGCCTTGGGATTGACACATCCAAAGAATATCAGGATTAACACGTCTGAGATGATTAGTTTTATGAAAATTACACATCTAGTATCTTGGGATTAACACATCTAAGAGTATGATCCTCTGGGAATTACACATCCAAAGTTAGACCCATGTTTGTCTGAGATGGGTTCAAGATCTTGGATGATCGTCCTAGTGTAAAGCATCCAATGGATGACATTCACACGTCAACTATTCAAGTTACCTTAATGGAGTTATAATCTTAATAATTTATAATATGCGAATTAATGAGATATATCCTGAAAATTTCTCTAAACAAAGTTTCGGTCTATCCTTCTATTCAGTCTCTCACTAGTTTCTTAATTTGATCACCCTATGTTTTTCCTCAAAAGGTTTCCTCCCCACTCTTATTTCTCAAATTTATTGTACAAATATGTTGCGTGTGTACCTCCAAGATACAAGCACAATTTCATAGGATGATTGTCTCAACATGTGAGGATATTCAAACTACTTCTATGGCCCGTTAGAGATGATTGATTCATCCTCATATGTGATAAACAATCACTTGTTTTAATCCCTTGACAGTTAACCTTTGAAAAACAAATCCTAGGAACTAAGATCGGCTTTGATACCACTTGTAAGGTTCCCCCCTTCCAGAATAGGGGAAACACTTCGAGAAAATTTCCTACTCATCGACACCTTGACCATGCAGAGACTCAAGGATACGATTCATAGGTAAGACCTAGTCCTATCCTGCAGGGGGGGTGTGGTCTTCTAAAAATCAAATCACCCATAGGGTAATTGATCATAATTTGGCAACTACTACTAGTCTTGATTCCTAGAGAACGCTTTTTTCCTCATCCATGCAAGGCCCAACCCCGTTGGTCTAGTCTTCTAGAATAGAATTGCCCGAGAACCTATTTATCTAGTGTAGGGCTTTCACTTAATTTGTTGGAAAGCTACTTGACTAATCGGGTCCACCCGTCCGTTGTAGGATGGTGCCGTCGGGGCATTCCATCCTCCCACTTTCCACCCTACTCACGCGTCAATAATCCTACCATACTTTTTGACATAAATAAACATGTTCTTTAATTAAGGCCCTTTTACTTAAAACAGCCTCTTTCTACAATACAATAATGCCAAAGATAAGATTTATTTAAAAAAAAGTTTATACAAGAATCAATTTCATACAAGCCAAACCGGCTCTCTTATTCTTTTCCTTTATACTGCCGATGATCTAGAATTCGGCCTTTTAGCCTCTATATGCTGGGCAAAACCCTATGGGACCATACATCTCATTTTACAGTTATAGAGACTCTTTGTGCTTAATTATGTCATTTTACTAATTTTAACTTAATTATTATCATTATCATTTTTTTGCATAATCAGTCCCTTTGAATAATCTGGCAAATTATTTGAATAATCTGTCAAATTAGTCGAATAATCCAACGGATTACATAATGTATTATATCCCCTAAAGATAAGGATAAAATTTTGACCAATCAAATTGACACATGGTAGTAGCAATCTCAAGATAATCCAGCATATTGTAGCCATGACTTCAGGCCCCTACCCCGGTCCCCCACGGCCCAAACTTGCTAGAAATGATTGGTATTACTTAGTGATTGTGATGAAAATCTAATTTAGCTTGTGTCTTAATGAACTAGTCACATCCTAAGGTCATGGGGAAAATCTAGCTTGGCAAAACATAAAAGGAAGGAACAAATGTTTTACTAGAAATGGTGAAAGAGAAGTGGCAATGATGGAAGTGTGATAAAGATTCTTATTGTCACCAAAAAGAACCGAAATGGGTTGATTATGTCCAAGGTTAAGATCAAGTTTACTGGCTAATTGTTGACCGATTGAAGAAATTGTACTCCCTAAATCTAGAAGCACTTCCGATTGTGCGGTTGTTGACATAGATCATCAGACGAGCACATCGTTTTTTGTCTGGGAGACTTAGTGGTGACTTGTATCTGTGAATGTATGGCTTCTGTCATCCATTCGCTTAACTAATTTTCGAAAATGCTACCAATGTTATTGCATCATCAACTTGGATCTATGTATTTTGAATGTGGGATTTTTGGGTGAGCCTCTTTGTGTGATCCCTTGCTTGGTTGCGTGCAATTCCTCGTGGAGGTATTCATTTGCCCTCTCGAGCTGAGCCAACTTAGTGGCTAGGGCTTTAGAGGCATCCCTCGTGGCTAAGCTAACAAAGACCTCTCGCGGTAGTCTTAGAGTCTGTACAGGATGCCTAACTTCTTGTGCAGGTGTTCTTAAAGTAACAATGTTAGCTATGCACTAACTGCATATCTGCAATCTATTTGTCAAAGTGTTCCTCCTGCAACAATAAAACAATTTCCTTGATGCTTGTGAAGGCGTCCCGTGCTTTCAAAGCCAGTTTCTCTGTGAGGGCTTCCGTTAGTTTCCCATTTTGATGTTCGGGTCATTCTGTTCCCTGAGGAAGGGGTCGCCATAAGAGAGAGAGAGAGAGAGAGAGAGAGAAATTAGGAAAGATTAGGCTCTGTTTTTGTTTTCTTTCTTTCTTTTAGTGTGCGGAACTTTTTTGGGGGGGCTTTTTTCAGGGAAAATGGATAGAAAGTCAAGATTCTCTCCTCCAAAATTGGAAGAAAATGGAGCGTGATCCAGCTCTGATCTGTTGTTGTAAGGACACTAGTTGGTTTTTTTAAATAAAATCTCGAATTACAAAGAATCGAAGGTAAATCGCAGGTTTAGGGTTCGGATTGAGGAATTGGAACTTGGGGTCGGCGGAAGGGGGAGCAGAGGCGAGCACGGGTAATGTTGGGTGCTGACGAAGCGAAACGTTGGGGGGAGGAAGGGAGAGCAGTGATGGGAATGTGAAGGGACAGCCCTAGTCCTATCTCGTAGAGGGAGCGTAGTCTTCTAAAAATCAAATCACCCATAGGATAATTGATCATAATTTGGACAACTACTAGTCTTGATTCCTAGAGACAATAATTTTTTCCTTATCCATGCAAGGCACAGTCGCTGGCCTAGTCTTCTAGAATAGAATTGCCCGAGAACCTATTTATTTAGCGTAGGGCTTTCACTTAATTTGTTGGAAAACTACCTGACTAATCGGGTCCACCCGTCCGTAGGATGGTGCCGTCGGGGTGTTCCATCCTCCCACTTTCCACCCTACTCACGCGTCAATTTATTTTCTAATTAGTTCTATCACATTGTTTGACATAAATAAACATGTTCTTTAATTAAGGCCCTTTCACAAGGTTTGTTGTGAAACAGCCTCTTTCCACAATACAATAATGTCAAAGACAAGATTTATTTTTAAAAAAAGTTTATACAAGAATCAATTCCATACAAGCCAAACTGGCTCTCCTATTCTTTTCGTTTATACTGTCGATGATCTAGAATTTGGCCTTCCAGCCTCTACATGTTGGGCAAAACCCTACGGGACCATGCACCTCATCGTCGACCGCTGGCGAGGACTCAAGCCGGCCTGTCGCCCTCTCAGGCTCCGTTGCTCGATCCTCCCGCTCCTCAGAGGGATGTCTACGCACTAGGATGGACTAATTCACCGCACTAGCGTGGGCCCTCAGAACTAGGCAACATCACAATCACTCGCCTCAATCAGTGAACCTCATTCTCCCAATGGTATGAGGGATACCATGGGCTAACTCCGGGCCTTACTAATGTCTCCGTCGTTCTGCTATACAAGCACAAGAATGGGGTAGCGTCAAGACAGGGAGAGTTATACATGTACCTTAATTTAACCAAGATAACAATCCATTTACTCAACTAAACCATAGGACTAGAATCCATGTTACCTTCTTAAGAAAACAATCCTTTTCACAAAGACTTTAGCATTTCAACTTGAGATTGTGATAAGACATTCTTTATTAAGGCATATGCTATTGTTTAAAAGAATACAAACTTTAACTAGTAAATCAATCAAATAACAATTAATAGAGAAGCCAGGGCCATACCTCAACCCCTAAGAATGATATATAATTGAAAAACAAAAAAAAATATACCTTATAGAAATTTATCGTTTATCGTTGTCTTTGCTCGTTAATAAGAGTTTCAGAACTTGATATATGAGAATAGAGAGTCTTCTAATACCTTCTCTTACGATTGAAATCATCTGATCATCTCCAAGATTTATCTCCTCTTACTCGTACTCTGACTTTCTCTCTTTTGAAGGTCTATGGCAAAATAGCCTTCTCTTGCAGGGCTACGACATACTAGTCTTTCTTTAAAAGAAAAGCTATGGAGTTTTGGTCTCTTCCTCCGAAAGACCATAGCAATCTAACCTTCTCTTCTAAGATATTAGATAAGAATAAATGGATGTATACATCTCAAGCTCTAGGATTACCTTGAGGCTACTGTGCTGCCTTCTTATAGTTTTTCTTGTGTAGAGACCCTGACAGAATCAGCAAATTGTTTCGGTCATAACTCTCTGATAAAAACTCAGAATATGATCGTATAACCAGTCAAAAGAATCGGCCAACGCAGGTAGAACAGGTAAAAAAACATCTGTATATAGCCACAACGCGCCATCTTTAGAAACGCGTTGTTTTTTCACATTTTTAGTATGCATGGACTCTAAATATGTAAAAGTACTCTAAATACGACCACCTAAATTTGAATTTTTACTTTTGGAGATACTTATCTCTTAATAGAACTATTCTTGTCTTCTTATTTCTTTTAGGATTTTTGAAGCTAATATTTTTATTCTAACACTTTCCTAATGTTTCTAGCCTTATTGTCTCACTCTTCTCTGAGAGCACACTCTTTCCTTATTGAAATCTATATTAAAAGAGACATATACATGGCTTGGGAACTTACAATCTCCCCCACTTAAAAGATTCGAGATGTCCTCATCTCGTGAGCTGGGATAGTATCTAAGTAAATCCTCATGTCTCTTCCAAAATGGTGTTCCCACTAGGTAGAAATCTTCTTTTATCTAAACATTGTTCCGAGTCCCTTATTTCATGTGTTTGGCTTGTTTTGTTGTGCCTCCAAAAGGTCTATTATTCTAAAGTTAATTGGCCTTATTATCCTAAGTTCATGCATCCATATATCTCATATGCTATGAACCTTCGAATTCCTTATTCTATACCCCCATGTAATATGGTACTTAACAAAAAAAACATAAGGAAATCAATCCTTTACGCAATCTAACCTATGATAGCAATTTCTTAATCTTAGTATCGAGAATAGCTCTATTCATGATGCACATTACTTCACATGAATCTTGCACCAATCCTCTTCTATTTACTCATAGAAATACTTGTTGAATTCGATTATCTTTAACCTTGCTATCCCTATTTCTTGATCTAATTTTGCTCTAGCTCATGATTCTTTATAGCCAAGGGTGGGCTTGATGTTCCTCTTGAATTAGGGGACCTCTTCTTGATTAGCATGGAAGGACTCATGTCCTTCTCGACACTTTCTATATAAAAAAACTTTATCATAGTCTCTGGCTATAATTATGGCTTCTGAAATAGAGGATGGTTTTGCATTCTTGAGACGAGGTTATTCAATGGTAGATTAAGCTTCCAAATGAATCGATGAAGAAGAGTTACTTCATCCATCTCCAGAGCAAATCGGAGAAGTTTAACAAAAGTTTGGTGGCATTCTTTTAGGGTCTTCCCTTCTTGGGTTAGCTCCAAAAATTCATTCGTTTTATCCTCTCGAAATCCTAGAGGACAAAACCTTTCACGAAGGTGTACTTTCATGGCATCTCATAACTGATTCTAGTTCTAGTGGTTAGATTGACAACAATGCTCCCAACTAATTTGGCATTTCTTACGATTTTTAGACGAGCAAGGGTGAACTTGCTTCTTTCATTGTATCCATGAAAAGTTCAAAACTATCAAATACTTATCATAGCGCCACATCTAAAGGCACTCTAGATTAATATATCTGAGATCTTCATTTTTTGAGAATTACACATCTGGTGCCTTGGGATTGACACATCCAAAGAATATCAGGATTAATACGTCTGAGATGATTAGTTTTATGAAAATTACACATCTAGTATCTTGGGATTAACACATCTAAGAGTATGATCCTCTGGGAATTACACATCCAAAGTTAGACCCATGTTTGTCTGAGATGGGTTCAAGATCTTGGATGATCGTCCTAGTGTAAAGCATCCAATGGATGACATTCACACGTCAACTATTCAAGTTACCTTAATGGAGTTATAATCTTAATAATTTATAATATGCGAATTAATGAGATATATCCTGAAAATTTCTCTAAACAAAGTTTCGGTCTATCCTTCTATTCAGTCTCTCACTAGTTTCTTAATTTGATCACCCTATGTTTTTCCTCAAAAGGTTTCCTCCCCACTCTTATTTCTCAAATTTATTGTACAAATATCTTGCGTGTGTACCTCCAAGATACAAGCACAATTTCATAGGATGATTGTCTCAACATGTGAGGATATTCAAACTACTTCTATGGCCCGTTAGAGATGATTGATTCATCCTCATATGTGATAAACAATCACTTGTTTTAATCCCTTGACAGTTAACCTTAAAAAAACAAATCCTAGGAACTAAGATCGGCTTTGATACCACTTGTAAGGTTCCCCCCTTCCAAAATAGGGGAAACACTTGGAGAAAATTTCCTACTCATCGACACCTTGACCATGCAGAGACTCAAGGATACGATTCATAGGTAAGACCTAGTCCTATCCCGCAGGGGGAGCGTGGTCTTCTAAAAATCAAATCACCCATAGGGTAATTGATCATAATTTGGGCAACTACTAGTCTTGATTTCTAGAGAACGCTTTTTTCCTCATCCATGCAAGGCCCAACCCCGCTGGTCTAGTCTGCCCGAGAACCTATTTATCTAGTGTAGGGCTTTCACTTAATTTGTTGGAAAGCTACTCGACTAATCGGGTCCACCCGTCCGTAGGATGGTGCCGTCGGGGCATTCTATCCTCCCACTTTCCACCCTACTTACACGTCAATTTATTTTCTAATTAATCTTACCACACTTTTTGACATAAATAAACATATTCTTTAATTAAGGCCCTTTTACTTAAAACAGCCTCTTTCCACAATACAATAATGCCAAAGACAAGATTTATTTAAAAAAAAGTTTATACAAGAATCAATTCCATACAAGCCAAACCGGCTCTCTTATTCTTTTCCGTTATACTGCCGATGATCTAAAATTCGGCCTTTTAGCCTCTATGGCAAAATCCTATGGGACCATACATCTCATCGTCGACCGCTGTGGTGAGAACTCAAGCCGGCCTGTCGCCCTCTTAGGCTCCATCGCTCGATCCTCTCGTCCCTCAGAGGGATGTCTACGCACTAGGGTGGACTAATAATTCATCGCACTAGCCTGGGCCCTCAGAACTAGGCAGCATCACAATCACTCGCCTCAATCGGCGAACCTCATTCTCCGAATGGTATGAGGGATACCATGGGCCAACTCTAGGCCTTACTAACATCTCCGCCGTCCGGCTATACAGCCAAGAATAGGGCAGCGTCAAGGCAGGGAGAGTTATACCTGTACCTTAATTTAACCAAGATAACAATCCTAACTAAACCATAGGACTAGAATCCATGTTACCTTCTTAAGAAAGCAATCTTTTTCACAAAGATTTTAGCATTTCAACTTGAGATTGTGATAAGACATTCTTTATTAAGGCATATGCTGTTGTTGAAAAGAATACAAACTTTAACTAGTAAATCAATCAAATAGATCACTATTAGCAATTAATAGAGAAGCCAGGGCCATACCTCAACCCCTAAGAATAATATATAATTGAATATATATATATATATATATATATATATATATATATATATATATATATATATATATATATATATATATATATATATATACTTTATAGAAATTTATCGTTTATCGTTGTCTTTGCTCGTTAAATAAGAGTTTCAGAACTTGATATATATACTTTATAGAAATTTATCGTTTATCGTTGTCTTTGCTCGTTAAATAAGAGTTTTAGAACTTGATATATGAGAATAGAGAGTCTTCTAATACCTTCTCTCACGATTGAAATTATCCGATCATCCCCAACATTTATCTCCTCTTACTCGTACTCTGACTTTTCTCTCTTTCGAAGGTCTATGGCAAAATAGCTTTCTCTTGCAGGGCTACGGCATACTTGTCTTTCTTAAAAGAAAAGCTATGGAGTTTTGGTCTCTTCCTCCGAAAGACCATAGAAATCTAACCTTCGCTTCTAAGATATTAGATAAGAATAAATGGATATATACATACATCTCAATCTCTAGGATTACCTTGAGGCTACTTACTGCCTTCTTACAGTTTTTCTTGTGTAGAGACCCTGACATAATTAGCAAATTGTTTCGGTCATAACTCTATGATAAAAACTCAGAATATGGTTGTATAACCAGTCAAAAGAACCGGAAGGCATCTAGTCTACAAAGCCAACGGAGGTAGAATAGGCAAAAACGACTGTATATAGCCACAAACGTGCCATCTTTAGAAACATGTTGCTTTTTCACATTTTTAGTATGCATGGACTCTAAATATGTAAAAGTACTCTAAATACGACCTCCTATCACCTAAATTCGAATTTCTACTTTTGGAGATACTTATCTCTTAATATAACTATTCTTGTCTTCTTATTTCTTTTAGGATTTTTGGAGCTAATATTTTTATTCTAACACTTTTCTAATGTTTCTAGCCTTATTGTCTCGCTCTTCTCTAAGAGCACTCTCTTTCCTTATTGAAATCTATATTAAAAGAGACACATACATGGCTTGGGACCTTACATGTCTCTTTGGATTCCAACTAGGTATTGCTTTTAAAGCAGCTTAGCACTCCGTTTGTGAGACTTAGATAACTAACCTGCTTCGGCTTTTTCAAACAATAAGCTTGCGGTTGCTGTTTTAGCTTGCCTAGAGAGAGAGCAGAGTGTTAGTCTCGAGAAATTAGAGTGATAACAAGTGTTTATTCCTATTTAGTTAGGAACATATATGTGTGGAATTAGGATAAATTTCTTAAGGGCGTTTTGGACTTTTTTACATGTGTAGAAGAGGGAGGGGGCAATCCATGCCCCTACATGTGTGAAAAAGGACATCCGAAATCTATTCTACACTTGATGTGTGTGTGTGTGAACTCAAGTAAAGTTATACCGTTTGGGAGGTGAACTCTTGGTGTTTTGAGTAAGGAAAATTTTTTGCCTTATCTTTTGTACAAGACCATTTTGTTTAATTCCTTTAATGCCTTTTCTTTATTTTCAATTGTTCCTTTCTATATTCTCAATTGTTGGATGCCTTTGATACTCAGCAGTATTCATGAGTCATGATGCATACCTTCAAGAGTAGTTGTTTGTTTAGTAATACTTAAAGCCTAACTTATGAAAATATGTTGATCAATCAATGGTAGGTCTCTTTAAAGAAAGTAATGTATTAATCCGTTTAAAGCACCAATCAATGGTAGGTCTCTTTAAAGAAAGTAGTGTATTAATCCGTTTAAAGCACCAAAATATTATGAAGTATGGCATAAAAGGACTAAACACATTGGAGGAGGAATGTAGCTTTTACCGAGGTTACAAATATACACATGTACACTTACACACAAACATAAGCAACTAAATCTCTGGAGGTTTGATAGAAACTCGGTACGAAGGACTTTGTGTGAATATATGCTCTTATGTCTGTGTGTCTCTCTGTGTGTGTGTGTGTGTGTGTGTGAGCATATCTTGATACAGAGTTCTACACCCACTATTGGTGGGCACTGATGATGTTAGTGGGGATGTCGTAGTATTTAGTCCATACTATGCATAATGGAATTGATAGTTATATAGTCTTGTGGGTTGACTACCATGAGTATATAACATGCATGTTCCTAAAAGGTGAATTTGGGCATGTTCTTGATCTAGGTATATATATAAACCTTTCTCTCTCTCTCTCTCTCTCTCTCTCTGTGGAGTGCAAATATACACATGTACACTATTCGGCCCCTGTAGGCTTGTGTTGAGACTATAAAATCTCTCTCTCTCTCACTCTCTCTCTCTCTCTCTCCCCCCCCATGTGTGTGTATATCATCAAACTTCTCACATCTATTTAAGAATCGGCATAGGATGCAATGTCAAACAAAAGCAATGTGGTGTATGCATCACAAATTGGGTTGCCAATCTATTCACTACGGTAGTTGACATATCTGGTGAGCATTGCATGATGAGTGGAAATTTTGGATTACTATCCTTCTCTTGCCCTGCTCCTTGTGCCCTAATAATAAAAAACACTTACCAAGTTGATTGGCCCATCATCATGTGATGTATGCTCATGTGCCTTGCAACACACACAAAATTACTCTCTACAAAAATTAATTCTGGATCACATATTATAGCCATGACTTGAAACAAGCCACAATCTACTCACTAGAATAGAAAGGTTGAAGAAATATTATCTTCAGCTTCAGTTAATACGTATCTAAGTAAAACAACACACCTTAAGAAAAAGTGTCCTGCCACCAACCAATAGCCCACTTAACAAAGGTACATAGATATATTAAGCAAAAAATCATAATGTAATTAGGTGTACAAATAATTGTCAACAGGCCTTAGCTTAGTTGAAAGAGCCACTGACAGTTGCTTCTTATGCAGTCGAAATTGGCAGGCTAGATTTTTCCACAAAAGGGAGTGAAATGGCGCATGAACAAAGCAGTAGGGAATGCCTTGGTACATACGTGAAGAGGTAGAGAATGCCCCCCCACCCCCATTCCCAGGCAAAATCGCTTAGACAAGCCCGAGCCCCCCTTCCATGGTCGATAAATCTCAAGCAGTATGTTGTGTCCATTTGTACATGCATCGGAAAGAAGGGCTCTGCCAATCACCAACTAGACACACAGCCTGCACAGCTTGTTATTTAATCCAAAATTTGTGTGTGACAGAGGGAGAGAGAGAATGATAGAATGTGCACACACTCATACATACAGGCCATACATGCATGCATGCAAACATACAAAAGTTGGGATTTAGGTTGCAAGGTGATTAGCTGCAAAAAAATAAAACATGCTAATATCTTGAGTTTTAGTGGGAATTTGAAAATTTTGGCATTGCCATTGTGTTCAAAAGGTGGGTTTTACACTTACAGAGACTCTTTGTGCTTAATTATGTCATTTTACTAATTTTAACTTAATTATTGTCATTATCATTTTTCTGCATAATCAGTCACTTTGAATAATCTGGCAAATTATTTGGCAAATTATTTGAATAATTTGCCAGATTACTCGAATAATCCAACGGATTACCTAATGTATTATATCCCTAAAGATAAGGATAAAATTTTGATCAATCAAATTTTGACACATGGTAGTAGCAATCTCAAGATAATCCAGCATATTGTGACGTGCCTACTAACTAGTATGTGTGTAGTGCAGTGTTATGCAGAAGGTGATTATACACATGAGTAGCGTTGTCGTGTATAGTAGAGCGAGAAGACTCAAAGTTAACTCCAAACAGAGAGGCCCCTACCCCGGTCCCCCACGGTCCAAACTTGCTAGAAATGATTGGTATTACTTAGTGATTGTGATGAAAATCTAATTTAGCTTGTGTCTTAATGAACCAGTCACATCCTAAGGTCATGGCGAAAATCTAGCTTGGCAAAACATAAAAGGAAGGAACAAATGTTTTACTAGAAATGGTGAAAGAGAAGTGGCAATGATGGAAGTGTGATAAAGATTCTTATTGTCACCAAAAAGAATGTCCAAGGTTAAGATCAAGTTTACTGGCTAATTGTTGACCGATTGAAGAAATTGTACTCCCTAAATCTAGAAGCACTTCCGATTGCGCGGTTGTTGACATAGATCTTCAGACGAGCACATCGTTTGTCTGGGAGACTTAGCTGTGGCTTGTATCTGTGAATGTATGGCTTCTGTCATGCATTCGCTTTACTATTTTTCGAAAATGCTACCAATGTTATTGCATCATCAACTTGGATCTATGTATTTTGAATGTGGGATTTTTGGGTGAGCCTCCTTGTGTGATCCCTTGCTTGGTTGCGTGCAATTCCTCGTGGAGGTATTCATTTGCCCTCTCGAGCTGAGCCAACTCAGTGGCTAGGGCTTTAGAGGCATCCCTCGTGGCTAAGCTAACAAAGACCTCGCGGCAGTCTTAGAGAGTCTGTACAGGATGCGTAACTCCTTGTGCAGGTGTTCTTAAAGTAACAATGTTAGCTATGCACTAACTGCATATCTGCAATCTATTTGTCAAAGTGTTCCTCCTGCAACAATAAAGCAATCTCCTTGATGCTTGTGAAGGCGTCCCGTGCTTTCAAAGCCAGTTTCTCTGTGAGGGCTTCCGTTAGTTTCCCATTTTGATGTTCGGGTCATTCTGTTCCTGAGGAAGGGGTCGCCATAAGAGAGAGAGAGAGAGAGAAATTAGGATAGATTAGGCTCTGTTTTTGTTTTCTTTCTTTCTTTTAGTGTGCGGAACTTTTTTTGGGGGCTTTTTCAGGGAAAATGGATAGAAAGTCAAGATTCTCTCCTCCAAAATTGGAAGAAAATGGAGGGTAAAGTCTCGTGATCCAGCTCTGATCTGTTGTAAGGACACTACTTGTTTTTTTTAAATAAAATCTCGAATTACAAAGAATCGAAGGTAAATCGCAGGTTTAGGGTTCGGATTGAGGAATTGGAACTTGGGGTCGGCGGAAGGGGGGAGCAGAGGCGAGCACGGGTAATGTTGGGTGCTGACGAAGCGAAACGTTGGGGGGAGGAAGGGAGGGCAGTGATGGGAATGTGAAGGGGCAGCCCTCGCAACAACGTCAGCGCCCTGTGCGATGGGGGCGGCTGAAGCGCTTCAATGTGCGCCCAATCATGGGTGTGTGCGCAGCGCAAGAGGAGGCAGTGTGCGCACGCAAGGTGGGGATGCGCAGGCATGGCGTCGGCGCAGGGCTGGTGCGTAGGTCACGTCACGGCAGGGGAGTCGCGACTCGCAGCGTGAAGGGCCGTGTATGCGGATGACCATTTGAGATGCTTAGATAAAGATGACAATGATCACTACATCATCTAGATTAAAAATGGATACAATTACCTATGCTTGAAAGCCCTCATTTCTTTTGGAAATGCACAGCTAAGAATGAACCTATCCAAGCACAATGCAGTTGTACATCGCATCTTCATATGTGTAAAACCTATCCAAGACGAATATCAAAGCTACACTCGCAAGTCATGGCAACCCATTGAAGACAACGAGGTTTATAAATGGAGATCATATGGGACAAGCAAAACTTCTTTATTCTTTCGGCAAGCTTACTTGTTTTCCTAGAAGCATCCCATTTTAAAAAAGTATGCACATTGTTTTTTTTTGGTGGGGGAGGGGGCCACATCTTCATAATTTTCTTTAGGAACCTTTTCCAAAGGTCCTCATAATTCATCTCACTCAAACTTTTCTTGTTTCTCACACGCACACTACATTCAAATATTCCCCTTCACCTACCATGCTACCTCTCTCCCACCATTTTACTCTTTGAATCTCTCATAATTTGCCAATCATGTTGGGATTTTTCACTCTTAAGAATAGTTAAAGCAACATCTCTTCCTTAAAAAAATATCGCATAAGCTTTACAAGATAATTCTTCCACCAAGAAATTGTGCTAAGCTTGAGCAGAAAGAATAACGTGTTTAAATTAGCAACAAGGGGATAGACATCTTTCACCTTTGCTAACTTTGCCTTCAACCAAGGTATCATCTCTAATTATGTTTTCCATGTATGTTGAAAGTAATTAGAGTAAGCATGGAAAATGAATGCTCTTATATCTTTTTCCACTTTGATTGGTAATTCTCTAACAATATGAAAGCGTTTTTATTTGATCACAATACTGATATGGAAGGATATAATATTCTTTTGGTTTAGAACATAAGTATAGAAACAAATATTCTACATGCATTACCAAAAGAGAAGCTTTGATTTTAATCATATGTGAGAATTAACTTTTTATAATCCAAATGGTTTCAAAGCATATGGTCAAGATAAATTATCTCAAAAATTTATTGTGTAATGTATTAGGATAAGGTGATGGCAATGGCTCCACTAAATCTTCTTCCTTGAACCTTATTCTCTTAGCAAATACATTGATAAGAAAAATCAAAGACATGAGTGGGTATCAATTAAAGGTAGGTCATATCTATCTTTAAGGTGAAATAAAAGTTACAATCACATGTATCACAAAAGCACTTTTAAATAAATCATGGATGCTTTCTTCATGTAGAGTCAATTTGTTTTTATAATCTTGTTGTATGTGACCTTTCACATTCTAAAAACTTCATATAACCAAATTTCTCTAAAGTTTATTTTGTTATAGCTCTATAAATGTCTCACTCAATTCTATAGGATAGAAGAACACAAGAAATAGGGTCCAAAAGTCAAATTATAGATTGATTCATTGTGGTAATGTTAAATTTTATCCCACTATTTGGAGCATCTTCTTACTTTACTTTTGAGAATACACGAGTCGGTTTGGTGATTAATTAAAATTTGAACATTATTCTCTCAGTGAGTTATTTATAAAAAATTAAATACAAGAGTCAGTATCAATAATGTTTCGTATCTTTATCTTTAAACGAAAATTCTCTTTTAAAAAAAATAACACTCATGGATGTTAATTATTAATGTAGAATCAAATCTTTTATGCTTATCACATGTGATTATTTACATTCCTCAATGTCCTAAAAGATTTTTTTTGAGAATTTTAGTATGTTTTATTTTTATATCGTGTCTCTAAAGTCTTAAAATCAATCATTTTCTAAAACCTACGTCTATGAGTAGTAGGTACTAAAAGTTAAATAATTAAGTGATTTATTGGTATTGTTAAGTCTCATCTCACTATTCGAAGCATCTCCTTCTCCTAGTTTCAAATTTATATTTGATTAAAAAGCATGCATATAATTAGGTACCATTGTGTATGTCCTCTAAAATACATATTTGTGTTTAATTAGAAACACTAGTGAGTCTTCATGAGTTATTTAGTCCAAAAAGGCACCCACAATTTTCACATTTTAGGGTTTATATGGATTAAAAGGCATGCATATAATTAGGTACCATTGTGTATGTCCTCTAAAATACATACTTGTGTTTAATTAGAAACACTAGTGAGTCTTCATGAGTTATTTAGTCCAAAAAAGGCACCCACAATTTTCACATTTTAAGGTTTATATGGACAGACCAAGTCAGTATTTGATCAAAACAAAGACTTTCACTAGCATTCTTATGGCAAGGTTACAATAGTGCTCAAGTGGAATGGATGCTTTAGGATGAACTATGCTTCGATTGATATCATTCGTACTAATTTTTTTGTCATGGTGGGTGAAACACTATACTGAATGCACTTGATCATTTTTTAGATGGCCTAAATAATGATTCACAAAAAGCTAAGTTAATATTATATGTTTTTGGAAAAAAATACATAAACTAAAAGTATATGTGATAAATTATCCATATTTTAGTGACTTTTATTTTTCATTAAGTGTGAAATGGTTAGTTAGTCTAGAAAACTAATTACAGTCTCACAAAACTATGAGTGTTATGAGTCTAACAAACTAATTAGAGTCCCAAAAAAAGATTTAGAATGTATGCATGGATCATTCCCAATCTTTATATAGCTTACATGTGGTAGCTTACATGTGGTGCACATCAACCTTTGAAGAGTTATTAGGGTGGCATTACATAGCCGAAGTATAAATCCCTCAATTTATTAGAAAGCCATCTTATGTTGATTTTTAGGCTCAATGAGCACTTCATTGTGCTTAATAAACTTATCTTAAAAATTATACACTAGTGATATAAGCTTGCATTTGAGCACTCAAGTTTAACCAATAACCCTACATGTTGACCTTGAAGCATGAAATCATCTAATTCCCCCTTGTTGGCACATGAACACCATTCCAACGGCATTGATCATCCCTCCCACATGTGTTTTGTATCAATTAGGATCCTTTGACCTCAATATCATGGTTTGATGCTCCTTTCTATTGACTTCTTGTTTTTTTTAAAAAATATGTGACACTTGGTACATGGTGTGTCACATGAATATCCATATTTTGCAAGAATTCAACAACACAAAGGAGTGTCAAATCATGATATTGGGATCAAATGGGACCTAATTGATGTAAAACCCATAGGCATGTGTGGGAGGTTTGGGAGGGCTAGTCAAATCCCTTTGGTCATGATTTTCATGTCCCATGGTGGAATTTGATGTTTTCATAATTCAAATGCCTTGATTATACCCAAAATGTGTTGAAACCATTAAAAAAGGGTATTTGGATACATTTTTTGCAAGGTTAAACACTACGGTTTCTTGTTAAACTTGAGCAGATGTAGTTACTATTTTTTTCCAATTTATAATGTACGGGGATCTAAAAAGCATCTCTACTAGCACTACATATCTTCAGGCAAGACTTTCAAAGCTTGAAGAAAAAAAATGTTGCTCATTATTTTGCATTTAATAAAAATTTAAAGGTTTTACTTATTAATTTTAAAATGAGAATCAATAATGAATTCAATAAATGAAACTGCATAGTTGTTTTCAAAATGTGTATTTTATCTTTGTATAACTACTACAAATAATTGGTTTGGGTAACTTGATTAGTATTAATCCTACTTTCATAAATTTTACACTATTGAAGAAGTTAAACATATAAGCAAGATAATAAAACAAGATTTCACTATTGAAGAAGTTAAAGATATAAGCAAGATAATAATAAAAATTACACCATTGAAGAAGTTAAAGATATAAACAAGATAATAAAAATTATTTCATCAACCAATATTTAAAATTTGCATATTCAAATTATCTATAATCCAAATTTAGGCAAGAGAAGATTGCACATTGATAAAAATAGAACTTTGAAAATATTATGAAATAGAATTTACAAGGGTGTGTATAAAGGCTTCAACTTTTTAGTCTTTTTATTATCACCCCAAAAGAGATTACCATCATGACCATAATTTAGAGCATTAAAAAGCAATGTATCATAGATATCAAATATTAAATTAGATAACAGAGTACACAAATGATCTTAAAAAAACTTAGCAATAAAACAGATCGATTCACAAGTTCAATATTTTGTTTTATGGCTTTCCACCTTCTCTTCCTTTTTAGCAAGGATTTGACTCCAACAAATTTCAAATAGCATTCATAGGAGGTTATTTTTAACCTATAGACTCTCTTATTGATATTGTTTTCCAAAGGTAGACATAACTAAAGACCTCTTGACAAGGATGACTTTGTCAGCACTCTAACTATTCTTAACCACGACCTTTGTTCATTCAAATGGGAACAATCTAGTGTGCCTTTCATGATGTGAGGATGATGGGAAAAATATAGTGTGCCTTGCATGATGGGAGGATGATGGGAGAAATCTAGTGTGCCTTGCATGATGGGAGAAATCTAGTGTGCCTTGCACGATGGTAGGATGATGGGATGGAGGGAAAAAAAAATACAAGTGTTGGTTTTAGGGATTACCTCTAGCCACGATCAATGATGATAACCTCCTCTTGTGGGAAAGCTAGGGGCTTCAACCTTGCACACCAACAGTGTCACTCCAAGCGTGCCTATGGGTCTTGCCAAATGGGTGAGGATCAAAGGGGAAGAGAGCATACATACAAGCTATCAAGCATAAGAGCAAGAAGAGTTAAACTCAATTATGTTTAATGGGATTGCCCCTTTTCTCATTACTCAAAATAATTTATATACATGTCCTCATATTTACAATGCTCCACCACCCACCATGGAATGCCAGATGGTCCAAAAAGCTAGTGAGATATCTTAGGCTCTATGTGTATAGGAAAACCATCATAGATGGGTGAAATACAAAAGTTATAGGGTCAACTATATCCCATAATCACATATCTACAAAACATGGTTATAAAATGGGCACAATTGTACTTTTTATGGAAATTACGTTCATCAATGTGGTTAACATAGCCCCCTCCCTAATAAAAATTTTATCAATGGAATTGGCAAGGTACGATAGGGAGTTGTTATTACAAGTAGTAGGTGGAGAAGGGTATCCCATGACTTTAAGCACTATGTAGTCACATGGAAGGACTTGTGGGATGTCAAGAAGGTCATCTGGAACATATGTTCAAAGGTGAGGAGATGCTAATCTTACATCCATTGTGAGGAGATGCTAGTCTTACATCTAGTCTTATGTCCAGAAGCCTGACTAGAACATGTATTCAAAGGCAAGGAGATGAGTCTTCCTACTCCCTGTAGGGGTAGTGCGGTTGGAAGGTAGAGCCCCAGAAAAGGTTCGTCCCTGAACCAGTGGGGCAATGTTACGGGTATCTTGTTTGTAGCTAGGAAGGGAGAGCGCCTTGTCGGTCCCCAAACAAGCAGTGCTGGGCGAGAGCGTATTGTCGGTCCCCAAACCAAAGGCAGTGCTACTAAAGGAAAGTGGCGGCAGTGGAGCGCCTCTTTCGGTGCATTCGAGGGAAAACTCGGCACATGGCCTTACAGCAGTGTGCAAGCCCATCCGTCCCTAACATTCGAGCGCTACATCCATTGACTTGCTCATAGTATCTTCTTCAGATAGTCAGCGCGGCGGTGGTTGATGTCAAACACAAGGCCTTGTGCTCCCTCGTAGCAATTAGGGAACTCTATAATCAACTTAAAGAACTTCATTGTGGTTAGGTTAGTAACCATGTTATACTATGTAATGAAGTTCCATATGGTTTGGACCAAACATGCTTCATTTGAATCTCTTGGGGTTAGAGGCTCCAACCATGTGGGAGGTTGAACTACAACTGTAAGATTCCTCCTCAACCTGAATAATGAATAAGCCTTTACTTCAATTCCCTGTAATCATTCCCTATTTTTGAATACAAGAAAATATTATTTTTCCTTGTTTTTGCCTAGTGGGATGAAAATTTCTAGAGAGTGGTAATTCAATATTTGAGATACTTTTGGATATATAAATTCTACAAATATCAAAAATATGTTTCCTTGAAACAGAAAATAAAAATAAAATTTCCAAGGTGCAATTGGAATCAATAAAAAAATGATTTAAAAGACCTTAGCCTAAGGGTCAAGATTTTTTGAAATTTCTGGATTATGGTCAAATTAAGGTTTCTATGGACCAATAAGATTAATCCAAGTGTTGGGATGAGATAAATCCAATGAATAAAAGAAAATACCCAAAAATGAGTAAATGCCCACATAAGATGAAGAGTTGACTGAGTACAAGGTTTATTAGTTAAAAATTATGAAATATTACTAAAAAAATGAGATATTTTGGAGTAATCATACAAATTTGACACCTTGGTAAGGAAAGGGGGAGCCTTCAAGGAGGCGCCCATGTCACACATGTGAAGGAGTTTTAAACTGAAAAATAGTAAGATATTTTTATCTCTCCTCTCTCCTGGATATCAAACCAAATAAAAAAGGAGCCAAACTGGTCCAAATCTTGTCCAAATTCAGCCAAACTGAAGCTGGAAAATTCTTGAACTTAGTTGGACTCAGTTAGTGGCCTCCCTCACCTGTAAATAGACCCTCATTCTTTTGTACAGTATTACTCTAAAATAAGCATATTTTCTATTATCCTCTAAAAATCCTCTACAATTTGGAGAGATTGGAGCTTCTCTCTCTCTCCAACCTTCTTTGGAGCTTTCCTCAAACATACTAACCAATTGATTGGTTGGAGGCCTCTCCTAAGACTAGAGAATCAAGCAAAACAAGAGGTAAGATGTGACTTTATGATTTTTTTCTTAATCTTCTAAATGTTTTTCACTTCTCAACCCCTCTCAAGCTTGAGAAGTATTCAATTGAATGGTTCTTCAATGCATATGAAGCTCTCTAATGAATTTTAATGATTAATCACATAAAGTTTACATTTATGCTTAAATTAAAATATTTTTTAAGTATCTCTCTCTCTCTCCCAAAGAATGGTCATTCCTATGACCAATTCTATATTCAAATGATGCTTCTCATGGAGCAATTCTTAATTCTAAAAGTAAACTCTATGCTAGACAAATTAGAGGCCAAAGAAGTGACTTTTTAATGCTTTTATGTTACTTAAATTATTATAAACTTAGGGATTAAGTCCATAAATTGGATATTGATCCAAATGATAGTTATTCTATCATATTGTATTACTAAACCTTATGCTTTTCAAAATTATTGAAAATTATCAGTAATAGCAGAGCGGAGCTATGGTAAAATTTTTAAAAATTAACACATAAATCATTTTTATGCATAATGTGCAAAGAGGACTTCCTACCATATTCTAGGATTAGTCATCCTAGGTTAAATGAATAATTCTCATCATATGCATGGAAAATAATTTTTTTATGTTTATGCATATAAATAGTTAATTAGAGAAAAAGAGAAATTTCTAGTAATTTCATTTTTATGATAAAAGAGGAATTCCCATGATAATGGAGATCCATGTATTCCAATGCGGAAAGAGAAAAATTAGAATATCAAAATAATGGATATTTTATTTAAAATTAAACAAGAATTTTAGTTAAATTTATTTTTTTTATAAAAATAAATTTAAATGATGAAAGAGGAATCCCCACCATATTTGGAATTCAATCATTTAAATGAGAAAAGCGGAATTTCTAGTATTTATTTTTATGCATGAATAAATTTAAATGATAAAAGAGGAATTCCCACCGTCTTTGGAATTCAATCATTTAAATGAAAAAAGTAGAATTCTTATCATATTAGGATTAATGGATATTTTTATGTAATTTTTAAGAGAAATTTTAGTTAAAATTATTCTATGTATGTATAAATTTAAATGTTGAAAGAGGAATTCCCATCATAATTGGAATTCAATCATTTAAATGGAAAAAGAGAATTCTTGGTATATTTGGAATATTGAATATTTTTATTTAATTTAAAGAAAATTTTTAGATAGAGTTAATTTATGATAAAAGAGGAATTCCCGTGACATTTGGATTGCACTCATTAAATGGGAAAAGGAGGTATTTCAAGTTTATTCAAAAAAATACATATTGGTATTTAGTTAAAAGAAGAATTTTTATGATATTTAAGAAAAGAAGGATTTGAATTAATTTTTAGTGTCAAAAGAAGAATTTCCACCATAATTCTACCTAGGGAATTAAGGTCGAGAAATTAATTGATAGAAAGAATATCTTTAGATATTTTATGTGGTTAAATCACTAAATTGGTATTTACCCAAAACTAGATGTTTATCTGAAGGGAATCCTTGCTAGAACTAAACCGAATGAATTTGGTTAGACTACGAGAGGGACGGACAGTAAACCTACTTGTCCATCTCTCAATCTGAATCAATCAAAACTTTGTGACCTATTCCAGTTCCTAATTACAACGAACGAGAGGGACGGACAGTAAACCTACCCTTGTCCATCTCTCGATCTGAATCAAGCAAAACTTTGTGACCTATTCAAAGAATAGACTAACATTGAACTAAACTAGTTTTTCTTTGACCGAACTCACCAAGAATCTAGTTGGACAATCAGTCAAATGATGGGTAGATTACCCTGATGAGAGATCAAGGATTCTCATTATAAAACTGGGAATTATGAAAAAAGGGGTTTTGTGGAACCAATCTCAAGCTGGGAATTTTACTTGCATTGGAACTTCTGTTTTTCATTTAAAGGTCTGTTTTACGCCAGAATGCTGGAGGAAGCATTTGGCATGTGTTTTACTAAGTGCAGGTTTGTTGTGCAACAGCTGGCAGCGGGGAACGTCGCTCGTGGCAAAGCCTACCGAGGTCTTGACTAGCCTCGGTACGGTTAAAATGGTACGCTTTCGGTACGATGGGCAAGGACTGACGAAGCGGTCCTTGAGTGAAGTGCTAGGACACTTAAGGAGGATCCTAGAGAGGGTTCTGACTAGGCGATGCACGGGCTCGCAGTTGCTAGGACACCCATGCGTGCGTCGAGGAAGATTCAGATGGACTAAAGGGAAAGATTTTTGTGAATCAAATTTTGATACTGGATCTCGTTGGTTGGCCAGCTGGTCTTCATCAACGGAGAGTCCAGAGGACACATTCTGTAATACAATGGACTCAAAACTTTGGAGGATGATGATCAGTAATATTATGATCTCTATTGAAGGATTGTTTTAAAGCTAGCCGAATCTATTATAAATGGCAATTTCATATTGGGTGTGTACGTGGTATGCCTACCTTAATTTTTGCATGAATCGCCGGCTAGGGGGCCTGGGGACTCTTTTCCTCGGTACCATGGCGAAACACAATCAAATCTTTATAAAGGAATCCCACCAATACAGTGGGCTAGGGGGCCTGGGGACTCTTTTCCTCGGTACCATGGCGAAACACAATCAAATCTTTATAAAGGAATCCCACCAATACAGTGGTTGGACCCATGGGCCGGCTGGATCGGAGAATTCCTGCGGAACAATTAAGATGCGATTAGTTACGTTAGTCAGATTAAGTCCTGAGAAGACCTTGTTCTGTGGGAGGGGATCAGCGGGGACGTGCCTCGTTAAAGGAGGAAAAAAGCAGTGATTCCATGGACCAAGTGCAAGTCTCTTCTTGATCTGACCATGTGACTTCAGGTTTGGTCAGATCAGTTTAACTAGTTAAGACTTTGACTCGTTAGATTAATTCCCCCATTAGAAGATTTTCCCATGGCGGAATCGCCCGTGCCTTCTGAGCGAGGGGAGTTTTTTCGGGCTCAGTTTTCGGAGGAACTATCGGGCTAGTCTCTCGTCTAGACATCTGCGAGACGGGCGAGGCCCCGAGTGTGGATCCCCGCCCCGCGCGGGAGGCCGATGCTTCTTGCACCGCCGTCGGTGTCCCCCCAGAGGGGGATCTCACAGCTATATCAGAGCCTTGTTGAAAGCTAATAAGGACAAATGAATTCTTATCAGAAATTGATAATAAAAAACTCAGAAAAAAGCATTTACATATTGTATTTTCATTCTGTAAGCTTCATTAATGAAGATTTTTAATCAAAGAAATTATTTTTATAGATGGAAGTTCCACACTTATCTGGTATTCCTGACCTTACCCAGTCACAAGACATGACTGCGTTCACCTTCGAGCATCTTATCTCTTCCGCTACAACTCGAACGAGCCGAGCCATACTCGCAGGCCATTTCGAGGATCTATATTTTCCTGATCTAGTGGAGAGACGGCAGCACAAGCACAGTATGTCCACACCTCTTGCGACCAGCGTCGTGCGATGCTGAGGCAGAATCTCTCATTGACCATGATTCTGATAAAGCTGAAAGTGATACATGGTGTTATTTTATATCACTCAAGGCCTCAAAATTTCAGACTTTCCTGCCAAATCTACAGACTCCTTAGTCACTTTATTCCTAAGGAGACGCTAGTAGCTCCCTTGGCAGTAAGGGAACATTTGTATGCTATAGCCTAGTACCGTCGTCTTATGCGTCTCCCAAGGAGATTTTGACTTCTGGAGCCGAACTGCTCTATGTATATATTGCAACCTTTCTATAAATAAAGAAATGTTTTGTGGAAAAATTCCCTGTTGTATAAGTGATTGTTTATGGACGAACTGATAAAGCAAAATTTGTTACCGGACATATGTCATAGATCTCCAATAAGATCATTTATCTTGTTTAAGAAATTAATTTTCGAACCTCTTAAGTCTTAGGATCTCGTGGACGATATCAAAATAAAAATTTAATAATATATCATTTTTGGCAGAATCATGAGGAGGCGAGGAAACTGTGGCCGTCAGCTAGACCCTCTCTCTGAAGAAGAAGAGCTTGACCCCGATGTTTGCAAGGCTCTTTACAAGTCCCTGAAGCCATAGAACTTAAGGAGCAGTTAAGACAACTGTTAGAGCAGGGATTCGTCAGACCCAGTGTCTCACCTTGAGGTGTGCCTGTTCTCTTTCAAAAGAAGAAAGATGGAACATTAAGACTCTGTATTGACTACAGAGGATTGAATCAATTAACAATTAAGAATAAGTATCCTATTCCTAGGATTGATTAACTTTTGGATCGGTTAAGTGGGACCCAAATGTTCACAAAGATAGATCTTAAATCTGGGTACTACCAGATCAGAATCAAGGAGCAGGGGACATCCCAAAGACAGCATTCAATACTCGCTATATGGGAATTATGAGTTCTTAATCATGCCATTTGGATTGACTAATGCCCCGGTGACATTTAATCGTCTTATGCAAGATATTCTGAGAGAATACTTGGATGATTTTGTTCTTGTCTCCTTTGATGATATCTTGGTATACTCAAAGAATGCTACTGATCATGAAGATCATGTGCGCAAGGTCCTGGAAATCCTAAGAAAACACCAACTTTTTGCAAAAAAGAGCAAGTGTTCTTTCTCTATTGTTGACCAGGTGGAATACTTGGGATTCAGAGTATCAAAGGGGATAGGATTTCTCCTGGCCCCGCAAAGATCCAAGCAGTCGTAGAATGGCCAGAACCTAAGATAGTAAAGGAAGTCAGAGAATTCCTAGGATTAACCGGATGGTATAGGATCTTTATACCTAGGTATGCTCAGATATCATCCCCTTTAACTAACCCTCTCATCAAGAAGAGTACACTTTTTCAGTGGACTGAAGACAATCTTAGTAACCAACCCTATCCTTAAATTGCCAGATTTTACCAAACCCTTTGAGGTAGTTACTGATGCCACTGGGTTTGCCTTAGGCGGTGCTCTTATGCAGGAAGGTCATGCAGTGGCCTATGAATCCAGAAAACTCAGAACACATGAGAGAAATTATGCCGTCCATGACTCGAAGTTACTCTCAGCAGTGTATGCTCTGAAGTTGTGGAGACATTATCTTTTGGGACAAAGGTTCACCTTGATGACAGATCATCAAAGTCTGAAGTGGATCTTCACCCAAAGGGATCTCAACATGCGTCAACAAAGGAGATGGATGCAGACCTTGCAGGAATTTGATTCTGAAATTAAGTATCGACCGAGGAAAGAAAATGTGGTGGCAGATGCGCTCGTCAGTAGAAAAGCCTCCTTGCTTGTAATTACAGTGGTGTCAATTCCATTGATCAGTGAAGCAAAGGAGAAAATCATGCAGGACAAATTCTTTGCCCCCCCTATTGCTACCCTTCTGATGCAGGGGAAAGCAAGACTCCTCAGGAAATGAGTCGAGTTCTTGGGTACAATTTGGATGAAGGATGCATGTATTATAATAATCGGCTATGTATCCCCAATGATGAGGGAATAAAGGGAAGAATTCTGAGAGAAGCCCATGATAGCCTGATAGCTGGACATCCAGGGTTTATAAAAACCTATATGTCTGTGAAGAAAAGCTTCTTCTGGCCAGGACTCAAAAAGGATGTACTTGATCATGTGCAGAAATGCTTAATGTGTCAGAGAGTCAAGGCAGAGAGAGTCAAGATGCCAGGGAAACTGTAGTCTCCCTCTAGACATTCCACAGATGAAGTAGGAATGTATCAGCATGGACTTTGTCACTGGATTACCTTCAGTGCAATCACATTACAACTCCATTTTTGTGGTAGTTGACAGACTAACCAAAGTTGCCCATCTAATTCCAGTGAAAGAAACATACACTGCAGTGGATGTTGCCAGAGTTTTCCTTACAGAGATCTTCAGATTACATGGCTTACCCAGGAGGATAGTAAGTGACAGAGATCCCAAATTCACATCGAAATTCTGGACTGCATTCTCCAAAGTAGTAGGAACTCGTCGGTGCCCCCAGAGGGGGGTCTCTAAGCTGGTATTAGAGCCTTGTTTTGAAAGCTAATAAGGACAAATGAATTCTTATCAGAAATTGATAATAATAAAAAACTCAGAAAAAGCATTTACATATTGTATTTTCATTTTGTAAGCTTCATTAATGAAGATTTTTAATCAAAGAAATTATTTTTATAGATGGAAGTTCCACACTTATCTGGTATTCCCAACCTTACCCAGTCACAAGACATGACTACGTTCGCCTTCTTCGAGCATCTTACCTCTTCCACTATAACTCGAACGAGACGAGCCATACTCGTAGGCCATTTCGAGGATCTATATTTTCTTGACCTAGCAGCGCAGAGACGGTAGCACAAGTGGTTTGTAGGGCAGTATGTCCACACCTCTTACGACCAGCATGTGATGCTGAGGCAGAATCTCTCATTGAACATGATTCTGACGAAGCTGAAAGTGATACATGGTGTTATTCTATATCTTTCAAGGCCTCGAAGATTCAGACTTTCCTGCCAAATCTACAAACTCCTTAGTTGCTTTATTCCTAAGGAGAAGCTAGTAGCTCCCTTGGCAGTAAGGGAACATTTGTATGCTATAGCCCAGTATCGTCATCTTATGCGTCTCCCGAGGAGATTTTGACTTCTGGAGCCGAACTGCTCTATGTATATATTGCAACCTTTCTATAAATAAAGAAATGTTTTGTGGAAAAATTCCCTGTTGTATAAGTGATTGTTTATGGACGAACTGATAAAGCAAAATCTATTACCGGACATATGTCATAGATCTCCAATAAGATCATTTATCTTGTTTAAGAAATTAATTTTTGAACCTCTTAAGTCTTAGGATCTCGTGGACGATATTAAAATAAAAATTTAATAATATATCATTTTTGGCAGAATCATGAGGTGAGGAAACCGTGGTCGGCAGCTAGACCCTCTCTCTGAAGAAGAAGAGCTTGACCCCGATGTTTGCAAGGCTCTTCATAGAACTCAACTAGGACCCTTCAAAGGAGAAGGGGAGAACCTGGGCGAGTCTGTGTGGAGAAATGGGTGGATGTTATGGAACAGTATTTTGATGTCACAGGCTACAATGAGCGGAGCAAAATGGCTCTTGCCAGGCTAAAAATTGTGGAAACAACCAGGGTGGCATGGAGGAACCATTGTGACACCAACCATCATCTAGACAGGAATACCCAGTCCTGGAACGATCTTAAAACCTATTTGAGGAAGAGATTTTATCCCCCTGGGTTTTTAAAAACCAAAATGAATGAATTCTTAGAGCTAAATGTTATGATCCATGTTATTTGATGAATGATAGTCATGGTCATTTAATATTTGATTTATATATTTTTTTAATGATGTCATGAACACGTTAGGATTGATTGATGTGATGTCAATTGATTGTTACTACTGACGTGGTTTATGTTTATGAGTTTAGGTGATGAGGTGTGCAAGGGTACCGACTTAGGTGTTGCACAGTGCGAGGGTACCGATTTAGGTGTCGCACGGATGGTGGATTGAGTCGTGGCGTGTGGATAGATCTCATTATTATATTCACAATATTTTGTGGCTATATTATGGCGTTTGATATTATTTTGACATCAGTGTGATGTGTGTGTACGAGCACTAGTTGGTTGATTTTTTAATGTGCATATGTGCACAAGTTAGATTATTGTATTAGAAAAATTGTGCAAACCTTAGAAGGACAAAGGCTAATTAAATGGCAAAGTCCAAATATGGATGTGTACTTTATTTTTGGCTCAAAGCCTACTTTTGGAATATATCACAAATACCCACGCGAGAAGAAGCCACTCACGTCGGGGGGGAGATTGCACCCAGCCTTGTGTTAATGGTGGTGATGTTTTTCTTTCTCTTGCCTTATGTTTTTTTATATGTGCTTTAATTTTTCAATTTAATTCAAGTAGTTGTTTTAATATTTGATATATTTTATGAGTTTTTTATTATTCTCTTCAAGAAGATTAAAGGGTCCCGTGTGACAGTGGTATCAGAGCTTTGGTGTAATTTAATTTTCTTGAAGGCGGTCAAAAGAGGTGAAAGAGACACAAAAACAGAGGTGATTTTGGTAATTTTCTTGAATTTAAATTAAAGAAGAACACGCTGAGAGATTTTTGTTTATGTATGGATGAAATAAAGCTTGTTTTTAACCATTGGGTAATCAATCTCCATCAATCTATTGCCCAAAGGATAAAACTAGGTGGAAAACCATTAGTGGGTTTCCCAAAACCATAAAACTACCTTCCTCTTCACTAATCCTCTTCTTAATCTATCCGTACGAATTGAAAGAGCAAGGAGAGGAGCATGGAGAGTCATAGCATGATTGCTAAACCAATAAGACTGTCTGAATTCTATAATCAAGGGTGGGAGGTGATGGATTTTTCTTAATTTCTCTCAATTAGTAAAAGCGCAGTCTGTGAGAAATGAGTAAAAGCCATATATATATATATATATATACATAAAATTTCCAATTGATCTTTTTCTCTCTCTCCCTCCTTCATGATTGGGCAGAGGCTACCCGAGCGGCGGCGGCGCGCTCCTCTCTCCATCCGACCGGCGGTGGCGAGCGTTGCGAATTCATCAGGGGGGAGGAATTTTCAGACCCGATTTATTATTTGCGCTTATTGAGGCTTTAAAAAGCTTTGTTATTACAAATCTTATATTAGCTAAAAGCTTTATAAGCTTAAAATGTTTATTTTTTATTTTTATATTAGATGCGGTGGTTCTTCTACAGTTGGCAAAGATTACTTCTACCCGTTGGGAGCTGCGCTCAGATAAAGGCATTACAAGCTTTTAATAATAAAATCTTGGATTGATTTAAAGAGCTTTATAAGCTTTATACTACCCAACTTTAGAAATATATATAGGCTCTTGCTCTATCTATGTCCGTTGATTGTTTCTCCACACCATTTAGTGAAGTTGCTTTAATTTTGCACAAGTGATTGAAGCTTTAATTATTAAAGAGTACATGGATTATTACTTGAAAAAAATTATGCATTTATGTATTGAGCTAACCTGATAGGACTCACATCTAGCTCGACGTTCCATATGAGATAAGAAACCTTATCTTTTCTCTTGTTTTAAAATTTTCCTATTCCTTTTAATTGTCAGGAAATGGGTGAATATCCGTAGCACCGTCGTACTATTCAAGAATAGCTTGATTCTCTCCATATTCTTTTGAATCAAGAACGAGAGCATCGGGACAACTTTCAAAGAAAGATTGAACGACATCTGTCTAGAATGAACAAATATATCAAGAAGAAAGTTAAAACTGTGGAAGCATCTGACATGCATAGCTCGACCAATGACATCGTATCCAAGCTATCTATTGTCAAGCGTTTCAGGTGTAAGATGAAGGGACATTATGCTAAATCTTGCCCAACTAAAAAGAAGAACCAAATTGCACCAAAGGACATGCTTGACACCAAAGAGGTTAACGCACTCGACACATTAACCAAAGGTGGAGGTATGTGTAAAAAAATTATTTATTGTATTCAATTTCTTGTTTGCTTTTGTATCTGTTTTTCGAATATTCTTTCTTTCTAGACCTAGATAGAAAACTTTAGCTCCTGAAAAGAATTTTAGATACCGTGACCTAACTAGAAAGATCGAGACAAGATTAGCAAAAGTTTTCTTCAAGATCTAGTTGCCCAAATTCAAGTAGAAATGATTGCTAGACATTTCATAGAAGATTAAGACCAATTTGAAGATTCAAGAACCAAGCAAGTTTCTCCAGTCTTTGATTCAAGTTATCAATTGCTTCACCATCAAATTTAGTGATGATGAGAAAAGTAAAGAAATAGCTCTCAAGTGACTAGAAACCAAGCTTAAGTTGTATACCAATTACAATTACGAAGTTTATACCAATTCAAGTAAAGTTTTGTCTAAATTTTCAAGTGTTCTAATTTAAGATCTATCCAAGTATAAGATTATTTCTAGACCAAGAATTGCTCTAAGTCAAAGATATATTCAACCACAAGATTTAAACCCCTTAAGAACAAGATTTATTCAAGAATTACAATTATGATTAATTAAAGACTAATCTCTCAATTTTCGTCCATTCAAGTATTTTTAATCTAAGCCAAGATTCATTACTAGTATATCAAGTTCTTGCTATCAACTAAGGTGCAAGATGTCTATCTTTCTTCAAGTTTTGATTTCAAGTTTAAGATTAAGTTTAAGATCAAGATCCCCTTTAGATTTCATTGTTTACAAGTAAGATTCACAAATTCAAGAATTATAAACCTATTCAAAGATTATAATTTTTGAATTTAGTTAGACAATTACAAGATTAAGATCAAGAACAAATCTCCAGAATTCATCAAGTTATTGACACTAATGTAAGTGATTATTTTTCAATCTTAAGTTGATAATAATTTCCATTTTGACCTAATTCATTTTTGGAATAAGATTTGTAGTCTAATTTTGAGGATAGAGAAAAGTTATGTCAGAATGAAAGTTTCATAGGGAATTAGCTACTCCGTCTCAAACTTCTGTTCTTAAGGTAGTGTTGTGTGGAATTAATCTATGGTATGGGACATTAGATTGGTTTCACATGGCTACACCAGACGTATCTATGTCTTCTATCTTTCACCACCAAAGCGAGTGTTTGTATGTGGAAGGTACCTCTGTGGAATGGGACACTTAGATCCATTTCACATGCGTTCACTTGTTTGGTTTTATTTTTAGAAATTATTTGATGGATGATCTTGTCCTCCACTTGTGCCATGAAGCCATCCACTCATTGATTGCGCAACTGAGGACAGTTGCTTCCCAACAGGGGGGACTGTTATGATCCATGTTATTTGACAAATGATAGTCATGTTCATTTAATATTTGATTTATATATATTTTTTTATGATATCATGAACACGTTAGGATTGATTGATGTGATGTCAATTGATTGTTACTACTGACGTGGTTTATGTTTATGAGTTTAGGTGATGAGGTGTGCAAGGGTACCGACTTAGGTGTTGCACAGTGCGAGGGTACCGATTTAGGTGTCGCACGGATGGTGGATTGAGTCGTGGCGTGTGGACAGATCTCATTATTATATTCACAATATTTTTTGACTGTATTATGGCGTTTGATATTATTTTGACATCAGTGTGATGTGTGTGTACGAGCACTAGTTGATTGATTTGGTAATGTGCATATGTGCACAAGTTAGATTATTGTATTAGAAAAATTGTGCAAACCTTAGAAGGCTTGAGGACAAAGGCTAATTGAGGACAAAGGTTAATTAAATGGCAAAGTCCAAATATGGATGTGTACTTTATTTTTGGCTCAAAGCCTACTTTTGGAATATATCACAAATACCCACGCGAGAAGAAGCCACTCACGTCGCGGGGGAGATTGCACCTAGCCTTGTGTTGATGGTGATGTTTTTCTTTCTCTTGCCTTATGTTTTGTTATATGTGCTTTAATTTTTCAATTTAATTCAAGTAGTTGTTTTAATATTTGATATATTTTATGAGTTTTTGATTATTCTCTTCAAGAAGATTAAAGGGTCCCGTGACATAAATCAGGGGAGCAAAACCATCAAACAAATGAACCAGGCATTTTCTCTTCTACTCAAGTATTCACCACCTCTAGACGAAGAGCAACTTATGGCCAGGTTCATTTGGGGAATGAACGAACCCTTAGACACAGTGGTCAAGAATGCCAAGCCAGTATCCATGGCAGAAGCTGTCAGAATGGAGAAGGACTTATATGGGCCAAGGAAGCCAAGGTCCTAGAATTCAAAGAGACAGACTCCTTCATATCAGTCCAATCAGGGTCCCCCGCGCCAAAATCAGGGCAACCCCAGAAGAGTGCTAGCTAAGCCTGCAGCCTCCATGCAAAGCAATCTCCGAACTCCCTCCCAGAATTGGAACAACCAAAGAGAGAGAGTTCCACCTCTCACACTGCAGCTGTCACTATAGCTGATGAGGTGGAGGAAGAAAAAGGGTAGATCTATGCAGCAATAGACCATCAGGGGAATAACCGTCAATTCTCAGTCCTCTAGACTCCAGCAGAGTACCAGGGTAAGCAATTCAAGCTTTTGATTGATTCAGGCAATACTCATTCTTTTATTTGCCCATGTTGTCTACGTAAATTAGTCCTAAATCAAAAATCAGGGAAACCTATGCAAGTGAAATTGGCCAATCAAAAGATTCTTTTCACACACCTTGAGACACAAACCTTATTCAGTTTAGCCTACATGGGAACGTAACAGAGTGCCAGTTTCAGAGTCCTACCCTTGGGAGTCTATGATGGAATCCTTGGAATGGATTGGCTCCAAAAGAATCAGGCTGACATTCATCGTCACAAAGGAACCATCTCTTTCCTTGACCTTCACGGGAATAAAGTTCAAGGAACTGGAATTTCTAGATCCCCAGTGCTACATTTAGTCAAGGCTTCCAAATTATTAAAAGGGTTCAGAAAGAGGCAAGCTGTGTATATCGTTAAAATGAATCCAGTAGACATAAAATGCAAGGCTAAAGAACCAGAGTGGTTAAGTGAGTATGCAGATGTGTTTCCTGAAGAGCTAACTGAGATGCCTCCATCTCGCGAAGTAGATCATGAGATCAAGTTAACTCCCGCAGCTCAGCCTGTGGGGCTTAGCTCAGCCAGTGGCTCAGCGTGCATATAAAATGCCAGTCCCTAAAGCCATAGAACTTAAGGAGTAGTTAAGACAACTGTTAGAGCAGGGATTCGTCAGACCCAGTGTCTCACCTTGGGGCACGCCCGTTCTCTTTCAAAAGAAGAAAGATGGAACGTTAAGACTCTGTATTGACTACAGAGGATTGAATCAATTAACAATTAAGAATAAGTATCCTATTCCTAGGATTGATGAACTTCTAGATCGGTTAAGTGGGACCCAAATGTTCATAAAGATAGATCTTAAATCCAGGTGCTACCAGATCAGAATCAAGGAGCAGGACATCCTAAAGACAGCATTCAATACTCGCTATGGGCATTATGAGTTCACAGTTATGCCGTTTGGATTGACGAATGCCCCGGCGACATGTAATTGCTTATGCAGGATATTCTAAGAGAATACTTGGATGATTTTGTTCTTGTCTTCGTTGATGATATCTTGGTATACTCAAAGAATACTGTAACAGATCATGAAGATCATGTGCGCAAGGTCCTGGAAATCTTAAGAAAACACCAACTCTTTGCAAAAAAGAGCAAGTGGTCTTTCTCTGTTGACCAGGTGGAATAGTTGGGATTCATAGTATCAAAGGATGGGATTTCTCCTGACCCTGTAAAGATCCAAGCAGTCGTAGAATGGCCAGAACCCAAGATAGTAAAGGAAGTGAGAGGATTCCTAGGATTAACCGGATGGTATAGGATCTTTATACCTAGGTATGCTCAGATATCATTCCCTTTAACTAACCTTCTCAAGAAGAGTACACTTTTTCAGTGGACTGTAATGTGTCAAAGTGCCTTTGATAAACTGAAGACAGTCTTAGTAACCAACCCTGTCCTTAAATTGCCAAATTTTACCAAACCCTTTGATAAACTGAAGACAGTCTTAGTAACCAACCTTGTCCTTAAATTGCCAGATTTTACCAAACCCTTTGAGGTAGTTACTAATGCCAGTGGGTTTGCCTTAGGCGGTGCTCTTATGTAGGAAGGTCATGCAGTGGCCTATGAATCCAAAAAACTCAAAACACATGAGAGAAATTATGCTGTCCACATGACTTGGAGTTACTCTCATTAGTGTATGCTCTGAAGTTGTGGAGACATTATCTTTTGGGACAAAGGTTCACCTTGATGACAGATCATCAAAGTCTGAAGTGGATCTTTACCCAAAGGGATCTCAACATGCATCAAAGGAGATGGATGCAAACCTTGCAGGAATTTGATTTTGAAATAAAGTATTGACCAGGGAAAGAAAATGTGGTGGCAGATGCGCTCAGCAGAAAAGCCTCCTTGCTTGCAATTACAGTGGTGTCAAATCCATTGATCAGTGAAGCAAAGGAGAAAATCATGGAGGACAAATTCTTTGCCCCTATTGCTACCCTTCTAATGCAGGAAAGCAAGACTCCTCAGGAAATGAGTCGAGTTCTTGGGTACAATTTGGATGAAGGATGCATGTATTATAATAATCGGCTATGTATCCCCAATGATGAGGGAATAAAGGGAAGAATTCTGAGAGAAGCCCATGATAGCCTGATAGCTGGACATCCAGGGTTTATAAAAACCTATATGTCTGTGAAGAAAAGCTCCTTCTAGCCAAGACTCAAAAAGGATGTATTTGATCATGTGCGGAAATGCTTAATGTGTCAGAGAGTCAAGATGCTTAATGTGTCAAAGAGTCAAGGCAGAGAGAGTCAAGATGCTAGGGAAACTACAGCCTCTAGACATTCCACAGATGAAGTGGGAATGTATCCAGTATGGACTTTGTCACTGGATTACCTTCATCAGTGCAATCAGGTTACAACTCCATTTTTGTGGTAGTTGACAGACTAACCAAAGTTGCCCATCCGATTCCAGTGAAAGAAACATACACTGCAGTGGATGTTGCCAGAGTTTTCCTTAAAGAGATCTTCAGATTACATGGCTTACCCAGGAGGATAGTAAGTGACAGAGATCCCAAATTCACATCGAAATTCTTTACTGCATTCTTCGAAGCAATAGGAAATTTCTTGGATCTCAGCACATCCTATCACCTCAAAATAGATGGCCAGACTGAAAGAGTGAATCAGGTAATAGAAGATATCCTTCAGTCATGCTGCATAGCAGGGAACCCAAGAAGTGGTTAAGCCATTTGCATCTGGTCAACAAATTTGCTTATAATGCTTCTTATCATCGAAGCATTGGAATGAGTCCTTTCAAAGCTTTGTATGGACAAGATTGCCTTACACCGTTGACTTGGTCTGACCCATTAATCAGAGTCAAAATGTCCAGACAAATGCTTGATGACATGGACTAGCAGATGCAATCAATCCGTAAAGATATAAAGGCAGCCCAAGAAGATAGGCAAAAATAGTATGCAAATAAAAAGAGATCAAAGAGAGAGTTTGAAGAATCAGATATGGTCTTCATTCAAGTACGACCAAAAAGAAGTTCCTTATCCTTAGGGAAGTACAAGAAGCTCTCTCCCAGATACTATGGGCCATATGCTGTTATAAAGAAAGTGGGCGATCTAGCCTATAAACTTCTTCTATCTTCCCATCTCAAGGTACATAATGTATTCCATGTCAGTTTGCTTAAGAAGTATGTACCCAGCCTGAGTCACGTGCTTGATGTGATGAACAATTGATCTCTCCGACTCTCAAGGCCAGATGGTACTCCAACCTGAGGAAATCCTTGACGTTCGAGAGAAGATTCTCAGGAGCAGAGTCCTCAGAGAATTTTTAGTAAAGTGGAAGTTCTTCCCTCTAGAAGATGCCACCTGGGAGAAAGAAGAAGAGTTGGCGAAAGACTACCCCCACTTTGCGAGATGAGGACATAGAAGAAGAGTTGGCGAAAGACTACCCCCACTTTGCGAGATGAGGACATCTCGCATTTTTCAAGTGGGAGAGGATGTAAGATTCCTCCTCAACCTGAATAATGAATAAGCCTTTACTTCAATCCCCTATAATCATTCCCTGTTTCTGAATACAAGAAAATATTATTTTTCTTTGTTTTTGCCTAGTGAGATAAAAATTTCTAGAGAGTGGTAATTCAATAGTGAGATATTTTTAGATATATAAATTCTATAAATATCAAAAATATATTTCCCTGAAATAGAAAATCAAAATAAATTTTCCAAGGTACAATTGGAATCAATAAAAAAATGATTTAAAAGACCTTAGCCTAAGGGTCAAGATTTTTTGAAATTTTTAGATTCTGGTCCAATTAAGGTTCCTATGGACCAATAAGATTAATCCAAGTGTTGGGATGAGATAAATCCAATGAATAAAAGAAAATACCCAAAAATGAGTAAATGCCCACATAAGATGAAGAGTTGACTAAGTACAAGGTTTATTAGTTAAAATTTATGAAATATTACTAAAAAATGAGATATTTTGGAGTAATCATACAAATTTGATACCTTGGTAAGGAAAGGGGGAGCCTTCAAGGAGGCGCCTATTTCACACATGTGAAGGAGCCTTCAAGGAGGCGCCTATTTCACACATGTGAAGGAGTTTTAAACTGAAAAATATTAAGATATTTTTATCTCTCCTCTCTCTTGGATCAAACCAAATAAAAAAAGGAGCCAAACTAGTCCAAATCTTGTCCAAATTCAGCCAAACTGAAGCTGAAAAATTCTTGAACTTAGTTGGACTAAGTAAGTGGCCTCCCTCACCTATAAATAGACCCTCATTCTTTTGTACAGTATTACTCTAAAATAAGCATATTTTCTATTATCCTCTAAAAATCCTCTACAATTTGGAGAGATTGGAGCTTCTCTCTCTCTTCAACCTTCTTTGGAGCTTTCCTTAACATACTAACCAATTGATTGGTTGGGGGCCTCTCCTAAGACTAGAGAATCAAGCAAAACAAGAGGTAAGGTGTGTCTTTATGATTTTTTTCTTAATCTTCTAAATGTTTTTCACTTCTCAACCCCTCTCAAGCTTGAGAAGTATTCAATTGAATGGTTCTTCAATGCATATGAAGCTCTCTAATGAATTTTAATGATTAATCACATAAAGTTTACATTTATACTTAAATCAAAATGTTTTTTAAGCATATCTCTCTCTCCCCCAAAGAATGGTCATTCTTATGACCAATTCTATATTCAAATGATGCTTCTCATATGGAGCAATTCTTAATTCTAAAAGTAAACTCTATGCTAGACAAATTAGAGGCCAAAGAAGTAGCTTTTTAATGCTTCTATGTTACTTAAATTAGAGGCCAAAGAAGTAGCTTTTATGTTACTTAAATTCTATGCTAGACAAATTAGAGGCCAAAGAAGTAGACTTTATGTTACTTAAATTATGATAAACTTAGGGATTAAGTCCATAAATCGGATATTGATCCAAATAAAAGTTATTCTATCATATTGTATTACTAAACCTTATGCTTTTCAAAATTATTAAAAATTATCAGTAATAGCAGCGGAGCTATGGCGAAATTTTTAAAAATTAACACATAAATCATTTTTATGCATACTGTGAAAAGAGGACTTCCTACCATATTCTAGGATTAGTCATCCGAGGTTAAATGAATAATTCTCATCATATTCATGGAAAATTATTTTTTTTATTTATGCATAAATAGTTAATTAGAGAAAAAGAGAAATTTCTAGTAATTTCATTTTTATGATAAAAGAGGAATTCCCATGATAATGGAGATCCATGTATTCCAATGGAGAAAGGGAAAAATTGGAATATCAAAATAATGGATATTTTATTTAAAATTAAAAAAGAATTTTAGTTAAATTTGTTTTTTATGCAGCATAAATAAATTTAGATGATGAAAGAGGAATTCCCACCATATTTGGAATTCAATCATTTAGATGAAAAAGGTGAAATTTCTAATATAATAGAATTAATGGATATTTTTATTTAATTTTTAAGAGAAAATTTAATTAAATTTATTTTTATGCATGAATAAATTTAAATGATGAAAGAGGAATTCCCACCATATTTGGAATTCAATCATTTAAATGGAAAAAGTGGAATTCTTATCATATTAGGATTAATGGATATTTTTATGTAAATTTTAAGAGAAATTTTAGTTAAAATTATTCTATGCATGTATAAATTTAAATGATGAAAGAGGAATTCCCATCATAATTGGAATTCAATCATTTAAATAGAAAAAGAGAATTCTTGGAATATTGAATATTTTTATTTAATTTAAAGAGAAATTTTAGATAGATTTAATTTATGATAAATGAGGAATTCCCATGACATTTGGATTGCACTCATTAAATGGGAAAAGGAGGTATTTCAAGTTTATTAAAAAAATAGATATTGGTATTTAGTTAAAAGAAGAATTTTTATGATATTTAAGAAAAGAAGGATTTGAATTAATTTTTAGTGTCAAAAGAAGAATTTTCACCATAATTCTACCTAGGGAATTAAGGTCGAGAAATTCATTGATAGAAAGAATATCTTTAGATATTTTATGTGGTTAAATCACTAAATTGGTATTTACCCAAAACTAGATGTTTATCTGAAGGAAATCTTTATTAGAACTAAACCGAATGAATTTGGTTAGACTACGAGAGGGACGAACACTAAACCTACTTATTTACCCAAAACTAGATGTTTATTTGAAGGAAATCTTTATTAGAACTAAACCGAATGAATTTGGTTAGACTATGAGAGGGATCAACACTAAACCTACTTGTCCATCTCTCGATCTGAATCAAGCAAAACTTCGTGACCTATTCCAGTTTTCCTAAATACAAAGAATAGACTACCGTTGAACTAAACTAGTTTTCCTTTGACCGACCTCACCAAGAATCTAGTTGGACAATCAGTCAAATGATAGGTAGATTACCCTAATGAGAGATCAAGGATTCTCATTATGAAACTGGGAATTATGGAAAAAGGGGTTTTGTGGAATCAATCTCAAACTGGGAATTTTACTTGCATTGGAACCTCTATTTTTTATTTAAAGGATTGTTTTTTGCCAGAATGCTGGAGGAAGCATTTGGCATGTGTTTTACTAAGAGGAGGTTCGTTTTGCAACACAGTTGGCGGGGAGTCATCGAGGGACATCGCTCGCGGCAAAGCCTGCCGAGGTCTTGACGAGCCTCGGTACGGTTAAAATGGTGCGCTTTCGGTACGATGGGCGAGGACCGACGAAGTGGTCCCTGAGTAAAGTGCTAGGATACCTAAGGAGGATCCTAGAGGGTTCTGACCAAGCGATGCATGGGCTCACGGTTGCTAGGACACCCATGCGTGCGTCGAGGAAGATTCGCATGGACTAAAGGGAAAGATTTTTGTAAATCAAATTTTGATACTAGATCTCGTTGGTTGGCCAGCTGGTCTTCAACGGAGAGTCCAGAGGAGTGAATGCTTCCGGTTAACAAAAGCCAAATTAAAAGAAACAATAGTGCATACCTACTAGTGGGCTATGAATGGTTATATGGAATCCTACTAGAGCTGACTTAGAGGTTATCTACAACCACAAGCCAAGGAAAAATCAAGTAAAACCTATACCCCAACAAAGAAAAGCTAACATAAAAGTAGAGGGGGACAAGAACCGAGCCATTAACAATAATAGACAGAACCAAGCTATTACCAAAAGCTAAACCCAAGACTTCAAGCATAAAAGCTTTAAAATGGGTTCCCAACCCCTCATCACATAGCAAGCAAGAGGATGACATGATACAAAGGGAAGAAGGTCATTAGTGAGGTGCTATCCGTAACATAATTAGAAATCATTGAAGAACTCATCCGAGCTCTATCCTTAACTTCTAGGCAAAATTTACTAGTTGAAACTGGCCAAATTAAAAGCTATGCATGCTTTCAATACTTGGAACCTCAAAATTTCATAAAGATCAACTCAATCCCCTAGAAAATGCTTAAAATTCCAAGCAATGAACTCTCAACACCAAGGTCAGCACTAAGGCCAAACTAGTACTTTGGCTCATAATTGCCTTTCCGTAAATAACCATAACTTTTAATGGAAAGTCCAAAAATACCCCAATTTTTGGTGGATAACTAAAGGTCTGCTACTCATCAGTTTGGACCTTCAATATTATTAAAAAATCTCATCGCGAGAATATGTCGCCCTGTATATTTTTGGAACTCTCTCTCTCTTTTTCTTTTTTTTCTTTCCTTATATAATCACCCCGATTGCATGCCAAATCCATTGGATGCCTTCTGTTTGCATCGGAATTTGTGAAGGAAGTCTTGCTTTCTACAAGCCCAATTTTGCTTTCTGGTTGCTTTTCCACTTCCCAAATACTCGTTGGCACATGCTTTTGCCGTTCGTAGAAAAGCATAAATTTATCTAATTATTGAAATTAATCATAATTACATGTAAGCTTATGCTTTTACAATTCCAAATCTCCGTCCTCCACGTACTCAACACACATGATCCACTATTGCCACCAACATGATTTACCACACTCATGGAAGAGTGAAGAGTGTACACACATAAGGACTACCACTCATAATAGCCTAAGCTTGTACTACTCATATGAAATCTACATTTTTATTTCATGAGAGTCAGTCTAAGCAATCTACATTTTTATTTCATGATAAATCTGAAATTTCCTTCCTTGCATATGTTGACCTCATGCATTAAATACAAGAATCATGTCTTCATAAAACCTAAGAGACCATAAGTCCCTGATCAATCGATGCTAGATGCAAATGGATGGCCTAACAAGCATGAATATTCCAAGACCTAGTTGGGAGATGCAAGACCAAATAGAGGGCACATCAAGGTGCGAGTGGTGACTCATAGGACAGATAGGGATACTTGGGTTTTTTTCTACCATGCACTTGTGTGCTATTCTATTCTTCAAGAGCAAGGTGTTATGGCAAAAAGCTACATGTAGCAAGGGAAATATGGATGCCTCTATGGTTCTTGGATATGATCCCCTTCCCATCATCATGTGTTTGAACTATGGCCCAAACATTGACACGTGAGTGGTGGAAGTGGATATTTAGATGGTGGAGGTAACCTTGACAAAGGAGTTGGTGACTGAACCATTGGGATTTCCAATGGCTCCAAAGCACAACATGTGAAGCATTGGCAGAAGCCTCATGTGAGGGTGATATTTATTTGTTCATAATATATATTAGATCCAACACGGATAGACATAATAGGGTCAAGTATACATGATTACACATGGAATAGAGGAGGACTAGGCATTCCAAATAGTAAAAGATTTGAAGGCTTATTTGTAAAGAGCATGAAGACGAGGTCATCAGCAATTATACTTCTTGCATATGGAGCACGTAAAGCTATCATAGTAAAATTGTACCTCATGCACCCTCTTTTAGGCTTGGGCCCCAAACACAAGATACAATAGCCAATGATAAGAAAAAGTGAAGCGGTCGAACCCTTAGCATAGCCTCATCCTCTTGGGCTAGCACCCCACTAGACAAGGCACCATTGAAGGAGAGAAGGCAATTGAAAATACATGCAACAAAGGCAAGGATAGAAAGGTAATGTCAAGCCCTTCACCAATGAATGATGATGAGTAGGGAATCCTTGAGCCCCTAGCTAAAGGAGAAGCAATAGATATTGAGGTTTCTAGAACTCTACAAGAAGTGCATGATGTCACTTCATCATCTAAAAGGCTAGCAAAAAGACCAAGGTCTATAGATGAAGTTGATGGCTCTGAATTGGATAGATTTGGCCTTAAAAAGGAAGGTGACAATCGAGAAGGTAAGCTACTGAAGCTTTCAAGGTCTTTAGTCAGAATGGTTGTCTCTTTGCAAATGAAGGTCCATGGATAGGAAATAGCTCATGAAGTAACAAGAAAAACTAATCAAAAAATTGGAAGCACAACTAAAGTTCTCATAGGATCCAGCTACCATCATAGCTATATGAACTTGTGGCTAACTTGAATGAGGAGAAGCTACAAAACTCAAGATGCAAGAAAATATGGGGAAACTAAAAAAGAAAAGTGCAAAACGGTTGTAGGAAAGAGACCAGCTCTAGGAAGCTACAAAGAATGATGATGAGATCCATGGAGAATTGGAGAAAAAGAAGGGAAATCTAGGAGAGGAAACAAAGCGGTTTGCATGGCTGGTAGCACAATGTGAAGATATGGAGTGGCAACTCAGGGAGGAGGCCTCTATCCTCTAGCTCTAGAAGTATTAAGATGAAGAGAAGAAGGCATCTCAAAAGAGCCAAAGAGAAGTATGAGAAGTTGTCTCACCAGACTGGAAGAAGAAGCTAGGTGAGAGCTAGAAATACAAAGTTAAAATTGAGGAGAAGGTCAAGAACTTGAGTTGACTCTTTTGAAGTAACCAAACCTAGAAGGGATAAGCTCTTCTCCCCCAAAAGGGATTGTCAAGTAAATTCATGGATATATTAAGAAACCATGCTTCACATTTAGCTACTTTAACATTTTCCCCTAGAACTCGTGAGCAAACACAAGCTTTTCTCACCTCCACACTTTTTACTATCCATGACTGAGATAGGCATTGACTTTGAGAAACCATTAGCCCATAGGGATGTGGAGCGGATGTCCAAAAAGTTACCTAGGCATAGAGCACCAACCTTGGTGATGGCTATTTTCCATATGGAGACATAGTGCTACAGAACTCGATGATGTCTTTGAGATTCCCATTCACCATGTAGCTCATCGTCCTTAGGAATTCCCTAAGGATGATGAGCCTTTGATGTGCTAAGTCTATAGTAGAACCTATCCCAAAATGTGCAACACCCTATAGAATATATTTCTCATAGCCCATAATGGATGTAAACCTCTGGAATATATGAGGGTAAAGGTTGTTACCTCTACCTTAGGGTGAAAGGAAGCAAATTAATCACAGTGTGAAAAGGGTGGCCATGTATATATACTAAAATAAGCCATAATTAGAAAAAATCACTTGATATGAGAAATTACTATGTCTTCTCTCTAACCCTACGCTAATCTCCCTAAACTAGGCTAATCCAAGGCTAAGCTAGGCTAATTATAGAATAATCTAGATGTTGCTTTCTTTCATTGGTATCAGAGCTTAGTTTTGATCCATCTTCATCTTCATTTCAAGAAAATTTGAGAAATTCTTAAGTTTCTTGATTTTCTTGAGCTTTCTTGATTTTTTCAAGATTTTCTTGAAGAAATTGGTGCAAATGTGGAAAATATTTCAAGCTTGATGGTAAAAATTAGGGCAATGGTGATCTTGAGTGTTGGCCATGACATTAGGACATCTCAAATTTGAGCTAGTTGGACCAATTATTGATAGCCGAACATGTTTTGGCCAAAGTGTGTGTAGTCGATAAGATTTATGTAGTGTGGACCTACACATCTTCTTCCCCTTCTTCCCTCTTCACATTTTTGAAGCTATGGAGGATTGGAGCAGGATTAACTACCATTGAAGCATTCGATGGTATTGGGGAAGCTATTTTGGCAAGTGTTTGAACCTCTAATGGGGCGAAATGACGACTTGTTGCTGCAGCATCCTACCTTAAGTGGCCATGATAAGCATGATTTTGGTTCAAAGGGAGACAAACGGGTTGTGCCATTTCTAGGGTTCCTTGAAGGGGTTTAGGCATGATTAATACTTAATGGAGTTGCTTACTACCACATGCCTTCTTGATTGATTGCTTCATAGAATGATTTTATTAATTTTGGCTTGAATAACCATTTCTTGCATCAAGATTAGGGGTTTTTCATGAAGATTGAGTTTCTTCATTCTCTTAATCATGGATTAACTTCTCTAATGAGTCATTAAGCCAAATGATCTTGGACATTGTGCTCACATACTCTGTTTTGAAGTGGATGCATTTCTTGAGGGTTCAAGTATTAAATCAAGATTTGGGAGATCCTCATGGCCATTAATCTTGTTTCTTTCATCATAATCTTTGCTCAATAGCAATTAATGTTCCATTAAGCCAAGATTTTGAATCATTTGATCTCATGCATTCCTTCTTGTATATTTGGGATATTTCTTCAAAAATTGGGATCTACCTTCATCCATTTCATCAATTGCAGCCCTAATCAAGCTTATTGAACATCAATGCATGACTTGCCTTTATTCATTTGATCAAAGACATGAGTTCTTCATGATATTAAGCATGCATTTGATCTTGAGTTTGATCTTGTTTTTGCATAATTTATTTTGAGGGATTGGCCACATAATTTAGGGATTATGCAAGGTAATGCTTGAAGTTTTATATTGGAAGACATCCGTTTGGAGCTCACCTTTGCAAATCTCACCATCAGCAATAAAATCTTATATTGAGATGGATTGTGTTAGCATACAAATATAAGTGCCTATGTTGTAAGTGAACTCTCACATACTTGATTAGAAGCTTGTACGTTATATAGAAATCTCAATTCCAAAAATATCTTGGAGAACCTAGTATGTTGAGAGGGTACCCACCTTTGGCACTAGGTGGAGTGGCTAAAGGGGAGTGCGTCGAACCTTTTGTGCCATGAGTGTCGTGGTGGTAAAGCAATACGAAAGGGGATTAGGTACATGGTGTGAAGACATGGCCTCAACCCTTGCCATTAGATCTAATAAACTGTGGTAAGGGGGTGAGAAAACTTGGCCAAGAGATCGGCAAGTAGCGCTCCATCAACACATATTTGAGCCATAGAACTCCCAAATTGGACATCGTTTTGGGAGTCAAAAGGCCAATCTATTATCGGTTGATTTTTTACAAAAAAGTTAAAACAAAGAGTACTATAGCTTTGACCAAGTCAAAGGTGATCATATACGTGGATCATAGAGTCTGTTGTTACGTCTCCATAGAGCTGAAGATCACTTAAGTCGGAGTTTAGGAGCTTTTATAAAGGTTAATTGACATTTTACAATGATGGCGAAGGCCAAATCCAAAGGAAAATACAAGGAAGCTCTTGAGGATAAAACAGGAACATTGGGATGCAAAGTAAGATATAAGAAAAGATGCCCAAGGAGCTATGCAAAAAGAGATCAATGGCAATGTCGATGAAGGGATGCATCATGAGGTTAATGTTCAACATATGTCTAATGTTCCACAAATGCTTAAAGGAGGGTAGGGACATAAATATGAACACCATGATGTACTTTATACAAAGCATGCTTGATAGGATGGACTAAAGATTTCAATTCATGGTAGACAAGTTTGATTTTATGAGCAAGGAGTTGCATGATGGGCTTATCAGTTTGATGATGCAAGATGCAGATAAGAGCAAAAAAGCTTACGATGGATCTATGTTACATCCATATGCACCAAACATCTTTCAACCAATGGGGCCACGATGGACCAAGAATCATTGGAAGGTTTGTAAAAGCCAAGAAGATGTCCCTAAGCATGATTCTTATTGAACCTTGCTATGAAGACACAAAAGAGAAAATTATGAGGATTGCTTTAAAGATGCCAACAATGAAGTTGAAGATGTAAAGAATGGTAGTGGTTTTGCCTTTGATCCGAGTGGATCAAAGAGGAGTGAAGTGGAAGATGGTGAGAATGATGTTTATTTTCCTTTAATCCAGGTGGATCAAAGAAGAGTGAAGGTGCCTATGTGTGTTCATTCGTGTGATGATGATGACAAGGATAATATGGCCACCTTATGTAATATCTTAAGCGATGCCTATGCCGGTTTCAGAGGTGTAAGTACATTAAGTATATTAAGGTTGAAGGCATGCATAAATAGAAGGGTGGTGCATAATTTGGTTGATAGTGGGAGCACACATAGCTTTATCAACATGTAGTCTCAAAATTACAACCCATAGCTTGCTCACATCAACCCCCATACTTGTATGCCCGGACTTCACACGAAGACATTTACAATTCAAGCCGATGTATTTGGAAGAGGCATTGGAACTGTTTTGTTTCAAGATCATGCAAAAGAGGATATGGAAAAGTTGGATGCACTTTTGTAACAATGCAAAGCTAATATGAAGCAAACTCAAGAAAGGATGAGACATTATGCTCATGCTTATAGGAGACCATTGGAGTTCAAGAAATGTGATTGGGTGTTCTTGAGGATTCCCAAGGTAAGATATGGTACTCTCAAGGGCAACATGAATACCACGTTAGCTCATCTCACTACTATGGGCCATACAAGGTGGTGAGGTGTGTTGGTGAAGTTGCTTATTAATTGGCACTTCCATCAATCTCAAAGATTCATGATGTGTTCCATATGTCGTATCTCAAAGCTTACCTTGGGCCGGAGGTATTTGTGCAAGAAGAGCTTTCTCTAGTGAATGAGGAGGTCATGATTGAGTACGTGCCAAAAGTAATTTTGGGCACAAGAGAAAGAGTTCTTTGTAGCCGTACATTAGTGGAGTATTTTGTCAAATGGCAAGGACTACCTAAGAAAGGTGTTTCTTAGCAACTTGCCTCTACATTGGAAGGGTTTAAAAGGTTGTTGGATGCATACGGGAAGTCCAACAAGGGTTAAGAATAGTGAATTAGCTACTAGAAATTCTTGTAAATTCACTTGGGACAGCCCTCTACCCTTTGGAATTGGATGCATAGTGTGTAGGAGCTTCAAGAGGTTTATGTGTCATTGTAAAGTGGATGTTATGACATGTTTTGAAGGCATCTAGAGCAGTTTGAAGCCGTATATATGCAATTTTGTCCTCCCATACATGGAATGAGTATGAGTTTGAAGTTTGACATGAGTCCATTAACATATACTCCATCCATGTGGATTGTGGTTGTATATATCAATGGTTTCGAGGACGAAACCTCTTAGGTGGGGATGGTTTGTAACAAATTGTGGTCTCATATGTAATAATGGAACCAAGGCTAATAGACCATGCCCATGGAGAATATTAATCACAGTGTGAAAAGGGTGGTCATGTATATATACCGAAATAAGCCATAATTGGAAAAAAACACTTAAATATGAGAAATTACTCTTTCTTCTTTGTAAACCCAAGCTAATCCAAGGCTAAGATAGGCTAATTCTTTGATTATCTAGATGTTTCTTTCTTTCATAGACACATTCATTACTCTAATGTGAATGCTAGAGAGTTCCAGCTACTAGAGGAAGAATTGCACAACATGTCCCAAGATAGACTACAGGATCCTAATATCGACAACAAGGACAAGAGAAAACACATGGAAAAGCTCACCTTTTCATACTAATTATTGAATTTCCTCTACCCAATGAGAGAGCTCATCAACCTATCCATATAACCAACCAAACCCCTAGGAAAATTTGAAGGACCAAGAGAAGATGCAGTTAGTCCAAAAGAATCTCATGAGCCTATAGTACCACAGACTCCAAAAAACTCCAAAGAATCAAATACGAACCACTTAGATGAACAAAAGAAGAAATAGGTACACATAGTCCAATGGAAACTCTATGAGATAGAGCAATGTATTTGGAGGCTAAAGACAACATTAGGTGAAACCCAGTAGACTTGGGATAAAACCTCTGCCCTCATTCAGGACTCCCAAGCTCAAATCAAAAAGTTAGACTTATTGCCACTAAGTATAAAGAGAAATTGTTTAAGATGCAAGACCACTTGTAAGGGGAAAAGGGGTTGTGGTAGGAGGGCATAAAAGAAGAGGCCAACAAGCAAATCTTCAACCTTGAGCATTCTCTAGAGAAGCTAAGGTCAAAAAGGCCCTACAGTATGTGGGATATTAGTCTCACTAATAGTTATTTTTTGTCATGGTTCCCATAAATTTATTCTCTATTGTAAGGATGTTTGATAAGTTGTGTAACCCTCTCTGCTATGGATTTCAAAGATTTAACAAGAGAGAGGTTGTAGCTGTAGTTGGTTAGCTTGTTTGTCATGTTATATGAAACACTCACTCTGGTAATGGGCATATTTCTCAATGAGTATAGGCTTAGAGACACTAAGGATTTTGAAAATGTTCCACTGTATCCCTTAGTTCTAAACTTTAAAGCATGGGCAAATGTAATCTCTATAACACAAAAATGGGAAGAAATAAAAACACTTGATGTTCTTAGCAGCACATGATGAATTTCTCTCATGGTAGATACATGACAATTTTGGGTGGCTGGAAACTCATGGTACTCAAGAAGTCAAGGAGTTCTACCAATACTTAAAGGAAAAAAGCAACTCAAACTTCCACTCTGTAGGCTTTATAAAGACATGTTCTCTTTTTTTGGGTTACTTGAGGTATATGCCTACTGATAGTGCATGAAAATCTCATTAACTATCAACTTGTGGAAGCCTCCAAAGTTTGTGCCACATAGAAGATAGGCAAAGATTGGCCAATCTGACCTACCCTCTCCATGTGGGGTAGTTCTAGCCATAGAAAAACCATCTACATCAACATATGCAAGAGGTATGTAGTTTGTACCCTTTGTACAAGAGAGGGCAACAATGCAGCCTATGATTGGTATAGGTAGGATCCCTCGGTAGAAGAAGAACCAGTTATTACTAAAGATGAGCCTACGTGATAGAAACAACTACCAATAGAATCAAAAGGGTACAAACTATTCAAGGATGAGCCTAAAGCCTAAAGCGTGGCGGGGACAATGTTGTTAAACTCTTTGCTATTGAGGATGTCTATGATGAGCACATGCTAGGCTAGACTTATTTGGAGACCATCAAAGAAGGAGAATCCTTAGCTATAACCACAATTTCTCTTCAAGGCCTTGATGTAGGTAGCGAGTTTTGATCCTACATGTCCATATGGTCTTACTGTTAGAGTGGTAACCCCCACAGCTAATCTTGCAGGAAGGAAGCCTAACCTAGCCTTTTTACCAATTGGTAGCATAAAGGATTATGTCAAGAAGCATAAGTGGAAGACTAGGGACTTGTGGTATTGGTAGAGAGAACACAGTTTAAGAATCCTCATCTAGCAGATTTGATCGATGGTAGAGAGTCAACAATCTAGGTACACCCATAAGAGTCGATAGATTTATTAATTGAATAATCATTTGAATGATAGAAGAATGAGCACTAGAGGTAGTACTAGAAGGGGTTACATATTGCCAAACCATTATTGTGAAGATTTGGCTGAACATTGGTAGTTAGGACAACTAGAAGTTTCCATATTTAGGCAAAACAATACCACCTAGAAGCCTTGGAATCAATCTTTGGTACATGCCCTACCCTAGGTGATGGACAAGAGTAGTGTTTGTAAACAAATAGGGAAGAAACTTTCATTGCATTTTTTATCACCCAAGATTCCACCCTTATGTCTTCTCCTCTATCTAGGATATATAATAGATACGTGAGAGAGTGTTACTATTATTGGAGATAGATTCTTGACCTTGAAATTCATACATCTCATCATCACATTGATAGATATTATGCGTAAAGGCCACAAATGGGGAGACATAGACTTGATATTTGATCTAAATGAGGGGCCAAACAATATTTTTCTTTCATTATCTAGGGTTTCTTCCTGGTCACATGCAACTTTGAGATTATGATGGACACATAGTTTTTGCCCCCTTACAAGGCCTTTAGGCGCACCCAATACTCTTTGGAGCTATGCCACAAGTCGGTCTTGGGGGCTAACAAATTCTCATAAGTCCAATCTTAGTGGCCACGCCTAAAAATGGCACACATAAGAGTACAGAGTCAGTCTCGTCAATCACCATTAGCATAGTCCTGCTTTACTACACATGCATATTCACATAATTTTTTCCAAGCAAAGGCATAAAAAGATTACATGATGCTAAAGAGTCTCCAGTCTAGGTACACGCATAAGAGTTGCTAGTCTAGGTACAAGCATAAGAGTCTAGAGTCATCCCTTGAGATTTCTGTTCTCAAGGACATACTCAAGGACATAGTCTTGCACATCATAGAATAAAAGCATATCATTATTTAGGAAAACATGAAAACTATTCTCACTTTGTCTTCTATGCACATGCAAAGTGTAGAATTCTCTAGGATAGAGGGACTTTACACTTCACTATCCTCACTTTGGCTTTTACACACATGCAAAGTGCATAATGCTCTAGGATAGAGGGACTTTGCCCTTCACTACAACCTACATCAGGCAGGGTGAATGTTAACTATTATCTAGTAGTTAATTGAACGAATGACTTTGAAGGGCCCCATAGATAATTTTCTAAAGCGGTTAGAGTATTTATAAGTGATGACACCAACAAGTATCTTATTTAATGTCACTATGTAGTTTGGCCTATAGCCTGAGCGTATTTTTTGCATATTCTACATCTTTTGGATTTTTTCACTCAAATGTGCTCATAATGATGTGACCAAGATAAGTGTAATTCCTCTATAATTCTTGCATTTAAATCTATTATACACTACTACCTTCAATAGCTTTTCCCCCATGACCAATGAATGGAAAATGGCATATTTTTAACTCATTTTGTACACAAGAAAGGAGAAGGTCGGATAACCACACATACAATGTGAAAGATTATTAGTTTGCATGTATCATCTAGTAGATCTTATAATAAAATCTTCTCTTGTTGTATGACTTGGAAGATACTAATATTTTTCCATGGCATTAAAGTCTTTAATAAGAAGCTCTTGTGTGGTTGGACCTCTTCTATAAACAGTGAAAAACTCATGCAAACCTAAAAACTATCTTTTGTAAACTAGGTAGATATAAAACCAAAATAGATTAATAGTATATATTTAATACAATGAAAAGAAGTTTGAGATACCTATAATTACTGCATTTTCTTCTCTGTTCTCTTCTCTTCTCTACAATCATAACATAAAGATAAGAGTACATACTATAAGGGAAAGTACTCACCTCTACTAAAACATACAAGGTGAGTTAACCCAAGTACATGAGTTGGCACGCCTATAACTATGCCATAAGTCTAGTAAATCAAAGTGGTGGTCACACAACTTGTAGTAACTCCTCCTTTTCTTTTCATCCTTATGGCACACCTTTAGGTGTTTGGGAGATTTTTTTTTCTACTCAAGGTTCTATGCTCTATGCATGCAAGAGATATTTTACGCATGTAAGTTCTCTATGCTCTATGCATGGGCAAGCACGATCCAAGAGGTGCAACAAAATTTGTGAGCTGACCATGCCTTTTGCGCTAATCAAGCAAGGCCACCATTTCCAATCACTCTCTGAGGACATAGGAAGACAAGTCCAGCCAGAGATCAAAGATTTAAGAAGGGAGATTCAAGAGTTCCTAAAGAGCATGGATTTTCTCATGCCCAAGGCCCTTCTTTGTATGGGTTGTCGTCAAAGAAGTTTTAGGGAAAGTAGGTATAGAGGACCACTGCATCCAAGCTATATAACCACCTTCTTTGTAAGGTTTATGAGGTTGTTAGAGAAGTTTTAGAAGAAGTAGAGGACCACTACGTATAAGCCATGTTAGTTTGTAGGTATTTATATGGTAATGATGTGTGGATGTAGGGGGCTAATAATGGGTTGGGCACTTTTTCCCTCTTTAGTAGAAGGTTTTTCCCCCCAAGCATAGGTACACACTCCTATGAGTGTGTGGTGTAAGTGACCTTATCATGTCACTTTACTCATTCTAATCAATCTATTTTGAGTGTTGTGCTTCTCTTTATCTCTCCTTACTTACTGCTTCTATGTGTGTGTGTTGCTACCTTGGCCTCCACTCGAACGGTATCAGAGTAGGTCCTCTTTTGGCACTTACCTCCTTGTCATCTTCTCCTTGAGTTGCTCTTTTTATTGTCTCATATTGAGCTATCCTCTTAGGTGGAAAAGGTATAATGTCCTTAACTATGTTAACATCATTTTTTCGTGTTTTGGGGGTCGTTCACATGCTGTAAGGTTTCCATTGACATCCTAGGGGAGAATCAGTTTGAACAATTTTTTTATTCGATATTAGGTTTCCTTCTCATTGCAAGCATTTGGTGTGTAACATTTTGTGTTAGATATTCACTATTTGCACGGTGAAATGGTAGGCATACTCTCCATTGAGGGGATAACCTTGATGGGACCAACTATCCATTGTGGTTCTCTATATGATGCGTCATGTATTGGTTTTGTCAAAGTGCTTTGGAATATTGTTATTGGCATTGAGGCATGCCCTTTCTTGCCCCAACACAACACATGATAGTACAAGTACTTTAGATGGTGATACTAGTACACCATGTCTTTCTAGAACAACTTATGATAGTACAAGTACTTTAGATGGTGATACTAGTACACCATGTCTTTCTAGAACAACTTATGATAGTACATGTACTTTAGATGGTAATACTAGTTTAGATGTAACGGTGGCATCCACGTCCGCATTTTCCATAGCAAAACAAGCCAGGTGCGATGGTAGAGATGCACACGCACATGCATTAGTGGCACTTTTTGTGAAAAGGAGCATTATTTCTCATACTCGCTCATGTAAAACTGCCAACAAGTAGGCTTGAGAAGTGCTTGTGCATGGCTTGGGAAGCACTTTATGTAGCTTGGGATGAACTTGTTGCACTTTACCAGGTGTATAATGAGGCATGAGTGACCTACTTACACAAGCAATTAGAGTTCGAGCATATGGATGAGGGAGATTTAATGGATGGGTTTCTTACGAGGATTAAAGATCTCAGCACATGAGCAGTTTATATGTATTGAAGAGGCCTACTATATGAAGAATTCATTGGTGTCTACTGTTCTCACGGCACTACCAAATTCATACCAAGGTTTTGCATCCACACTTTGGCTCATGTGATGAAGGGTAACCCTAATGCCCGTACGTTTGATGAGTTGGTTGCACTGCTCTCTTGCAACAACATGAAGAGCAATCTTGTCAAAATTCAACTAGTATATGTGTGGGAGATCATGCATTCGTTACTACGAGTCAAAAAGGAAAAGTTGGTTACACTGCTCTTGCAACATGAAGATCAATCTTGTTAAAATAGAACTAGTATGTGTGTAGAAGATCAAGCATTTGCTACCAATCAAAAAGGAAAGGAAAAGGCAAGGCCTTTTCTCACGTGACTATAAGCCAAAGGCAAAGTTAGTAAAGGCAAGATATGGTGTTAGAGATACCAAAGCTTGAGGCCCCTATCAAACAAGTATGTGAGGGGTGCAATGAGTATCATTTTCTAAAGATGGATCAATTATTTAGGGATATTTTATTGATGACCACTCTAGACTATTATGCCCACCATAGCCACCACCATAGCACAAGAGGGTAAGGAGCTCTAGTCACCACCCAGCATAGAGGAGAGTGTGGATAATTCCACACTCCCGGGCACTTATAGAGGCTTGCTTGACCACCCAAGTGCTCTTACGTAGGTGCCCTCACCATAGACTGCCGTCTACATCACGACATATGGGCTCTGCATCTAGTCGAGCTCCCATGTACCATTATAGGCTACGTGACATTACCCCCCCTCAAGAATAGCTTTTTTTTCGTAACTAGGGGAAGCTTTTACTAAGCGTATTTAATTGTTCTAATGTTCAGGCCTCCTCTGATATATCCTTCTAGTTTACAAGTGCCTACAGTGCACAGTATGCCTCGTGTTCCAATATCTAAACATAGGAATCCTCTTTGGTTCAAATGGAAGTGATCGTAACTGTAAGGACACAACTAGAACTTCAAGGCAAACTACGTTGCCCTGTTGATACACTATTTTCACATGCCACTGACATGAAAAACTAAATATACTCGAGAGCTACTCAAGTTTGTAGACTACGCTACCAACGTGATGAGTCTTCTCCTTTATAGCTCTATGACCATAGGAGATCTAGACTAGAATCCATGCATCAACCTAAATGGAGTAAATGTAGTTGGTGAATATCTTAATTGGATTGCTTTCTACTCATATATGCACAAGCATATGCTCTAGAACTTGGTTGACTTTTCGATCTAACCACCATCAAACTCCATATGGTTGCCGTACTCATACTTAGAATAATATCCAACTTGTTAAAGATTTTCCTTCAAAAGTAACTATCAAACTTCCAATCTCTATCCAATACTATATCTGTAGGCAGGCCATATAGTTTGTAGAGACGTTTGATAAAGAGCCTAGCAAGCTCAAACGTTTTCACATCTTTTAGTAGTTGGAATAAACTTTGCCATATTAGTCAACCTATTCATTCTTCCTTTCAAGAAGAGTTTTTTGTTGAAAACGATCAAGAAACTATAAACAATTGTATGTGTGCAGATCATATTATCATCTATGCCTGTAACTATGACAAGGAAAATAGAACACACGGACATCATGTATTCACCTTAAGTACGACGGCAAAGGAAACATGCGGCGCTAGTGTTTCATTCGGACACACTAACCGCCACTTGCAACTATGAAAGATGTCAATGAAGCACAAACCACATTCTTTGCACATTCTATGAAATCAAAGATATCTATCTCTTCTTGTGGTTAGAAACCACATGGAGTTGAATGAAGTAAGTTTATGCAACTATTACAAGTCTTAAGCAAAGTGTACTATAATGTGGTAAAATTTAATTGAAATTACAAATTGTCTAGGGATAGCTACACTTTCGCATCTCAAAAAGTTCTTACGCTCTTCAAGAATAGTTTTGAGTTGTTTGTTCTTCCTAGAATAATTCACACATCTTACAACAAAGATGGTGTCCACAAAGATAGCATCTATGTGATCTATAGTGTCTACACACTACTAAAAATCAAGAGTAATGTGCAAGCAATGAGAGTTTTACAAACCCCCAAGCCCACAAGTAGATACATACCTATCTATATGTCTACTCTGGCAACCACTCTAGGCACTATAACCATGTGACTAAATAGCTAGCTATGTCTCTAATGGGCATGTCTTTGGGTTACCATGTTGACATCTAAATGTTAGTAGCATTTTCTAGACACAACTCTACAAGTGTGGGCTCACTAGACACCTTTACTGAGCCAAAACATTAGACAAACTAGTGATAAATCATTCTCAACTACAGACAACAATCCATAAACCATTTTTAACCACAAAAAATAGTTTACTACAAAGCAAGAATTGAGAATTCCTTTCTTATTTAACTAGTTTGTATATACATATGCTACGATATGTGGTTTAGGTATGCATTCAACACACCTTGATAGATAAATAAACATAATATTTGTACTTTGAGATTGCTATGACATAAATAACAGAACATCCAATTTGTGTTCAATACCAATATGAAGTCTGATGTATAACATTTCTTTGTTGCCTCCTCATTAGAGTGGCAATGCACTACCTACCCATAGGTGGCAATATACTACCCTACTATAAATGACAAACAAAGAATAATGAGGCCTCGTATTCACTTCATAAACATATTACAAAATAAAAATGTTACAAGTTTTCTTTTTTATGGCAAAGTAAAGAGGAACGATGTCCACTTTACCTTGTCTATCAAAATGCCAAATCTTTCTCTCGATTTGGTTTAGTAACTCCATACTCTTTAACGAGTAACTCCGCCCATGGATATAATCTTCTTGAGTTGGAGTATCCATATAGCCATCTTTTACAAGATGCTTGAGTCACTTACTATGAAGTGCTCCTCTAGATTGACCTAAAACCTTTGGCACTATGGCACAAAGTTTGGGGCATTCTAGCACCCAATCATTGTTGACCTCTAATCAATAACTATTTCAATCTCTGAACTCTATAGTATCTAGCTATGAGTCTTGCTAGGCCGTTATAGTAGCCTTAGACTCAACTTTAGTGTGAATATAAGTAGCAAAGTCCTTCAAGAACTTGCCCAAATACTTTGTGGATCCACCTCATGGCTAGTTTCCATGCTTGAGTATAGTGTGAAAACACTTTCACATCTACCTAACTACACACTGAACACTCTTGGCAATTTGGCCACACCAAATTGACTAGGTTAGGGCTTTACCTAGAATATTAAGCACCTAAGGTTTGTGACTTTCCATAAAATTTGAGCTCAATGGAAGTCAACACCCAATATCAATTAAAAGATACTACCACTTTTTCCCCCAATAAATTTATCACCCCCATTTGACACAGGGTTAATTGGCCATGAAGGGTCCACCCCCCCTGAGCACTCTATCTTAGTACATAACCCAAGAGATTCATCTAATCACTCCGGATCAGTGCTCACTCTTCTTCTTGCAGAAACCTTGGCTAATCTCTCTAGATTAGCACACCTTTCTAATGAGGAAGCCATGACTTCTAGAAATTGCAATCACGTGTAGCAAGCCATGCTTTAATATATTAACAATTAAGTTAACTATTGGGCTCTTCATATGAGTAACTTGATCAAGATTTTGTGTAATCACTCCTCTGGATAAACACCAAATCAGTTTTCTTGTATGGTTTGCCTTTGATCTCTCTGGACCATTTTCAACCTTGAGTTTATTCCTGAACCACCATGCTCAATCTTAAACTCAACATCCAAGTTAAGAGACCCCTATGACTACTCTAGATCAGCACCACCTCTTGACATAAGACTACAAATGCAACCATAAATGATTACCTAAGCCTATCAAGTAGGTAGATCATGCAGACATAATATACATAGTGACTATGCACCACAAAATCAAAAGCCAAGAAAGTCAATTTCTTATGTTTGCTTTGGTGTCCCATTCCACCAAGGTCACAAGAATTTCCATTGAATATTTGACACCCCATAACATTAAATGATCACGAAAACTATCGTGACACAAAAATTGAACCTCCTTGCTTTTAATCAAATGACTCCACATCCTCAAAACCCAAGAGTGATGCAAAACATCACCATAGCAATTATAAGAATCAATTTGTTTTCAAAGAAGGTATATATTGTTGAGGAGATTAAAAATCTAACCGCAAAACTCTACAATACTCACTCTAGAGTATACTTATAGATTAATATCATAAATCTTGGGCTACATGTAATTCCAACCACTTGGATTGCAAAATTTTAAAGAGTTATAATATAAAAACAAAAAAATGAGCCGATATTTTTCCAAATGACATAACATGTAACAAATGGAAGATATATGTATCCCACGTAACATAGAGTAGCTATGTACTCACATATAAACACGATGAACAAGAAAACAATAAAATGTCCTTGATCCTTGGGTATTACATTCTCAAAGTCTATTAATTTCAAGCTCGTGATTACTACGAAACTCACTGACTATGAGCATTGGATTACTACGAATCCCATTAAAAGGGTAGCAAAAAAGATTTTTGCTTTTCTCTTTCCATAAATGGGGTCAGACATCTTTGCAACCAAATATTCTTATTTTCTACTGGCATGTTAAAATTCATGCAAAAGGGCGTGCATCACTACTACGGACCAGGCATGAGGGCGTCCCTCTCTATAGATCGAGTAAACAAGACTCTGGTTGTTAAACAACATAACACTATGGTTGTTAGATGCCCAAAGATAATTTTTGTTGTCTATGATACAAACATAGGGCTTACTTTGGTCTCGGTCACACTATGGTGAATCAATGCACGTTGTAAGTTGGTCTAAATTCTGTTTCAAAAAACTAGTTAGAACAAGGAAACACATTGGAGACACAGTATCCCTCTGTAAAAACAATCTCTGAAAGCAAGATGGTCGAACAACCATAATTTAGTGTGGCCAAGAAGGCATAGCTCCTTGGCCCAACAAACCAAAGCCACCAACAAATAAGTGGGTGGATATCCATCAACTCGGGTAGCGGATATTGACAATCGTGTGCACCAACATATAAATTTGGAGTCCTAAAACTCATATAACTTATAAAAAGTTACAAAACTTAAAAAGCACTAACTTGATAGCTCCAAGTTAGCTTTTGGAGTAGACTTGCCGAGCACCCAACAGCAACACGACAACTTTGCAAGTGGTTCACCTTAAATAGGACAACTTGTTGATGTATGCCCAATGCAATTGTGCGAACACATGTTTGTGAAAACAATGTTCATAAGCATAACCATAGCAGATTGGTAATCAGCATACTATGATGCATGAAATACCACAAGCTGGCATCAAATACATATACATAGCCCACTATTGTCTCTTTTCATACCTTGCATACATCAATGTCATTTGCACATGTGGAAAATAGCATCAGTGCCATTTGCACCATTTTTTTAAGTAGCATTACGGCTACCCCAAAGTGATGTATAAACATGTATTTGCAAGCACAACAAACAAATACGCTCGACAACTGTAAACTGTAACACATTTTGCATTACATCTCAAAAGAACTGTATGCATGCTCCCATGCATACCCACAACCACGCCGGATGCGTCTCAAGCTCTCTAAAATATGGAACATTCACTGGACTTGTAAAGCTTTCCACATTGCCTCGACCCTCAATGTCGACTAGTCCATGTGTTGATACCAACATCCAAATTTATTCAAAGCCATTGTTGCTTTTGTTCCCAGATCTTGCAGAAGTGAGCTCTTTCTGGCATATGGAGAAGAACCATGCCTCGTTTGTCTTCCAACTGACTCCCTATCCCCTACAAAGGCTGACCCTTTGTAAGGAACTTCGGAACCGACCTCCTCTGTATAGACCTTGAAGAAGCATTCGATATCCATTTAGATGCAAGATTAGGAAACGTAAACAAGCCTTTATAGCTTCCATTGCTGCCAATATGTTCCACTTCTTTTCCTGGACTTTGTAGCTACTTCAACCAAGACCTTCCAAGCATGCTTTTCCTCTTACATAGGAACGAATGGTTTGCTTGGGGGGACTATGATTGCGACCCAGAGAAATGTGCCATCTCAAAAATGGCAAGATCGGTAGATTTCGGGGTGCCAGTATACGTGGCACCCCATTGACCCCGGTAGCCGGTCATCTAGCTTTGGGACTTGGAAATTTTTCGAAGTCCCAGTGCCATGTCCAAACATTGGTCCGTGCAAAATGTTATGAACATATGTACAGACACATGTCTAGACATCACGCGTATAGATGTGTGGGAGGTGGGATTCGAACCCAGTACCTCCCTCATCCCAAGCATGTGCCTTACCAACTCCACTATGGCACAACCGTGTGACCAACCCACGTCTGCACATGTATATAGCCCGGTGTTTATACTTGCAGGCCGCCGGGGTGCCGACTACCGGCTGCGGGCTCGATCAAATGGGGTGCCACGTATACTAGCATCCCAAAAACTACCTAGCGCTGGCAAGATCAGCCAAGAGCTACGTTGCACAAGGCCGATAAGGCAGAAAAGGATGCGGACGTTGAGAAGAAGTCTGCCTCAGCTTCAACTTCTCAAACTCATATCTCCTCTTGTGAGTAGCGACCCTATTTTATGGCAGCGATTCCCTTGTGCATCCTAGTGTGCATGGAGTCCACTACAAGGTGGTGGGCCCCACGCTGTGCTTCAGCACTACTGGTGGAGTGGCAGTGCTTCTTGTGCTTCAACTACAATAAGGGCTCTGGCATCATGTGCTTCTCGTGCTTCAACTTCTCAAACTCATATCTCCTCTTATGAGTAGCGACCCTATTTTATGGCAGCGATTCCCTTGTGCATCCTAGTGTGCATGGAGTCCACTACAAGGTGGTGGGCCCCACGCTGTGCTTCAGCACTACTGGTGGAGTGGCAGTGCTTCTTGTGCTTCAACTACAATAAGGGCTCTGGCATCATGGCCCACCCACCAGTAACCATCATTCAACCCTTTTTCTCCCCTCTTCTTTAGATCGTCCAGCTCTGGGAGCATCTACTCCAGGTGATATTACCGCTTTCTTCTCGTCCCTCTTGTTTACTTTCAAATAAGCATAGGCTTCTCTTCCCTTCCAAGAGTGCTGATCTACAGTACACCCCGAATTGTTTGCAAAAAAACTGTGAAAGAGGAGAAAGAGTATTTTCAACCATTCAAATTAAAAATCAAGAAAGTGTTCTCTCTTCAGGGACCGCTTCTTGTGCAAAAGAGAGAGAAAGCATCCAATTCAGAATTGGGCTATGATACCAATGTTATGCCCACCATAGCACAAGAGGGCAAGGAGCTCTAGTCACTACCTAGCCATAGAGGGGAGTGTGGATAACTCCACACTACCGACGGGCACTTATAAAGGCTTACTCTCCAACTTGGGCGCCCTCACCTCTAGACCCCGGGGATGCACCCACTGTCTGCACTCCAACATACGAGCTCCGCATTATTCGATCGAGCTCCCACATGAGAATGAGAATGTGTCTACATGTAAAGTTGGAACCCTTCTAACATATCAAGGGGGGTCAAAGGAGTTTCATATATATATGGCTGAATGTGGCATCAAACATCAGTGAAGGTGCCTTACACATCTTAGAAAAATGGTGTGGCTAAGAGGAAGAACAGATCTCTCATGGAGATGGCACGTTGCGTGGTTAAAGGCCAGGATTTGGCTCACGTTTTTTGGTTAGAGGCAGTTATGTGTGTCAGTTATGTGGTGCTAAGCAGATGCCCTAACAATGCCTTGTAAGCTTTATAATTACCTCTTGTAAAGCTTGGAATGACATGAAACTCTTTGTGGCTCATTTACGTGTTTTACTTATACTCTTGTGCCTAAGAAACAACACAATAAGCTAGATGATAAGACATTAACGTTTATTTTTATGGGATATAGCTCAAAAAGAAAAGGGTATAGACTCTATCATCACAAGGTGGATTTTGGTGAGTAGAGATGTTGCCTTTGTTAAGAACTCACTTCAATCCATGCTTTTATGTAAAAAAACAACAAAATGTATGGACGTCTTTTATACACTACTACCTTTGTACAATGGCAGGCAGCCATATGTGGAGCAAATGAATGCTCAACTAGGTGATGCAAAAATCAGTCCATATCGACTGAAAATCAACTCAACCTTTACCCCACAAATCAGCTTATTGATGAGATAATTATGGATAATGCAATGGATGAGAAAAGGGAAGCCACACAAACATCCAAGAGTATGCCAAAATGGTTGGGTAGATACTCCGGGATAGCAAATTAGCCACTACTACTTTGCCTTGTAGGATACGTGCATCATGCATCTTATTGCTTTGTGGATCATGTTCTTATTGCCAGTATATGCAAATGAAGAGAAACCTATTTCCTTTGAGGAAGAATAGGAAAATAATCATTGGATACATGCCATGTAGGATGAGGACTCAATCCTCAAAAATAACTCTTGGTATTTGGTAGATTTGCATTATGGTAAAAAGGCCATTGGTATGAAATGGGTTCTTTTGCTTAAGCAAGCAATATCGCTACAAGGATAAGCTTGTTGCAAAGGGTTATGCTCAAGAGAAGGGCATAGATTATGATGAGAACTTTACACCCACATCTTATATGACTACATTGAAGTGTATCATTACATTGGTAGTGCATCATGGTTGGAATGTACATCAGTTGAATATCAAGACTACCTTCTTAAATGGTGATTTACATGAGAGCTTTATGTATCACAGCCTCATGGTTTTTTTGAGAAGGAACATAAGTCTAAAGTATGCAGGCTAAGAAAAGCTTTATATGGCCTTAAAGTAGGCTCGGAGAGCATGGTATGAGAAGATAAATGTATGCTTGGTTATTAATAGGTTTTACAACAGTCTAACTGAGAATACTCTATATGTAAAGAGGAGTAAAGCTTATTTTTTAGTCATTGTTTTATACGTTCATGACATGCTGCTCACATGCTCTAATGAGGAGCCTTTAAGGCTAAATTACATGTGTCATTTACGAGGACAGATTTGGGCTCATTGAATTATTATTTGGGCATATAGTTTATGTAGCATAATGATGGTATTGTGATGTTACACAATCAAAGTACATATAGAGACTGCTTACAAAGTTTGGTCTTGAAGACTGTAAGCATGTTGCTACACCAGTGGTGGCGATAGGTGTAAGGCTTTGTCTCCATGATGCAGGCGAACCATTTGATGCATCACTTTATTAGCAAGTTATTGGGTGCCTCATTTATCTATGCAATATGAGGCCATACATTTAGCTTGGGGTCTCCCAATTGAGTAAGTTTATGTGCGGTCCCAGAAATAAGCATTGGGAGGCTGCCAAGCGAGTGTTTCGATACTTATAAGGCACTTAGTCCCTTAAGCTATTCTATGCTAAGGGGGGTGATATTTAGGTGCATGCTTTCAACAATTCTGATTAGGTTAGATGTTATGACACTCGAGTGTCCACTAGCGGCTTTTGATTTCATCCTGGTGATTCATGTATATCATGGCTCAATAGGAAGTAGCTTTGACAACGGGCACTTTGAACTATGAAGATGAGTACAAGGTAGGTTTTACAACGATTGGGGAATGTGTATAGCTCATATGCATTTTGACCAGATCTTAGGGTCGAACAACAATCCCCCACCTCCATCTTCATTGACAACCAAAGTGCATTAGCCATTGGCAAGGAACCTAGTGTTTCATGCTCACAGAAAGTACATTGAGGTGCATTATCAAATTTATATAAGGGAGAGATTAATTGCAAGAGAGATTAGCCTAGCTTTTGTCTCTACAAATGATAATGTGGGCAGATATGTTCATGAAGGCTCTCTCACACGAGATAAGTTCAAAAAGCAAACATAACTTAGCCCTTAAAAATAGACTTGAAAATAACGAAGAGTCATCCCATGGGTCGAGGCATTCTTACTAATGAGTTTGACACAACCATCTTCGAACCACTTCTGGAATTAACATTTACAAATGTTAAAAGTTTTTGGATAGTGAAGATAAGAACTAGGACTATGAGAATCTTTCAAAGCCTAATGACTATGAGGATTAGATTCATGTCTTGGTGATCATGGACACTCTTCCACACAGAAGCTTGAAACAAGGTGATGGAGAAAACCTCCCTATTCATGCTTAGTCTAGCATCCCTTTTGGGATCCCAATACTGACTTTGAACTAGGGGGTATCTTTTAATTTATCTAGCGATGTCTCCTCCCATGGAAGAAGCCACTTTGCCATTTCCCACATCACCCAACCTCCATGGAGTATGTTCTCCATGGAGACAAATCCTCATTGGTCATCTCATGATGGGCTACATTGATAAAAAGACCAAGTGCCTCGACCACAAGCCCACACAGAGAGGTAGATATAAGCACCCCAATGACAATAACATCACTCACAAATTCATAAGCACCCCAATGACAATAACATCACTCACAAATTCATAGGAGTATGTTCTCCATGGAGACAAATACTCATTGGTCATCTCATGATGGGCTACATTGATAAAAAGACCAAGTGCCTCAACCACAAGCCCACACAAAGAGGTAGATATAAGCACCCCAATGATAATAACATCACTCACAAATTCATGGGTGAGAAACTAGCTTGGAGGTGGCCATGGTTATGGAGAGAAAATTACTATGCCCCTCATCTCACTACATACATACCAATTCAAATCACTTACCTTTTTTGGCGATGGGTTTGAGATCTCTTCAAGGAGCATGACAAGAACTCAAAGTTGCTGTAAGACCCCCCTCCCGGGGGCATCGGTGTGGCGGAAGCAACGTCGGCCTCCCACGCGGGGTGGGGATCCACACTTAGGGCCTCGCCCGTCGGATGTCCGGATGAGAAACTAGCTTGGTGGTTCCTCCGAAACCGAGCCCGGAAAAACTCCCCTCGCCCGGAAGGCACGGGAGATTCCGCCATGAGAGACATTCTTCTAATGGGGGAATTAATCTAACGAGTCAAAGTCTTGACTAGTTAAACTGATCTGACCGAACCTGAAGTCACATGGTCAGATCAAGAAGAGACTTGCACTTAGTCCATGGAATCACCGCTTTTTTCCTCCTTTAAACGAGGCACAACCACACTGATCCCCTCCCACAAAACAAGGTCTTCTCGGGACTTAATCTGACTAATGTAACTAATCGCATCTTAATTGTTTCGTAGGAATCCTCTAGCCCATGGGTTAGCCAACCACCCGACCACTATATTGGTGGGATTCCTTTATAAAGATTTGATTGTGTTTCGCCCGAGTACCGAGAAAAAGAGTTCCCAGGCCCCCTAGCCGGCGATTCATGCAAAAATTAAGGTAGGCATACCACGTACACACCCAATATGAAATTGCCATTTATAACAGATTCGGCTGGCTTTAAAACAATCCTTCAATAAAAATCATAATATTACTGATCATCATCCTCCAAAGTTTTGAGTCCATTGTATTACAAAATGCTACACTTGACTTACCTCTCCCATGCCTTGTTAATGATTACCAAACATGGGCTCTTTATGGCTAAGCCACCAAGGGGTTCCATTTGTCTATGGTGGGCCGCCGGACAGAGTGTATGTTTATGAATTTGGTACCTAAAACCAAGATGGTTCTCTTGGATAAACAAGGAATTTGAGATTTTTCTTAGCCACCCACCTATGATTATTGTTTTCTTCAAGCAAGGATTCTGCATCTTCCCATGGTGACATAGGAGGTTCACTTAAAGGAGCATTTGGAAGATCGGTCCCACGAAAGTTTGCTATTTGGAGTTCTTTACAAATGGTCCGCATGCACATGGGTATATCCTTTTTTCACCATAAGTGTGAAATCAAATTTCATTATTAGAATCAAAAGCCACCTAGTGATGTGACCTATCCTACGAGGTTTCTTTACGTAAATAGAGTCTGATGGTGGTCAAAAAAGAAAGCAAATTTCTTAGCCGACATATAGTGTTGAAGATTTTTCATAGCATAAACCATAGCAAGGCCTTTTCTCTCAGTAGTGGTATAGTTCTATTCAACATCATTGAGTTGTCTACTAACAAAACTAGCCCATGTTATGTTCAGTAGGATGTGCCAAAAGACACCCAATGGCGAAAAAAAAATCAATATGGGCATGGAAAATAACATTAAAATTTGGATCTCTTAGTATCAATGTGCAGATGCTAAGGCTTTCTCCAAAATCATCTCTAAGTGCCTTTTTTGCTCCCCTTGAGGCTATTGTGCACTTCTTATTTTCTCGCGATTATGCCAAATGACTCTCTCTCTCTCTCTCTCTCTCTCTCTCTCTCTCTCTCACACACACACACACGCGCGCGCGCGCGCGCACACACACACACACGCACACACACCTTTTTTTAGTGAAACCACTATCACATTAAGACAAAATAAATATACATTCATAGCTATCCCAAATAAGGAACAGCTACTACTCAGATCAAAAACAGTGGGAAAACACTTCTAATTGTTGGAAGGTTAGTCCCGGATTTCATGAGAATCTCTAAGGGATTGGAAAAGGGCTCTCCATAAATAAACAAACAACCGGATAGAATCTCCAAAGAAGAGCAACTGATTTCGAGAATGACAGATAGTCCACAATGCCCATAATTTGGTCCCCAATGAAGGAAGTCTATATAATTTGGTAGAGGAGGAGAAAGGTAACCAAAAAGCTAAAAAATTTGACCGAAATGCCTCCCCAAAAAACAAGACCAAAGATGTGCAGACAAATCATCAAGAAAATTGCAAGAGTGTGAACCACAAAAGGTGAGGCGCTATCTTTGAAGGATGAGAGCACCGCCTATAAGAAGCAGTGCCAATGCGCCTTCGTATGAAAAGAGATCTAACTAGGAATACTCCAACTAGACATCCCCACAGAAACTTCAATGCAGCTTTCCACCAAGCATGAGATTTTGACATATGTGTTGGAATTAGGGTTGCAGGAATGCACACACAACTTCAAGAAGATAAGGAAGCTTGAGCACAACACAGTAGTGTATTATGAGTGCCAAAAATGAAAGATTTCAAGCCCTAGAAGATAATGGGCGTATATACAATGCACGGGGGAAAAAACCTCCTAGTGAGGGAAAAAGTGCCCCGGCGGTCCTAAGTGTGTTCACACACATCACTACTATAATATGGTAACAAATCCCCCCTGGAGTGATGCGGTGAACAAGAGCTAGCACTCATGTATAGGGAAGTGTCTAGCTATGTGGACGAATCCACAAAAGGGAGTAAGCCCAAAGCTTTGCGAAAAGCTTCGAACTTCTCACGAGGCAGAGCCTTTGTGAAAAGGTCTGCAAGGTTATCCTGTGTTGGCACATAAGCCAAACTGATCTCTCCTGCAGAGAGTCTCTCCCTGACATAATGGTAGTGCACCTCAATGTGCTTCGTACGAGCATGGAACACTGGGTTCCGCGCAACTGCCAATGCGCTCTGACTGTCAGTGAAGATGGTGGTGGCAGATGGCTGCCCAACACCCAAATCAGCCATAAGGCGTCTGAGCCACACACACTCAACCGTAGCTGTGAAAGCTGCCCTGTACTCAGCTTCACAACTAGAAGTGGCCACAGTAGGCTGCTTCTTGCTCAACCATGATATGCATGAGCTTCCAAGCATGAAGCAAAAACCACTCGTGGACACGCGTGTGTCATAACAACCAGCCCAGTCAGAATCTGAAAAAGCATGTAAATCTGGCGGCAATGATCCCCCCTTGGGATAAAACAACCCAAGATGCCGAGTACCGCTCAAATAGCGAAAGATACGCTTCACTGCCTGCCAATGCTTAATGCCTGGGCTATGCATAAATCTGCTCACCTGTGAGACTGCAAACTGAATGTCTGGCCTCGTAATGCATACATAAATGAGGCAACCAACAGCTGTCTGATAGAGTGTGACATCAAAGTGATCTCCAGCATCATGAAGACTCAACTTCAAACCTGTCTCCATTGGAGTAGCAATAGGCTTGCAGTCTTCAAGGCCAAATCTCCGCAACAATGTTTCAATATACTTTGTCTGACACAAAGCAATACCTCCATCACACTGCTTAAATTGTATCCCCAAATAATGATGCAAATGCCCCAAATCTGACATCTCAAAAGAGGCATTCAAATCAGCCTTAAAATCAGCAATATGACTCTTATTTGGTCCTGTGAGCAGCATGTCATCGACATAGAGAGCAATGATTAGATGTACACCATCCACACGTTTAACATACAAAGTGCTTTCTGTTGGACTATTCTGAAACCCATGTGCAGTCAAATATGCATGTATTTTTTCATACCAAGCTCGTGGAGCTTGCTTTAAACCATATAAAGCCTTTTTTAACCTGCACACTTTGTTTTCCTGCCCTCTTTGAACAAAACCACGAGGCTGCGATACATACACCTCCTCATGCAAATCTCCATTTAAGAACGCAGTCTTTATGTCCAGCTGATGTACATTCCAACCATTATGAGCTGCTAATGCACAGATGCTACGAACAGTGGTCATACGACATGTGGGAGCAAAAGTCTCATCAAAATCAATGCCCTTCTCTTGAGCATAACCTTTTGCAACAAGCCTAGCCTTATGGCGATCCACTGTGCCATCAGGCTTACGCTTCAATTTGTATACCCACTTAGTGCCAATAGCCTTCTTGCCAGGGGGCAAGTCACATAAAGACCATGTACCATTCTTCATAATAGCATCGTATTCTGCTTGCATAGCAGCCATCCAATTTTCTGAACTTTGTGCCTCATCAAATGAAACAGGCTCACTTTCATCGCACATACTAGAAACAGCCAATGCATAACAATCTGACGCATAAGAGGCACCATGAGAGCCAGAACGAGTGCGACTAGACAAAGGGGCATCCAACTTGCTGTCACGCAAAGTCTGCACCAGCCATCTAGGCATATTCCTAGAGCCCTCAATCTCTTGTCTCTCATCCTCAAGTGCATCATGCACATCTGCATCAGATATAGGCTGATCTGTGCCATCATTTAAAACCTGCATAGGCTGAAAAACTGCCTCATGAGGTATTGCACTTGACTGTGCACCACTGAAAAGAGGCAACAATGTATCATAGACATCACGTGAGCTGATATCTGTCTCCTTAGTACATGAAACCAAGGGCTGAACTGCATCTTCCACAAATACAACATCACGGCTAACCAAAATGCGCTTTGTCTGTGGATGATACAAACGATAGCCTTTGCTCTCAGCACTATATCCAACAAAAATACATTTGACAGCTTTGTCATCCAATTTTCTGCGATGTTGCACAGGCACTAATGCATATGCCAGGCAACCAAAAACACGTAAATGGCCAACAGATGGCTTGCGGCCATGCCAAGCCTCATATGGAGTGACAACCTGTAATGCTTTGGTGGGACACCTGTTTAGTACATAAGTGGCACACATGACAGCCTCAAGCCAAAAACCATGTGGTAGACTTTGACTCTTAACCATACATCTTGCCATTTCCATGAGAGACCTGTTTTTTCTCTCAGCCACACCATTTTGCTGTGGTGTATACGGCACTGTACATTGGTGTTTTATCCCACGCTCAGCCAGAAATGCATTAAATTCTGAAGACATATACTCCCCCCCTCGATCTGAACGGAGGGTGCCCATCTTACTTTCTGACACATTTTCAGCCATAACCAAAAACTGTTTGAAGCACAAAAACACTTCGGACTTTGCCTTCAAAGGATATACCCATGCATGCCTGGTAAAATCATCAATGAAAGTCACGAAGTAAAGGTAGTTTCCAAATGATGGAGTTTGCATGGGACCACAAACATCACTGTGAACAAGCTGCAATCTGCGTTCAGCTCTCACTGATCCATCTTTGGGAAAGGAAGCACGCTGCATTTTACCCAATATGCAGCCCTCACAAACATGCTTGACAGGTGCCTCAAGCTTAGGCAAAGAAGACACCATTTCAGATTTCTGCAGGCGCAGCAAACTTGCAAAATTCAGATGACCAAAACGTGCATGCCACAGTTTTGCATTTGAAATAGCCTGCGTATCCATAATAGCACATGCTGAATCCTCTACACATTTGCCATCCATATTGAGCTTATACAGCCCTCGACATAGTGAACCAGATGCTACAATGATGTCACCACAAGAGAGATCATGAACAGTACATCTGTCATCCACAAATTTTACAACCAAACCTGTTTTGGCAAATGCGGAGACTGACAGCAGATTCTTTTTGATCCCTGGCACATACAATGCATCAAAAAGTGTAAAGGTGTTGCCATTTGCAACATTCAGCACAATCTGTCCAACTCCTTTAACGGGATAAGAGGAGTTATTGGCACAAGTGACAGTATTCCCTGTGGGAGCAGACTCAAGGAAAGTGAATAAACTGCGCTGCGAGGTGATATGCTTAGTGGCACCACTGTCAAAGTACCATACATCTGAATCTACTGCAGACATACATGTGTCATGCAAAGATGGGTCATAACTGCACTGCGCATTGAATGCCCATTCTGTATCTAGCACAACATTAGCAGATTCATTGTTAGAAGGAGAGGCATCTGCAACAGCCATACCAGCCTCTTTCTTCTTAGCCTCTTTCGCAGCCAGCTTAGGACACGCTTTGATGACATGATCATTTCCCTTACAGTACTTGCAAAATGTCTTCTGTTTGTCACCCTTCTTCTCATCTTTGTCTTCCTTCTTTGGTTGCGCAGCATTTGCAGATTTCTGCTTACTAGAAGAAAAGCCAGCTTTACCTTTCCCGCTTCTCTGACTAGCACCGAAAGCTTGATCTGCGACACGCATACTATTCCTGTTTTGCCTTGACTGGTCTTCTTGCAGCAAAACAGAAACTAACTCCTCAAATGATAAGGCATTGGGATTGCCTTTCATCATCAAGCGAAGAGTGGAAGCAAAACCCTGATAAGAATCTGGTAGACCATTCAAAACAGTCTGCACAAGTGAACTGTCTGACAGGATTTCATCTGCAGAAATGAGCTGCTCTTTGAAATCCTTGATCTTTGTCAAAAAGCTATCCATAGAATCACCTTCGTTCATATGCTCATTCTCCAACTGTTTTCGGAGATAAGCAACACGAGCCTCATTTCTTGCCTGATACAATGTGGCAAGTACATCCCAAGCATCCTTAGAAGTCCTGCAGGAGCGAATATGTGGGATAATGGTACGTTTGACAGACAGCGCAATCAAGGCATGAGCCTGCGCATCTCTACCATCCCAACGAATCTGCTCTGCTGAAAGTGGTGGTTCCCGAACAGCTGCTACAGCACTTGTGCTTGCACCATCATCAACAGTACCTGTTTCTGATGTGTTTGCAGCATTCCCAGCCACAATAGGACGTGCATCAATACCCTGCACAATGTTCCATAACCCCTTTGCTACCAATACATGTCGCATCATATATGCCCACAATGGATAGTTGGTGCCATCCAACTTATCCTCAGCAGCCAACATGCGGAATACATCATTGTTGTCAGCCATGGCCAATGACTGTACTACTAGATGTAAATGCTGTCTGTAAGAGGTAAACCTGTATAAAATCGACCTGTGCTATGTAGCACAGCCCAAAACAGACGAATGGGCACCTGTCCTGCAGATTTTAATCTTGACAGAAAATCTGCACAGTAGGACGATTTTGCCTGCGCAGTACTTGGAATGCAAAAACGGAGGGCGAAATGACCTCAGATCAAAATTCTGAAAAAAATAAGCCCTACGGGCTCTCCCACGGCATGTACTAACCTGCAGACGCTCGTGAAACCTCGTTGCAATCGGAGGAGATGAAGCGGCAGGTGCCGGTGATGCTGCCCGGGAGGAGGAAGCCTGCTCTGATACCAATTGTTGGAATTAGGGTTGCAGGAATGCACACACAACTTCAAGAAGATAAGGAAGCTTGAGCACAACACAGTAGTGTATTATGAGTGCCAAAAATGAAAGATTTCAAGCCCTAGAAGATAATGGGCGTATATACAATGCACGGGGGAAAAAACCTCCTAGTGAGGGAAAAAGTGCCCCGGCGGTCCTAAGTGTGTTCACACACATCACTACTATAATATGGTAACAATATGCCAAAGGCGATTTCCATGATCCTCAATCCATGGAGGTGCTAAGAGCAACCTATAAGCCTTAGCTGCAAACAAATTGGCAAATGATACAGGAGTATATCCTGGCCAATCTTGAATTCTCAGTGATTCCTCAAGCATTGGGACTAGCTGAAAGGGCTGTATCATTTCTGAAATGAGTCTCCAGATTGGGTTGTGGTGCATCCCCCAATTGCATTGTCTAATTGCACGTGGGAAGGTAAGAACATAAGCATTTTCATCCACAACGTCACATATGTGACGAATTTCTAATGTTGAAAGATTGTAGGCCTTTCTTGGTTATTGAAAGCATTAGGTGGATCAAACAAATTGCTCCAATGAATACTCTATAGGAGTAGTGAATTTTCTTGATTTGGAGGCCTACCTAACCATTGCACAAATGACACAATATAGCTTGCCAATTTCGAATGAGAGCTGTCGAATATGGAGAGCTAAGAATATGACCATGAAAATGCCCAAAGATAATTGATGATCCAATGTCCATATGCATATGTTAAACGCATGTTAGTGCACAGAGCTCCCAGCATGCGTGCCCATGGCTTGACTTGCTCTATAAATGCAGGTAGAAGAGTGGCTTTCCTTGCCACTATATTATAATGAAAATTAAGGACATTGAGTCCACCATGTATCTTGGGCGAACACATAAGGTCTTGCCTTAACAAACGTAACCCTTTTCTATCTACCTTGGTTTTCCATAGGCATTCCAATGCTTTAAACATGAAATTATTAATCTGTTTGCTCAACCAAGGTAAGAGTAGAAGATAGAACACATAAGGTCTTGCCTTAACAAACGTAACCCTTTTCTATCTACCTTGGTTTTCCGTAGGCATTCCAATGCTTTAAACATGAAATTATTAATCTGTTTGCTCAACCAAAGTAAGAATATGACCATGAAAATGCCCAAAGATAATTGATGATCCAATGTCCATATGCATATGTTTGCATGTTAGTGCACAAAGCTCCCAGCATGCGTGCCCATGGCTTGACTTGCTCTATAAATGCAGGTAGAAGAGTGGCTTTCCTTGCCACTATATTATAATGAAAATTAAGGACATTGAGTCCACCATGTATCTTGGGCGAACACATAAGGTCTTGCCTTAACAAATGTAACCCTTTTCTATCTACCTTGGTTTTCCATAGGCATTCCAATGCTTTAAACATGAATTATTAATCTGTTTGCTCAACCAAGGTAAGAGTAGAAGATAGAACTAGACATATGTTATGATTATTGATTGTACTATACGTAATCGTACATGTAGAGGCCATGTAGATAATTTCCAGTATTCTATTTTAGAGTGCAATTTTGCCATCACCCATTGAGTTTCATATGTCAAAGACAATTTCACTTTCATATTTTAAAGACAATTCCCAACCAATGGGATAATCAAGATGCCTAACTATCTCTTTAGGTAGGATAATCTGACCCGGCCACAAAAGCTAATGCCAATCATAATCTTTCAAAGGGAGCAACTTTGATTTTTGGAAATTTAGATGTAATCTTGCATCCAAACCATAGAGGGACAATGCTTTCATGAGAGTTCTTACATCAATCTCTATATTCTTGGGAAAAAAGAAACAGTCATTAGCATATTGTGTACCATCAGCCAATGGAGAGCCCATGTAGATGTCCATCTCGTGTCAATCTATCCATATAAAGGAGCATTGGTTGAGTCACAATGGCATACAAAAGTACACTAAGCGGACAGCCATGCCGAATAGATTTCCCAAGATACCATGAGGCTGAAAGTTCTCCATACAAAATGCATTTAGTTGATCCCTCTTGATAAACCCAAAAGATGACGTTTTTCATTTTAGGCCCAAATCCCATCACTTGAGCTATGAACTCCCATTGTACTGTATCAAAAGCCTTAGCTATGTCCACCTATAGGATAAGTACATCCTGATCCATATACTTGGCATATTCAATGCCAATATACACATTTACGATACTTGACTCTTGAATCATAGAGGCCTTTTTTAAAAAAATTTGATGACCAGCCTTTACCAAGTAATGGCTTTTGCCTTGCCCTAGTTTGCCATTTATTAAGCTTACATTCATCATCATGAGTGACGAAGACAAAATTTATCTTGTATTAGCAGCTCTAGAATGATTGATTTCAGTGTACTCTTGTATTGCTAATTTTCATTGTTCAGCTTGTCTTCTGTTCTCTCCCATATACCACCTTCCATAGTCTTGTATCAATTCACCATATAAAGCTGAACCAAGCAAAATCTATATCCTCTTGCATGTGCATAAGAAGAGGATGTACAACTATATGTACCAAATCAGCAAAAAGAGCATGCGGCAAATAACTGTTATTAATCCCATGAGCAATCTTTTATGAGGTAAGGGACAATCATTATCTGCCATGCCAAAGTACAGAGCAAGCCATACCCGATGAATGATTAGAAAGACGCAATGCATGCTCGATCCACATCTTACATGTGTATGCATCATATTGAGCAACATTCAAAAGATACTATCTATCCAAACATTCCCATAAATGCAAAACAACATTATGATGAGAAGTATAACCCTTTGACTACAGCATGAGCTATGTCCACAAATCACATGCATCCAAAGAAGTCATTTTCTACATCCAATCCTTTTAGAGGACATCATATGAGAACGGTGTGAGAGGTGTTATCACAAAAGTCAAGGGAGTTATTAAAATCCCTTATGATGAAAGCATTTGAAATCCATGGGTATGCACATAAGGAGTGCCACATCTTAGCTCTATATGCAGAAGTTTGCAAAGCATAAACACTCACAATTTCATAGAGTTCTCCTTGAATCATACATTGTACCACAAGCCAATGGCCATTCAGATCATTGTGGGCTAATAGAGGCTATAAATCATGCTTAACCATTATGAGTGTACCAGAAAAAGATCAAGACCTTGCATAGAAGATTTGATATCTAGAGAAGCCTCCCTCCAGCAAAACTATGATGATTATGCTCTTGTAAACAAACCACATGGGGATGCATATGACCAATTCAACCTCCATTTATTCACATCACTGAGGCCTTTAATATTGTAAGCAAAACACCGGATTAGTATAGACATATTTAAAAAGCGAGCGATGTGGAGGCTACACCTCAACTTACATGGCAGCCTAACTAGTCAAGTCACCATGCAGAGGACGTTCTGCAGTTTGAAAATTAGCCATATTTTTGTGCACAGAATTTTTCTTCATCGTATGCAGACAAAGAATAACCTCTGACTACTTTCGCCCACATCCTTCCTACTCCTATAATATTGCCTAAAGTGTCTAGGCACAGGGGTAGGCGAAGCAGATGTAGAAGCTCCTTCCATCTAGTTGTGAGAGACTAGGGTATTTATCTAGAAGATATTGTTTTTTTAGGAGTCTGCCATGTACCACAATTAGGTTTGTCTCTATCTTTCACATTCATCACATAAGAGCCTGTCGAGGAAACTATTGCTTTTCCTTTATCCAAATGTGCATGCTATGAATGATTTACATTCTTTTCCTTATGAGTTTGCAGAGATGGCATAGGAGCAGTTTGAGGAGAGGGCATGGTTGCAACAGGTGGCTGCAATAAAAGTGAAGGACATTTTGATTACATATGTCCAAAATTTTTGCAAGTAAATCAAGAACCTACAAAATTTTCCCATTTAAGCTTTCCATTGCATTTCAATATCCATTGAAACCCTGTTAGGGGTTTGTTTGTTTGTATCCCAAAGGATACATAATTTGTTAACACTGCCCAGAAGATCTGGAAGGGCATACAACCTTACCCAATGATTTAGCTAGAAAAGGCAATGCAAGGTGTATATAAACTGGGAGATCCACCACTTCAACCCATATAGGGCACCTGTGTTTGATAAAATTATGATAGTCTTTGGTGGGCAACCAAGGGTACACATGCACCATTTGTTGTCCAAAGAACAAGGGTGACTTTTCCAGCAGTATTTGTTTATGCTTGGATTCAGTGAGAATGACCTCATAGAAGCCTCTTGTTGTAGAGTAAACCACTTCCACAAAACATCCACCAAGCATAGCTTTTATCCATTGGCCAAATTTGCTGACAGCATGCATTTCACCAAGGAAAAAAATGGATTATTGATTTTTGAGATAGTCTCATAATGGAGTCAAAGAGTACATAACTAGGGAATTTTAAACGAAAATCCGGTACATGCGCATCCCATGCTTGTTGTTGGATGTCTGCAAATCCTTTCTGAAGAGTGTTGCAAAACTATTGCAATTCGAGATTGTTTCACAACTAAAAGTTGCAAATCAGAATGTAATTGTCTGCGTTTGGGATCAACATACAATTCTCTTCGTTGTTAAGTAGCTCTGCATCCTTGTCTCTCTGAAATGAACTGATCCATAGAGTTTGGCCAATTTGTGGGAAATCATGATCATCCTGTAATTGTTAGGATCAAGTGGATCTTTGGCTTTGAAGATGGGGGTGAAGGTGTTGGTGGACCTTCTCTAGGAGCCTAGGTGGAAATCCTTCATAAAGGGCTCTATTGGCACTAGGGTATCATTGACATGTGATATATACTCATCAATAGTGAGTCCTTCATAATCCTAGGCTCGCCCATTACATAGTCTACGAATGGCCTTGAGGTTTGTGAAGAACATGGAGGTGGTGGGGGTAGGGGTGGCTGATGGGGGATATGATAGAGGGAGTGTGCATAGGAGTGCCATGTGTCCGGGTAGATGAAAGGTGTCCGGGTAGATGATGGGGGATATGACAGAGGGAGCGTGCCATGTGTCTGGGCAGATGATAGGTGTGGGGGGGGTGATGTTCTCGAAGTGTGTGTGTGTGTGTGTGTGTGTGTGTGCAAAAGTGAATGTGTGTGTGTGTGTGTGTGTGCAGAGAGCTTTGCAGCATTGCCTATTGCTTGTGCAACCCAACTTGCTACCTGCGTAGCCCTACTTGATGTCTGTCGTTGTGTTTGTAGTAGTGCCAGGTACCTTTCTTCCTTGCAGCGCTAGTTGTTCGCCTCTCGTCTTAGTGCCTCTGAGTGTCGACTACCTTGCCTCCTCCCGCCAATTGCTATCTTTGCAACCTTGCGTACCTGATGTCTATCACCTTCTCCCTCTCCTACTACTCATAAATCTTTCATTTTCCATCTTTTTGGGTGCGACTGTGTGTGTGTGTGTGTGCACCCTTTCTCCTTGTCTCTCTTATTTCTTTTGTGTTAAATAATTTGCCTACCTTTCTCTTATTTTTGCTTTGCTCCCCTCTCCTCTTCTCTATGTGTTTGTGCCTTTTTATTTTTTTAATGCCTCTTGTAACTTCCACATATGTTTTTCCTTTATTTTTCATCATCAAGTAATTCCAAACTACTTGATAGCTAGGGTCATTAGTACATTTTCCTTTTAAGTGAACTCACTTTCTAGTTGAGTAAAACTCAACTCATCTATCATGGGTGCTCGACTTAGCTTCTCGAAAGTGTTTCCCCCAATGAAAATAAAAATTCTCTCCCAAGAATTACATCTGCGGGGCAGTCAATAGACACATTACTTAAAAATCCAAATGTGCTTCATACTCTTGATTTTTAATCCCAAATTGGTTTACCACAGTATCCCACTCATATTTATCATAGCCATTGGCTTATGATACTATATACTTATGAGAACTTGGGACTTGAGGCAACTTAAGATTCTTAACCAAGTTGTAATTTAAAAAGTTGTGTGTGGTCATATCATCTATGAGAATTCTAACTTTTTTATCTTTAATATTTCCATGTACTCAAACCAAATCATGTGGTCCAAATGGTTTCCACATAGATTTTGCCACCATGCAACAATGCTTTTCATCAGAATAACAAACCTTGACCGATTTATATTTAGGAGAATCCTTAAGTGTTAACACTTAAATAGTGTGCATTGATTTTCCTTTAGGTTTATCATTACTATTCCCAGTAAGTTCTTGTCCTTGGGACTTAGGACAATGCTTTTTATCATGTCCCGGCTCAAGACAAGAGAAACAAAGTTTTTCTTTAACCGCTCTCTCAAAATCTTTCTTTTTTATAAACTTACTAGGATTGGATTTTTGCTTTTTTGAAGGTTTATCTTTTTTAAAGAAAAAACCCTTTCTTTTTTGTTGAGAGCCAAAATTTTCTCCATAAGGCTTATATAACAAATTCTTATCTTTTTCTTTACGATTACCATTATCCATGGTATTGTCAATTTTTTTTGCAAATCTTATAGCCTCATCGAAGTTTTTTAGCTCTTTGAAGTGAACTTCCTTCTTGTACTGCCTTTTTAGGCCTTTAACATTAGGAATTTTTTGGACCCAAAAAGGGGGGCCTCCTAAGGATTCCTAATTTTAAGGGATTAGAGCTTAAAAAGCTAGGCTTAAGGGAGACAAAGGCTATGATGACCCCTATTTTTTACCTTGCCACATCAGCCATACCTCCCTAGTTTCACTTTTTAAAGGGAATATTCTCATACTCTCTCTCTTACTTTTTGACTTTTCTCATACTTTCTCTCTTACTTTTTGAATTTTTTATCTTCACTCTCTATAAATTGAATCTTTCTTGTCAGTTTGAAATCTCCTTTCTCATTAACTCCCACCATATCTCCCTTCCACACATCAACAAAACATTCTCGTATTTAGGTGGGCCCCAAAAAGTGAAAATTGTTTATTTTTTATTTTTTTAAACATTTTGAGGTGGAAAAAAAACCACCCAACCAATATGTATGATGAAAATATTTTTTTCCCTCCAAAAAGCTTGTAATTCAAGGCTCACATCAGAAGCCTGTCAGGAGCCAGTACATCCATAACTAAATGTTAGGTCCCCACAACCCCATAAACATAACTAACTGTCAGATCCCAAAATTGTGGAGACCCCAAAGATTATTATTTTTTTAATTTTTCTCATAAATGTAATTTATTGATGAAAAACTCCATGTTAGTATATTTGTATATCAAAAATATCATTTTCTACTTAAAAAAATGGATTTGTGTTAAACCTGCAAAACAACAACAAAGTTTTAAAAGTCTCTTTCACTCACTCCCTCTCTCTCTCTCTCTCTCTCTCTCTCTCTCTCTCTCTCTCTCTCTCTCTCTCTGCTTTAGCTTCTTCCTCTGCTTAGCTATGGAGCCTTTGCAAGCTGTGTGTATAGCCCCTTGTGAAGCTAGAAAACGGAAGGTTGATTTACACATTCGTATTCCTGAAGAGTATGGCATCTCTAAAAAAACCCGTCCTACTGATGCACAATCTGTCCAAGCTCGTAGGATAGCTAAGGAGAAAAATGTAGATCTTTGGGCTGATGGGCATCTCTATCCAGTTGACCCCCCTCCATTAAGAGCAAACCCTCCTTTCCGCAATTTATCATCTTTTATGCAATTTGTTGGTGAAGAAGAGCTTGGCTTGTTAGGATACTGCAGAAGATTCACTACAAGTGGAGCTTGGCAAACCCATATTCTCCAATCTCAATTGTAAGCATCACAATTCAGCCTTTTACAATGTCAAGAAGGACTTAAAACATCATCAGATAAAATGAAAGAGATCCTCGCAGAGAATGTGGAGAAGGATGCAAAGATTCAAAGGCTAGAGGAACTTATCAAACGACTCAAAGAAACGCCAAATGTAGTGCTCATCATGAACGCAAAAAGACATTGGCTGGTATAGAATCTCTTGCATTTAAAGGTGGAGCACGGAAGAAAAGGATTCGTACAACAAAGTAAGTAACATAAACTTTCATCATTATGCACTCAGTGATTTAAACAAAATAGTCATGATTTGTGTTCTGCCAGGAATTTTCTGCAAGAGGTGTGTGGTTATAATGAAGAGGGATGGAAGGATTTGGTCAAAGCCATTTTGAATACCAAGGATATTCTCTCAATTATTACTGACTCTCATCATCCTAAAATACGCCAAGCTGTTTGTCAGCAATGTAGTGAGCGAGATTACCACCTCCATCGATTCTTCATTACTTCAACATGCTTGTTGTGATGCGGCTGGAATCAGCATGAAAGGGTACCAAGCAATCCATCAGGTTGTAAAAGATGCATTTCTAAGACAAGGAATCACTGGCACTTTATTTCCTACACTCAAGGTGATTCACAATGTCAAGCGTATCAATAATGATGATGTGCAGCGAGCTATAGGACAGTTTTATCATGTTGAGGGCACACTAACATTAGACATAGGGTCGAGCAGAAAGAAAATCAAGACAACAAGTACAGAATTTCACTATGATGTTTACAATAACATCTTTGTTCATATATTGAGAGACTACAACAAGCTATGGTGAAGTTCTATGGTCTTTCACCAGAAGGTGAGAACTTGCAATTGCTACTATTCATGTTTTTCAATAGAAAATGAAGATAATTATTTTGTTTGGAATATTGTAAATTGCCTTTTATTTGCAATTTGGGGAGCACACTTTCATTTGTGCTCAAGCTAGATGAGTGCCAAATTGTGAAAGGTCGGAAGCTAGAACATATGAGCATTATGCTCATGAATGAGGCTATGATTTGTGCATGGGAAAAGACTACCAAACCAAGTTTTAGTGTGTAATCTGAGAAAGAGGTCTGGTGGCTTGGTGCATTCGAGGTACCGAAGGAGACACATGAGGTATTGACATGGATATTTGAAAGGATTCCCTGGATAACAGATGTAATCACAAAAAACAAATTGATGGTCAACTTTTAGATGTAGAAAACATAGGAAAGTTCAAGGTGGATTGGCATCTTGGGGGAGATTTGAAGACAATTAAATGCATGATGGGTTGTGCTCAAGGCGCGACATCAAGATGGCCTTGTCCATACTGCAATGCTCAGATTGATATTCCTAGGTAGAAAAAGACAAATGGAAAAGGTATACAGAAGGTTGGTTCTGTTGGGAAGGATGACTTGAAAGGTCCCAAGAAAGGGAAGAAGCAACAAGAAGATGCAGTAGATCCAACCGAGTCAACTAATGATGATGAAGATGAGGAACAACCAAATGCAAGATGGGTGGAAGGTGTCATGTCTCGTGATATGCTAGGAGAACCAAACATGAATTCAAATTGGAGCCCCATCATTAATTTTCCACTAAAGAATATTCACTTTTGCACACTTCATGCATTCATGAGAATCTTTGATCGATTGCTTAAGTGCCATATCGATTAGGCATTCACAATGCCTACACAAGAGAGGAAAGTTGCAGCCCTTAGTAAATTAGAGCATCTTTTGAATTCTTTGGGCTGCCATGGCAGAAATGTGAAAATTGGAGTGAATAAGCAGGCCTCTGGTATGTCATACGAGGTTATTCAAAAGGTCTCCCCATGACTGGATCAAAGGCAAGGAGATTTTTGGAGAAGCCAGCAAACATAGAGAATTCAAAGAAGACTTGGGGACTCTGGAGAGACCTGTGTGCAATCACCACAAATGTAGATTGTCCAATGCCAGCTCTTGTAAATATGCGCAAACAGCTTTGGATAAATTTCAATAGCATGGTTTGCATTATGAATCAAAGTAGCACAACTGCCCAAGAACGATCATCATTCCAACAAAATATCATAGAATTCACCAAAAGTGTGCTAGTAGGTGCTTGGGGAGAGAGTAAAGTAACACACTATATGGTAAGTTGTACAGTAAAAAAATAAACTGGTGTTTTAACCTTGACTTTTTCTACTTAAATTCTATTGTCATGTATACAGCACATAGTTTATGCGCATGGTGCATATTTCATGAACAAGTATGGATCGCTTGACATGTGGAGTACCCAAGGGATGGAGAAATCACATTATAAAGCAAGAGGGGTTTATTTCAAAAATACAAGACATGGAGGTGGAGCTTCTGTAGGAGGAACACGTACAAACTATCTACAAGAGATGTTCAATTGGTTTTATCACACAACCTTTGGAAGGGTATTGGTTAGGGAGCGGGCCCAACAATCTAAGCTTGCACAAGAGGCACGCAAGGCTGCAAAAAGTCATGCTTTGGCTTGAATGGTTGCAGACCAATGCTCCCCATAGGCATGGTGCTTGGCGTGCACGAATGAGGAGACAAGGGAGGCATTGGGTTGTGCACGCACCAGCATAAATCTAGATGTAATAAGGCTACGAAAATAAGTTTAGTTTGGTATTTTTTTCCCTTAAAAAAACTATTAATAGGTCCTTCTCTCACTTCATTTTCATTTCACTTTTTTAGAGAGCTTGAGCTCAAGATCTACGTAGACACCCACGTAAGGACACCAGCACATCACCATGTTAGCATAGTCGTACATGGATATGGCATGCACCAAGAACACCGCACGTGTTACCATGCCTTCACAAAACACAGTGCAAGGCACTCAACGACCACATACTGGTGGCGACACCACGGAAGAGAGTGACCCCTTGGATTCTAGGACACGTCCAATGGAATCACTAGAGTCCAACCCTCCTCCCATAGCAACACTAGCGCATACACATGCAGGCCCTTCTAGTGGGAGCAAGCGTGTGAAGAAGACCCCACAATGCAGCCACCCCAGAGATCAAGACAGAGAGGCCAATGATGAGCAGTTCAACTGGGTTGGTGAAAACATTCCTACATTGTTTGACTGGGTTGGTGAAAACATTCCTACATTGCGCAGCACCATAGGTGGTAAGACCCTACTACCAGGACAGGGTGCCCTACCTACCTGGGAGGAACTTGATACACAGGTACCACAACAAGGAGGAGGAGGATTCAAACTATGAGAGAGACCAAGAGGAGGTTCCTACAAGTGCGCGCAAGCATAGCAAGGTCAAGCTCTTCAAGCCAAGGAAGTCCCAACCTCGCCCCAACGCACTAACACAACACAGAGAGCTCCAAGGAGAACGATGCGCCAAGGGCATAGGGCTCTACAAGAAATCAAGTTTATCAGAGAAACACTGAGTTACTGATAAGAAGAGCCCCTTTTGCTCGCACAGTGAAGGAAATTCTCCAACGATATAGAACAGAGTTCCGTGTGCAGGGGATTGCCCTTGAAGCATTGCAAGAAGCCTCCGAGGCTTACATTGTTGGGCTTTTTGAAGACACCAACCTCCTTGCAATACATGCAAAGAGGATTACCATATCTGCCAAGGACATGCAACTAGCTCGGCGCATTCGAGGCGAGCGAGACACGATCTAGAGATCTTAGATGTTAACCTTTTTTTTGAAGCAACTCTTTTGTTTCAAACCCCCCTTTGTAACAAGCCTATCTGGCTTTCACTTGTAACCTTTTGATAGTTAAAATTTTAAGTTTCTCTTACGATGTCTCGGTGTCATCATGTTTGTTTAACATGGAGTGTCTATCATGTGCCAGTTTGTCACCCAAGGCATCAGAAATACTCCTGGAGGACTGAGGAAGCTATGCCAGAACAGTGCGAATTTGGCCTCTGCAAAACGGCGATGTAGGCTCAAAATTCACACTGTTCTGGCACTTCTCCCCTAGCCACTCAAGATCATTTCTGATGCATTTATAATGAAGTTGAGCACACTAATTATGAGAAACAGTAGTTTATAAGATAAAAACACCTTTAATCATGTGTAAAAATATAGTGTTTATCATCCAATACATCAGAATTGCTCCTGGAAGACTAGGGAAGTTATGCCAGAACAGTGCGAATTTAGGCTCTACAGCATCGGTGGTGCAGGCTCAAAATTCGCACTGTTCTGGCATTGCTCCCCCAGCCACTCAAGATCATTTCTAATGCATTTATAATGAAGTTGAGCACACTAATTGTGAGAAATAGTAGTTTATAAGATAAAAATACCTTTAATCATGTATAAAAATATAGTGTTTATCATCTAATGCGTCAAAATTACTCTTGGAGGATTGGGGAAGCTATGCCAGAACAATGCGAATTTAGGCTCTGCAGCGGCGGTGCAGGCTCAAAATTCGCACTGTTCTGGCACTGCTCCCCCAGCCACTCAGGATCATTTCTGATGCATTTATAATGAAGTTGAGCACACTAATTGTGAGAAATAGTAGTTTCTAAGATAAAAACACCTTTAATCATGTGTAAAAATATAGTGTTTATCATCTAATGCATCAGAATTACTCCTGGAGGACTGGGGAAGCTATGCTAGAACAGTGCGAATTTAGGCTCTGCAGCCGGCGGTGCAGGCTCAAAATTCGCATTGTTCTGGCACTGCTCCCCCAACCACTCAGGATCATTTCTGATGCATTTATAATAAAGTTACAGCTTTAATCATGTGTAAAAATATAGTGTTTATCATCTAATGCATCAGAATTGCTCTTGGAGGACTGGGGAAGCTATGCTAGAACAGTGCGAATTTAGGCTCTACAGCAGCAGCAGCGAGACGGTGCAGGCTCAAAATTCACACTATTCTGGCATTGCTCCCCCAGCCACTCAGGATCATTTTTGATGCATTTATTATGAAGTTGAGTACACTAATTGTGAGAATTAATAGTTTATAAGATAAAAACAGCTTTAATCATGTTAAAATTACATTATTTGTCATCCAATGCATCAGATTTGGTCCTGGAGGGCTAGGGAAGCTATGCCAGAACAGTGCGAATTTGGGCTCTACATCAACGGTGCAGGCTCAAAATTCGCACTGCTCCCCCAGCCACTCAGAATCATTTTTGATACATTTAGAATCAAGTTGAGTACATTGATTATGAGAAACAGTAATTTACAAGATAAAAATACCTTTAATCATGTGTAAAAATATATTTTTTTATCATCCAATGCATCAAAATTGCTCCTGAAGGGCAGGGGAAGCTGTGCCAAAACAGTGCGAATTTGGGCTCTATAGCAACGGTGCAGGCTAAAAATTTACACTGTTCTGGCACTACTCCCCCAGGCTCCCAGGGTCATTTCTGATGCATTCACAAAAACATTGATGGTACAAACTAGAAAAAACAATGATATACTTGATGAAAATAAGTTTGCAAAAATTGTATTGTATTCATAATAAGAAATGATACATCATCTTTACAAAAGCTTTCTTACAATATTGAGCTTCCTTCTCTTGTTATTGGGCAGAGTGTGCTTAAGGAGTGATTGGGCTATTTCTTGAGGATCCTCTATGCCTATGCTTTTGGCTATACCTATATGAGCAAGAAGCTTACTCCTAAATCCAGAACCAAAAACATCGAAGGCAAGGGATTTTTTAATCAGAACTATACATTTGGTGCTCTGTGCCATAGAGGCTACACAGAGCACCTTAGAGAGGGCCTTCAAAAAGAAGAGAGTGAAGGCAGATTGAGGGGTGTAGTCCCTGTGGATAATGGCGATGCCATCCACCACAGGAAGTCAACCAAGATAGTGCGCCAATGCAGCATCATGTCCATGGACCTTGGCCTAGTCTCTGATGCCGCCTCTCCCAGCAAATGCGTCAATTTAAACCACCCTCTGCAATCAAAGGAAAAATCAAAATATTTTCCTATACATAATTACAAATGTTTCTAGGTTGTAAAAGGTCGATTATTACCTCTTGCTCAATGTCTTCTTTTGCCAAAGTGCTGGTGGGGGCGGAGAGGTCAATCGAGGACTTAGCCTCATCCTTTTTTGGTGCTTTGGTCTCCTCCATTACTCTAGCAGTATCCTTTTCAACCTCTAGCTTGTCTTGTAAGGTTGTGAATTCCTCCTCTGGAACTAGGGCTTGCTCCGCGGTCTCAACCACAGTTTCCTTGACCAAAGCAACTGTCTCTACGATAGATTCTCCAAGGGGTAATATAGCACTATCTAGGTGAGGACTGAGGTTGGACGTAACAAGGTCCACCTCACATCACGTGCATATAATGCCCAAGCATTCATCCATTCTCAAGCCAGCTGTCTTTTTAAGGTCATGAAGAAATAAGTATTCTTCACCTTCCACCACAATGGTGCTCAAGAGATTGATCTCAAGCTCTGGCAGCACCTTGCTCTCCTCGTGTGTGGGGAAGATGGCCCCGCATCTTCTACTACAGTGGGCTGTTCAGCTGCACCCTCTGGAAAGTGCTCTTATGCGAGCTGCTCTTCTACACCAGCACTCGTTCCTACTACTGCCTTCACTTCCTTGTCATCCCTTAAATACCCTGCCAACTGCAATGCAAGCATCTCTACCTCCGAATCCTCATCGCTGATGAGGAACGCAAAAGTGGCAAGCCATGAGAGGAACCTAGTTCCTAAATTGCCCTTCCCCAACCTCTTCACCTCTTGCTTATTGAAGGTACAGTAAGCTCCTGGCGGCCGGCGGGGATGCAGATGTCGATGAAGCGTTCAAGGCGCTGGATGTAAGGACAGGCATATTGTTGAATGTACTTAAGCAGCTCAACAGGCACCCATCGATCATTGGGGCAATGGGGAAATGAGATGGAGTGGGGAGCCAAGTATTGCTCCATGTATGCAATCTGCGTCTCATAATGTTGGGACGCAAGGGCGAGCGACTTTTCAAAGTCGACTTCACGAGAGAACATAACAAAGAGCTCGCTCTTGCCTGCCCACGGGGTGGTGGAGAGGAACTCACAGAAGTTGTCAAAGTGGGTAGCCATGGGAATGCAAAGAGATAGTGTGAGCTCATGCTTGGTTTCTATCGCGTGAAAATGAGAAAGAAGGCACCTTTGGCTATTTATAGTTAAAATTTAAAGTTTGGCCTTTTCACACTAGACCACTAGACAAAAAAATTACAGTTTGCAAAAATATTAAGATTTCAATTAAATAAAGATTGGTTAAAAAAGAGCCTGCTACAAAATTACAAGCATGTCATCTAATCTAAAATTGTTATAATGTCTTCATTTTTTGCCCCTCTTGTGACATTTACTTCATGTTGATCTCCATCTCCTTGTTGACTTGAAAGCTTGTCATTGCCTTCACCTCGATCCTGAAACTCTTGCCTCTCACGTGCATCAAAACAGAGGCTATTTTTCCATATACTCAGTTCATCTTCAAGCTCTTCCACATGCCTACTATGTGTTGGTAGGGCTATGCACCTTGCTTGCTGTCTGCTGAAAATTCAAGGTCCCCCATTTGCCATGATTCTCAGACCATGGTTGTCCCCTCCTTACGCTTCCCAAACTGTAAAAATATAGAAAGTGGCACAATAACCAGAAAGTGTAAGGGTTAACTCTAGACATGTAGTGGAATCAGATATACCTTTCTTTTCATCAACTTGAAACTTGACTCTTCAACATTGTCAAAGCCCATGATGCTAAAGTGTTGACGCAGGTTTGTTAGGCTCCAATGCTTGCTTGCTACCACTCGCTCAATCCATTCATTTTGCATCATCACAGCTACGTCAATAGGCATAATTTCTTCTTCTGAGGCTTGAAGTGGGATCCATGTACCGTGCTTTTGCATCCATCTTTGGTAGTGCAGACGCATGTACAAAATAGAGCGTGCCTTCAAGAACTTGAAAGACACTGTAGAATCTACTACATTGCACTTGTACACATCACCTTGATGTGACCCCTCATTAACCTCCCAACCCTCTCCTAGTAATCCTTGAATGAGGTCAGACCGTACCTCCTTACAAATATACATTATTTTTGTTTGGTGCATTGGCATGGAATTGAACATGTGCACAAAAACATGTAAAGGACAAAACCAATTTAGCCCTACTGACCTAGATGCCTTTGAAAACTTGAGTGATGTCTTAATATCACTTACCATCTTAAACTTTAAGCATAAGATGGTCCAAGCATCAGGTTTGGGCCATCTGGGATTGTTAAGACAGGGGTTGGGGATCTCTTCTAGCTTGCCAAATAAACCTGGTTTTTTATCTACAAAATATGAGTGAGAAAAGAAAAATATATTATTCTGTACAAGATCACTTGGGCTTTGAGATACAAACATTGCCTCTCCAATGGATGCATGCATAGAAAACTCCAAAATATGAGTGAGAAAAGAAAAATATATTATTCTATACAAGATCACTTGGGCTTTGAGATACAAACATTGCCTCTCCAATGGATGCATGCATGCATGCATGCATAGCATAGAAAACTCCAGTGAGGCTTTGGAGTGGTTGTTCCTCGACATAATTAGAGGGAAAAATATCTACAGAGAGACATAAGAAAATGGAGAATCATAAGAAAATTTGAAACAAAAAATCCAATATTAGCATGTTGTTAAAGCTATGTTTATGTTACACTGACAATTTGAAGGAAACCTTGGTCGTTGGCCTTGAATGTACAGGTCTCCAAGGGTTTCCTACGTTGCCCCAACCTTGAATCTTGTTGGATCCCAAACTCCATTCTCATCTCTTGTGTTATGCAGCACAAGCTCTTCCACCTTCTCCCTAGGTCTTCTCACATTACTGGAAGAGGCCATGGTGGTAAGAAAAGAGAAGAAGGGAAAAGAAAAGCTTGTTTTACAACAGAAGAGCGGAAAGGAGAGAAAGTCAGGGTTTTCAGTGCAGCAATGGAAAGCTTAAAAGAGGGTTAGAGTTTGAGAATAGGCTTCCTCAACCTAGAGTAGACTAAAGAGGGATAGAGTTTCTACACAGCAATGGAGAGGGAGGGAGCTTGAGAGAGAGAAATGAAATGATATATTAACGTCTTCCAAAGGCCAAAATGACCTATGAGACCAAAAAGGTTACAACAATTGGTGGATCTGATACAATGTCTGTGTAAGGAAAGCTAAAAACAACTAAACAACTAACTGAAACTGAAACAACTATGAGGAAAAGTACGGTACCAGGAACTCCTAATGGATAACATCTAGGAGGAAAACTCCAGTAACAAAGGTAAGCATCATACACATCACTATCCAAAGATGTCTCTCATCGGTCGATGTGGCGGATATCCTCAATGTCCTCCATGGTGAGTACTCTGACTGGACGTCTCCCATGCCGTGCTAGTATGATCCTGATCCTCTGTTGTAGTCTCCGCCGGTGTCGAGATGGGCCTCTCATCTTGGGGCGCCTGGACCGCCCCAGCTCTATAGCTCGATCAACCTCTGGTGCGGCTGTACTCTGGGGCTAGCTGCAATGCCTGCTAACCTGCCTGCTCAATCTCTGGTCGAAAGAAGTCTGTAATCTGCCTCTGTAGGTGTCTCTCCCTCTCTGATCCCCTCCCTCTCAGGAGACCCTCTCTATGTCTACGCAGCTCCAGCAAGTACAATCCGAGGCATCTCTGATCCTGGTATCTCATGACTCTAGAAAGTGGTCCAAAGCCCTCTCTGAACAGGCAGTGAAAACGGCCTCGTATCTCATAATATACTGGACAGTGACATATGTAATGTAACTCTGTCTCTGGCTCCATCTGGCACAGCTGACAAATCCTGGCCTCAGCTGGTACTCCTCTGAATCTGCCAGTCTCAATCTCTAGCTGGTGTGAGGATGTGCGCATCTGACCAATAGCACACCGTACCCCATGAGAAAGATGAGTATCCATGTAGCTGGGTCTAATCACAAACCCATCCTCCGTGAGCTGGAGAAGATGATCTCTATAGAAAGCCATCTTCGTACCAAGCTCATGTGTCGACTGTATCCATGTCCTCCTAGTGTCCAGCTGAGTCAAGTCTTGCCTGATAAGTCTGGTAATCTCTGCCCATGTGAGAGAGAGGGAGGGTGCATCTAGGGAGTACTGAAATGGAGGTAGCCTTTCCATACTAAAGCCATGCAACTGGAACCAAGCTGTCATCTGTGCATACCAACATGATCCGTCTCCCTGTGATGCCAACTGTCGTGAAGACTCCAGGGCTAAGCGAGCATATCTGTCTCTAGGGAGAGCCCAAGTGCTATGTATAAAGGAGACTGATCGAGTGAGTGCCTCTACTACCAATGGGGGGGCAGCCATCTCTGCACGGATAATATCATGTGGTACGGAGGCCTTGGCCCTAATCATCTGGGAAATCATAGAAACCAAGGACCTCTCCATACGTCTCCATCCATCAGTGCTACCAGCTCGACTGTGGTGATCCACTGAGGGTCCCCATATCTCCACTCCATACAGCATGGCTGAAGTGACCAAAGTGTCAAAGAGCCAGAGCTTTGTTTGAGGTTCCTGAAACTGAACCTGCGAACACATCCTCTCTAGTCTCCCTAATGCTGCATAAGCTCTGGTCAATCTGGTCTCCGCTGCTCTCCTCAAGGAAAATAGTGGGCCACTAAAAACCACACCAAGGTAAGTATATGCATCTGTATACTCCACTGTCTCCTGACCATATGTAAAGGTGGGCATTGACCTCCTAACCCACTGTGCTGTGGTGTTAAACACCATCACCTTGGTTTTACCAAGGTTAACAGACAATCCACTGTCCTCTGCAAACATGTGCAATGCATCCAAATGATGCTACATCCCCTCTGGAGAATCTAAGATCAGCACAATATCATCAGCATAAAATAACAGCGGAATCCATGTCCTTGCTAGCTGTGCTCCTCTGTCACCCTCCCGCTCTACATAGTCCGAAACCTCATCCACATACATCCCAAATAAGGTGGGGGAAAGGGGGCAGCCCTGTTTCACCCCAATAGTGGAGTGAACCATCTCAGATATACCCTGGGTAGTACGTACCTGCCCCACAACTGTCCTGTATAAAGCCATGATTCCCCAAATCAGCTCTGTGGAGGGCACTCCCATCTCCTGTAGTCTGCGCATCAGTCTGGCTCTCGGTACTGTGTCAAAAGCTTTGCGGAAATCCACAAAGCAACAATAAATCCTCCTGCCATATAATCTGCCCTCATCAATAATAGCTCTGAGTGTCAAGATATGGTCAAGAGTGGAGAAACCTCTCCTGAACCCTGCCTGCCCTGATGCACGTATGCCCTCTCTCTCTGCCCATCTACTCAACTCCTGCTCAAGAATAGATGCATATAATCTAGCCAATGTGTGACCAATCATGATGGTATGATAATTCCCAGGAAGCATGGGATCCCCTGACTTGAAGATAGGCACAATCGTGGACATATTCCAAGTCTCAGGAAAACCCTCACACATGGCTCGGTTAAACATCATAGCAATAAGCTCTGCAAGCATATCTCTGGCATGAATAAAGTGCTCTGCTACCAAACCATCATGATCATATGCTCTCCCAGTCCTCATCCTGTCAATAGCTTTCCTTACCATCTCAGCAGTAAAGAAAGCACACGTCTCTGGGCATGGCTCCGCCGATGGGTCTGGCAGGGGCGGCTCTCCTGGTGCTGTGTACAGGGATGCTGCATACTCACCCCAAATCTCTGTGGAGGTAATGGCTGGTGATGGTGAATGCTCATGGAATAGTCTCCATGCCTCGCCTGAGTCCTGACTCATAAACAACTGGTACAAATCCCTCTCTAACTGAGCAAGATAAGCCCTCTTGTTCCGTCGCACTAGGTGCCGGAAGGTAATCCGTGACTGTTTGTGAGTGGTAACACCCATGAGCACCTCTCTTTGTAATCTGATCCTCATCTCTCTGCACTCCTCATCATACCAACTGTTCTGGGGCATGTTCCCAGAACGTCTCCGTGTAGGCTGACTATGGGGATATGCCTCTGATGCTGCAGCATGAAGCGTCTCTATCAATATCTGAGTGAGCTCATCTAATGGCCATCCCGGCTCCTCGGCGCATAGGCGTCTGTATATCTCATCCGTGTATACGGTGTCAGTCTCCCTCGTAAATGTATAACGAGTGTGTGTGGAGACCTGTCCCAATGGAGCGGTGCTGAACTGAAATGTGAGAGTGAAGGACAAGATAGCATGATCCACTGCTATTCCACTCGGCCTAGTGCCTACCATAAAATCCTGAAAAGAGGGAATGAGACTGGGCTGAGCCATAACATAGTCCACTATACTAGCACCATGCCGATGTGGAAAGCTAGTGAAACCGCCCGATGTTGGGAATCTCTGTAGGCCATTCAGGATGGCCAATCCATGTGCAGTCCCCATGTCTATCAAATACCGCCCATACACTGTATGTTCCTCATCCTGTGAGAATCTAGATAGGCCCATATCCCTAACATCAAGCTCCCTCAACATCTCCTCTGAGGTATCATAAAATACTGTCTGGTTATGGGCGGTCCTGGCATTGAAGTCTCCCAAGAGAATGATGTCACCATCCCTGGAGAACTCCCAAATGTCATCATCCAAAATAGAAAAGGGAGACTGCCCGCTAGGTGATGCATACACTGATGTACTAGGAGCAAAATAGCATATAGGAATGCAGAGATATCTGCCGGTCTCTGCCCTCAGTCTAACCCACATGTACCTAGCCTGCTTATCTCTGCGGACTATATTTATCAGTGGCTGTAGCTCCTCTCTAAACAATACTGCCACTCCTCCTGAGCCCCGTCCTCTATGCTCTGAACGAGTCTCCTGTCTACAAGCTGTCTCCCATTGGTATCCACTAACATGTGGCATGGACTGTCCAGGAGCCTGATGCGTCTCACAGTAGAAGATGATGTCCCTCCCAGTGAAACTATCCTCAAAAGCCCCTACATCAAGGCGTAGAGATCCATTACAATTCTTAGTAGCAACTTTGAGTGTAGTCCCATAGGTCTCGCGCCGTCATGAAGAGCGCCTCTCCATAATCACCACTCTACCATCTCTATAGAAGGCCACTTTCCCTTTCTCTCGGGCTGCCCTTATCTTGGGCATAACTTCTTTCATGTGGGCAAGTTGCGAGAGTGTGAGGTCATCTCCAAGAAATATTCCCATTTGCTTGAGTATAGGACATCTCTTCAAGAAGTCCTTCTTGGCTTCCATGGAGGGGAAACGAATGATAAGTGCTCTCTCCTTAGAAGAAGATTCGCCACTACCTTCCCTCTTCTTTCCCACTCTCCATGCCTTTGTGTGCGTGGCTTCAATGCCCATCATAGAGAAGAGCTCCTTGGTTTCCCCTTCCGCATCATCACGGTCTTTTAGACCGGACACTCGTACATGTAAGGCCCGGGTCTTCCTCCTTTGCTCCTCTTCAAGGGTCATGTTGATGATGATGGTGGGAGTGGGGATGGGTGGCGATTCTTTACCTTTCCCTTTCTTGGCGACCTCGATCCATTTCTCGGCCTTGTCCATCTTCTTTTGTGTCTTTGTGATCACCTCCACCCATGAAGATGTCTTCTCTTTATGTTGCTCCTCCTCCTCTCGAATGATCCTCATTTGTTCCTTGATGGTATTCAGCTCTTCAATCAAGGAGGGCTGAAATTCTCCATCCTCAAGCTTGCTTTTTGAAGTGGCTTCCAACTCCTTTTTGAGGGCTGAGATTTCAGCCGCTTGACTTTTAGCATGCAGTTTGGCCTCCACTAGTTCCTCCTTTAAGACTGAAATCTCAGCCTCTTGCTTGAAAGATCTCTCTTCGAGCTCCTGGATTTTGTCAAATCCCTTCTCGAGTTTGGAGAGGCGGTTTATGATTGCGGTAACGGAAGAGTCGACCATCTTCTTGTTTTCTTTGATAATTGTGCCGAGCTTGTCCTCTACCTTCACGAGCTCCTCTTTAAACCCGGTCTTGGCCATGACTTTTTGCAGAACTTCCCACAGCCAATGGACTGAAAATTAATCCATGACAGCAGCACGAAACAGCAGCAACAGGGAGGGGGGGTCAAGTCATGTAGGGGAAAGGGAAAGAGAGGAGATTCAGCAGAGAGAGAGAGTTATGTTGCTGCCTTGGGGGCCTGACTAAGGGTGGGTGGGGAAAGGGACGCGGAGCAGCGAAGTGATAGAGAAAGAGGGGGGCGCAGGCAGGTAGCGGGAGGGGTGGGCGCAGGCGGAACAGCGAAGAACAACGAAGAGAGAGAAAGAGGGGGCGCAGGCAGGTAGCGGGAGGGGTGGGCGCCCGCGGAGCAGCGAAGAGAGAGAGAGAGAGGAAGATTGAGAGGGAGGGAGCTTGAGAAGGAGGGAGATTGAGAGGGAGGGAGCTTGAGAAGGAGGGAGAGCTTGAGAGGGATGGAGTTTCTACAGCAATGGAGAGCTTAGAAAAGGAAGAAAGAGGGAGAGGGAGCTTTACAAGGAGGGAGAGCTTGAGAGGTATGGAGTTTTTGCAACAATGGAGAGCTGAGAAGAGGAAGAAAGAGGTTCAAAATGAGCTTTCCAAACCTAGAGTATGTTGGGGGGGAAGTTTGAGAGGGAAAACACACTTTTGGGAAAAAATTAGAAATTTTCAATTTTTAGGGTTTTTCATTTGCGCGATTCTAGGTGGGGGGACCTCTAAGTTTGGGCCCAAGAGGTAGGGGGACAAGAGTAGTAATTAGGCCCCATTAGCAAACCAAAGCCTAGGCCCCCTAGGGTCAAAGAAGTAAAAAATGTGCACCCAGCCCTCTTCCTATTGGTCCATTCCTAATCAAAAGTTAATCCAAGAGGCCCTCTTTGGGTCCAAAAAATTCCTAATGAGATGAAGCCTCTTAGTGAAAATTGTTTATGCCCTTAGTTTTAAGACAATTTCTCTATAGCAAGCTATATATTGAGTGAGATTTAAATTCTTTTGTTCCATATAACAATTATCCCACTCCTCCCGATTCCGATCTTCTTCATTTTCAGGAAGACATTCCATGAATGAATCCCGAGAATCGGGTACTTACCTAGCTTCCGCTAAACTCATCTACCACCACTTATAAGCTTTACCTTGTAAGGATAGCCTAGCTTCAATGGGGTGGTTATGATCAGGCACATTTCTTAAAAGATGCAAATCTTACCATTTTTGTAAAAAAGTATGGACCGTATCTTTATTTCTCTCCTTCTCTTCTCCACTAAAAGTGGGTGCCTTTAAACCTTTGAATACCATACGCTGGTCTCTAGTTTTGGGAGCCTCTTCAACTATGGTTTCATTCCTTTCCCTCATCAATGTTTTTAGATATTTCTTTTACTCCCAATCCTTCCCCTCCCATAAGGAGCTAAGAAGACCCGTCATTTTTTCAAGTTTATTCTTTATATTAGATATTTTTCCTTTCATTTCCTTTATTTCTATACCCTCATACTCATTAAGATCTAAATCTTGCATATATTGTTTTTGTAATATCCTCTTCCATGTGGAAAGAGGACATTAGGTTTCCCCTCTTCTCCCCATTTTCATCCTTCCCACCTTGAGAAGCCATTTACTCTAACAATAAGCAAAATGGAAAGTTTCTAAAGCAAAAAAGATACAACACAATGACTTACTTGGTTGGGTAATTATGAATTGTCTCAAATAATGTGAAGAAACATTCCGTTAATTCCTCCTTATTGATATTTGCTTCAATGATTCTTCAAGGTTGTCATGTACTCCACTTGCTTCATGTAGAATCTCCGAAGTATTCCCAATTTATTAGACAAGAGGTATGCTCAATCAATTAGGCAAGAGGTATGCCCAATCTATTACGCAATAAGTATTTGTATGGAGAAGATTTGAGAAATATGAGGATTATGGAAATGAATAGAGAAGAGATTAAGGAGTAGAGATTAGAGTTAGCAATGAGTAGCTCAATGGAAACATGAAAGAGATAGAACTTAGCTCTGATACCAATGTAATGCTCCTTGCATCATAAGCTTGATGACTTGTAAGACTATAACTTTGATTCTCCACCCCAACCATATCCCAAAATGGACCCTAAACACATGGTTATATAGGCCTAAGTGATGCATGACCTTCCAACTTCAGCACCTTGACCTTTCATTGGCTAGGCATGGCCCTTTTATTATAATCCGATGTCTCCTCAACTCCCCCTAGAAGGGGGCGCCCACTTCTGTGGCCTTTGGGCTTCCCTTATACACCATCTATATCCCTTTTACTTTAACCTTAATGCCTATTAACCATTGCTTTAGGTATTTCCAATTTGAAATCCCCTGTACCTTATTTATATGTAAACCTTTCACATATAAATAATATTTTCTAGTCTTACCTTATAGTGTTTCTTAATCAGTCTCTTAACACCCTGATCCCGCCTCTTACACTATCTACAAGAGATAGGAGTCCCATCTAACGTGGTTTAGAGCATCATTCCCCTCTATGAGTCCGTCACACTGGATGCGTGAGAGTCCTAAGAGGTACATCACATAAGATTTCTAACACTATTGGGGTGAAATAGGGCTGCCCTCTATCACCCACTCTTTTTGGCCCTTCATTAATGAGATCTTGAGCTTCATTGAGGGATTAGGTGAGGCTATTCCCACAGTGTGGCAGGCATATTGATCCCCATACTACTTTATGTAGATGACATCGTCCTCTTCTCATATTCAACCAAGGGGCTTCAGAGACAGTTGGATACCTTACAGGACTTCTACACTCAGCGGGACCTCTCTGTTAACCTTGGTAAAACCAAGGTAATGGTCTTCAATACTTCTCGCTCCTTCACATCCAGATTGAGCTTCACATATAGAGGGGATCTTGTGGAGATTGTCTTATTCTATAACTACCTTGGTGTCACTTTCAATGGCCCACACTTCACCATGCTTCCCACAACATGCCAAAGTGACACGGGGATATACAACTTTGAGCATACTTGAGCAGCAATGCTTTTAGGCACATTTCCAGGAGCCGAAGACGAAGGGTTGGCTTTTTGACACCCTTGTCACACCAACCTTGATGTATGAAAGAGACTTCTAGGGACTAGATTTATCCGATGAGGATTGGCAGAGCGAGTTGAGAGGCTCTAGGTCATGATGTTCTCCCTTATGATCCGGAACAAACCATCAATCCCACACCAGATTATCCAAGCAGAGTTTGCTACAGCCCCGATGGTAGTGGACGCACTCTTCCAGATAGTCACATACCTCCATCACGTCAATCACATGGATCCCCATAGGTACCCCGAGGCTTGCCCTGGAGTCCTCGAGACAGCTATCACTAGAGGGTGACTCTGGAGTATGGTTGCCTTAGTTTCCACTTGGTTCTTAGTATATGGGCTCCACATGGACCTCCTACCACCTCTTTAGTACAGTTTGGAGTCCCCTTTTCTCTAGCTCTCTCATGAGGATACCAACCGAGTTATCAGGGTAGATCTTCTCAGCCTCTACACCCATTGCACATGGATCACACCTCCGGATCTCCCAACGAAGATGCACTTATACAGAGATCACTTCCTCATGCTCACTGAGGATGGATTTATCCAGCAGTTGGGGCTACCTAAGTGTTCACATGTTCCATGCCACGTAGATTGCGATTGGCTAGATATGGGTTTCATTTCACTACTTGAGAGTGGAGACAAGTAGAGCTGAGCGCATCTTCTAGCCAAGAAGCTCATACGCAAACCCAGAGAGGAGAGGATTTGCTAATTATGCCACATAGAGGTTGAGACGGAGGAGCATTATTACATATGCCGCTACTTAGTATACTATGAGATCCGTGGGAGGTTTCACTGTTTTGTGAGGGATTTGGTCCACTCTCTAGGATCATTGACTTCCTGGACCAGCATTGAGTAGGCCTCTTCCTACTTGAGTTCCGCAGACACAGGGACACTTTCTTGAGAGAGCTTTGGCCCCAGCCACACCCCACCCCCTCCCTCGCCAAGCAACCATCACCTGTTTCTTTCAGACCCAAGTAGTGGAGGACACCGATACAATGGATCTTGAGGACCCACTTTAAGCTGCTTTGGACCCACCTTGCATGAGAGAAGCTACCTCGGATTGGGCCTCCACACTCCAGCATACCTGATGCCCCCGGCCTCCTAGATGTTGGCCATGATCCCCTCATCAGCGCGCCAGATCCAAGACATGCTCCACCGCCATTGAGCTACCTTTCCATGTGACATAGGTGAGGGAGAAGAGTGGTATACCATCTACTGGGGGATGATGGTCCTCTCATGTTTCTATGTCCCTAGTATTCCATGATGAGTTTCCATGGACAGTTTTGTATCACCTGTGAGATAGCTATGTTTATTTTTTGTTTCTGTTTTATTTTCCATTCCATGATGAAATATGCCATGGACATTATTGTATCACTTTGGTCTCATAGGCCCATTGGGTCTTTAGTAGATGCTTAATATATATATATATATATATATATATATCTCTGTGTGTGTGTGTGTGGATCAATCAAACCAAATAAGTATTCATGGGGGACTTGGAGATAAAGCTCCATTCGGCATAATGCCTCAAGGACGTGAAGAAGACATGCACCATACATGTGTATGTGGTGGCATGGATATAGAAGCCGAAAATGTCATACAAAAGGACAGAGAAGGCGACGATTCCGCTGCACAAAAAGGGCGGTTGAAACCCCATGTGGAAGAGATGCTAAATCTTCCTATAGGCTCGAATCTCTCCGATCTCAAGACCAACTACATCCTCCTACAAATTTCTACACTGCTAGCCTTATCCTCCTCGACAATACAATCTTGGGGCTCGCCGTCCTTCCCCTTGAAGAAATCACTTGCTCACATGACCCCACCACACCAGCAAACCCCTGTGTCTCACTAGCACGTGGTAGCGCTTCATCGGCCAAGTCCAATGTCCATCCTTGTAGTACCAAGGCATTGTCAGCTTCTCCGTCCACATACCATCTCTGGCAAGAATCTTGGCAACAATAGAGTCAAAATCTCCTCTACACGCCTTGCTAACTGTGACCTGGTTGATCCTTGTCCCACCTTTAGTTTTGTCTTCCACCCTACCTCATAAGGCTCATCTTTCATGTCCTTCGTCACCTTAATGTTCATCTAATCGCTCACACACCACCAGGCCATTTTTAATACGTTTCTCTCAATTTTGAATCCATGGGAATTTTTGTCAACACATTAAAATTATGTATGGTTTTATTTTTGTCTTCCTCTTTCTAAATTGAGAGATGTTTTTTTTTCAAAGAGTAGAGTCATCAGTTCATTATATTTGAGTAGAGTCAATAAGCACCCAAGATGCAATTTTTTAATTAATTATTATAAATCAATTATTGCTTCCATGTGAGTTAATTGGAGTTCTAAGGTTCAATTTGCACTTTTTTTTTTCATGTGTTAACACGTGTTGTCTTCTGCATTTTTTTTCCTTGTTAACGATTGCATGGCGATGTTGCTGCCTCCATTCTGGGGATTGCTCTGCTGGTTACTGACGCCGCTTCTTTGTGGTTCTTCTGCAGGTTTCTTGTGATGGTGGGGATTGCTTTATTGATTGCTGATGTCGTTTCTTGGTCATTCTTTTGCATATTTCCCATCGTGGTGTGGCCATCGTCACCTTCTCTATTCCTTGTACACAGTTTGATGTTCACGACAATTGCAAAACATGTTGTCTTGCGATGGTCTCTTTCCTTCTTGACGGTTGCATGGTGATCTTGCACCTCAATTATGGGGATTTCTCATGTCATGCTTTGTTGGTTGATGTCACTTGTTCGTGGTTCTTTTGCACGTTTCTTGTTGTGGTGTGGCTGTCACCTTTTTTATTTCTTCTAGGCAATTTGATGTTTGCGACAATTGTGGTTGACAGGCCGTTTGTTATTGGTTGGCGCTCATGTATGCTGGTTCCTTCTCATGTTCTCAAATGTGCATGCTCATGTATGGTCTGTTTCTTATTTCATTGTTTGTTTGCCAGGATCGTCTAGATGGTGGCATCTAATGCATGCGTTCGTGATTGTAGGTGTATCAGCTTTGACGTGTTACTGTGCATGGCTCTGCATGTTATGCTATTGTCTACTGTGGCTCTGCGTGCACTCCCCGTGCATGCAGCATGTGGCGGCTCTGCTGTATCACGTCTACTACTTCTTCATGTGCTTTTGACTATGGCACGTAGAAGGTTTCCTCTCCGTGACGCCTCATGGATAATACCAAAGACAGGGAATGGTATGGAGAGGAAGAAAGCACTAGAGCTATTTGAAAAGTTATGAAAACTCCACACCTCACATAATGCATGGATGTAGAGACTATTTTCTATATGGATACAGGTATCAGGAAATACTTCTTTGGAACTGATGGGCCAGTCAATAATTCTATAAGAAACTCGCGTGCTCAACAACATGATGAAGGAACGAGTCGGGAACGAGTCGGCAACATCCAATCATGCTTGATTCTGACAAGTATGATGAAGAAGAAGACTTTACCAATGCTCACTTCTCGGGTGCTTGAGAAAACATCAAGATTTAGAGCTGATGGACATGACTTTGTCCCTCTCACACCTACTACTCAAAGGTTCACAGGGCTAGGAAAAGATGATGCTTGTTTCTTGTAAATTTGTCCATGTCACACTTGGCTTCATCTTGGTTTCGAGTTCATCTGCGTTGCGCTTGTAATTTGCACTTTGTGTAGAATCTGGACTTTGAGAGTAAAATGGTGAGAGGAATGGTTGTAAAATTCTGATAACGAGTAATGTGTCTCTCTGTGTTTTCATCGCGCTCTTCTGAAATTGCATGTGGTTTTAACGTGTTTTAACGTAAAATTCTGATAACGAGTAATGTGTCTCTCTGTGTTTTCATCGCGCTCTTCTGAAATTGCATGTGGTTTTAACGTGTCTTTCTTGGCAGTGTAAGTACTAATACGCAATTGTTTGATTTAATTGTTCTAATGTGCCTTTAATTAATGCCACGTAATATGCATACAAAAATTATTAATATTATGAAGCTGCCCACGGGAAAAAAGAGATTGAATGCCAGAGCTGCCTTCTCCGTCTGCTATCTCCTGCACCACTCTGCCGCACTCAACCCAGAACAGAGGATTCTTGGGTTTGATTGAGCGTGAAGCGACAAAGGTTGAACTACACAGCAACAGCTCATCACACAGGGTTGAGGTCAGGGAGGAGGGTTGCCGACGGTGCTGATTCATGCAGTTCCATAGGTCTTTCCTCCGTCATCCAAACTTGGATAGGGTTCGAGTTTGCTGCAGTTGCACCTCTCCGAGGCACCTCCAGGTCAGAACTTACATTCATCAAATCGTTCTAAATTTAAAAAATTAAGTTCAAACGAATGGGGAGGTCGTTGATCAAGGATCAGACGGGGCAGAGACCCACTCTGACTCTCAGAGACATGGAAGGCTCAGTAGCAGGGCTGGTCCAAGCCTTCTCATCTGGAGAATATTTAAGGAAACCAATAGGGTCGTGGCCCCCGCTCAGCTCCAAAGATAAAGGGCCATGGATGAATGACACTGAAATGGATCTGAGACTCCAGCTAGAGGAAGCCCATTGCCAAATACACGTCCTCAACAGTCAGATAGGAGAAGCAAATGTTCAGAAGGAAACTCAAATACTCCCTGAGGATATCATGGAGCAAGATACCAATCACCTCACCAACGAAGGCTCCACTACTGTAAAAGTTAATCTCCCTCTAGATTTACTTCGGGATGTGGAAGCGGACTACTCAGGAAGATGTCTTATTGGCCTACTATTCGGCCCTAGACCTCCGGTGGACCACCTTAAAAAATGGATGGAAGATACGTGGAGGCCATTGGACATAGAAATTGAAGCTGTACAAATCCTAAAGGGTACTACCTTTTCCTATTCAAAAATAGATCAATGGCTCTCAAAATTCTGGGAGCAGGCCAATGGATGTTCAGGAACGCACCCTTCTGCTTTTTCAGGTGGACAAAAGAGTTCTCAGCAAGTGGGCCTAAGCTCTCCACTTGCCCTGTTTGGATTGAGCTCCTAGATTTGCCTTACCACATGTACCCATGGACTGAGAAAATTGTAGGCTCCCTTGGAAGGGTTCTTGGTCATAGACCAAAGTCATTTATCAACCCATCCTGGCACCCTCAAGTGCTGGTTGAGATAGACCTGGACAAGCCCTTAAAGGAGTCCATTTCTATCAACTGTGGAGATTTCAGTATAGAGCAAAAAGTTCTTTATAAGCATCTCCCGAATGCATGCTTCCATTGTGGAATGAAAGGGCATGTCATCAAAGAATGTCCCTCAAAAGCTCCTTCTAAGGGCAATGCTCCACAAAGAAATGTAGATTAGAAGGGAAAACAGTCCAACCTCGGATTTGCCTTACAAAAGGACTCAGCTATGAAGGATGTGCAAGCTAACGCAGCCTCTACTTCAACTGGTAACCCGTCCACCTTGGAAAACCCTTCCGGTAGCGACTCCCATATAGGGAAGGGTAAGAACGATGGATTTATTCCACCCCCTAAACGAAAGACCTTCAAACAGAAGAAGAAGAACTCATCCAATCCCAAAGCTAACTTCTATTCCCTTCTGGACAAACTTGATCTTTCAGACTTAGATGAGGAATTTATAGATTCAACTCCAGTTAATCAGCTCAATCTGGACCATTTGGCCTCTGAGCTGGCTAAACTGGAAGATACCCAAAGTCAAGAAGAGGATGACTCCATGCAAGAGAGAACGAAGGAGCAGCAACAAAGACAAAACTCTACCTCAGACAATGCCATGGACATATCCATAGATCTCAAAAGAAACCATGTACAAATGGAGGGTTCCCCCAAAGATGCAAATAAGAATAGAAGACAGAGGAAACAAAACCAAGCCCCCCCTCCATGAAGATATTGTCTTTGAATGTCAAAGGTCTTACAGACCCTAATAAAGGGAAAAAAGTTAAGGCATGGTTGAAACAACATGGCAATGTCGATGCTGTAGTGTTGACGGAGATTCAAGTCTGTGGAGATAATCTCATCCAAAGACTGAATGCAATAGATAAAAATCTCATATGGATTTATACCGCTCACCCTCAAGGCTCTCGAGGGGTAGCTTGTGGGTTGCACCCTAGATGGGAGAATCAGATTAGAGATATCCAAGTCGACCTTTTTGACCAGTGGGTGGCGTTTGAACTTGAGGATTTTGTTCTGATAGGCATGTATGCAAACTGCTCGCAGACTCAAAGAGCTCGTATTTGGAATTCAGTCATGCAGAAGTATGATGAACCTGTCATTCTGATAGGAGACCTGAATATAGTAGAACTAGAGGAAGATAGATTCAATAAACTGGGGAAGCTTATCTCAGGAGCGGAAAAACTTGCTTGGAGCAAATGCAAGGAATAGCTCAACCTAGTTGACATAGGACTACCAGGACAATTTACTTGGCAAAACTATGGAACAGGTGATTTATTAAGGAAGGCTAGAATTGATAGATGCTATGTCAGTCAGGAAGTGTGCAAAATGTTTGTTACTGTGGAATGCAAAGCCATTTTTGACACTTGCCTGTCAGATCACTATCCCATTCTAGCATCTCTGGAGAAAGTTGATGAGAAAAAGTGCTGCAAGTGGTTCCATACGGACCCTTCCCTCTTTAAACTCCCCATGGTACAAGTAGAAGTGAAGAGAATATGGGATCATTTCTTTAGCTTAGGATTGACCCCCGCTAAGGCATGGTCTCTGGCAGTGAAGTCCACGCAATCCTTGCTCATTTGTGCCAGGAAAGGAGTCAAAAAGATAAGAGAGAAGAAGAAAAAAGAGTGTCTGGAAGAGATTGAAAAACTTGAGAACAGGGTCAACCTTGGTGATGTCTCTGCTCAGACTGCCCTGAGGGACACTAGAGCCCACCTCCATAAAATAGAAGACAAAGAACTAGAGGACAGTGCCTTGTTTTTCAGAGAGTGGTGGGCTGGTAAAGCCGACAGACCATCCAAAGAAATGTTTCAAATGCTAAAAGTGAAACATGCAGCAGAGACCATCCCCCTTTTGAAAGACAGTTCAGGCATCCAATTGTGCTCCAATGAGGAGAATAAAGCTTGGATAGCCCAACACTTCCATCTGTGAAATCCTTTCACCCACCATCTCTGTCATTCATGGAACTTTGAACCTCTTGAGGCGATGTTGGAGCAAACTTCCGTCTTCTTATGTGGAAGAGAACCCCTTGCTGAAACCAATTGAAGCCCAAAACTCCATATACTCCTTTGATGACGGATGTCATTCTTCCCTAGAAAACTCATGGGTAAATCATGTATGCCTTGCAGATGCAAGATGCTAGACTGACTGCTAGGATGACTACTATGCTGATGCAAGCAATGCGCAACCCTATATGCTATGCAAGAATGCAAATGGATGGGTTATTGATGCATGCCTAAGGGGAAAACCCTAAGGATGGCCTACAAGATCCTGAGGACTGGATTTAATTGAGCGGAAGTGACTAACATGCTGACTTACTATAACTAAATGACCTCCATGTCACTTGTACACCAACTGGCTGTGCACGTGACACAACATCTTCGGTAGTAACGTTATACCTGCAAGGAATAAGCATAACAAACTTGCTAAAATGATCAACAATTGTCAAACACTGCGTATTACGCTTACCCGGACTGGGAGGTAGATTCGTCACAAAATCCATAGATGTATTGTGGAAAGGTCCTTTGGGAATAGGCAATGGTTGTAACAACCCATAGAGAGCTTTCACCTTTTGGCAAATCAAAGAGTGTTGCACATGAGTGAACATGTCTTGCGTCATTCTAGGCCAATAAAATTGCCACTGTAACTTCTCCAAAATCAAGTTCATGCTCCTATGACCGCCAATAATGGCATCATGTGCATCGCGGAGAAGAGTTGCTTGAAATTGTTTCAATACACAGAGGTGACCTTTATAGAAAAGCCAACCATCATGTATCAAGAAGTGGCATGGTCCCGAAAGAGTGCATAGAGTGGAAGGAAGATAAGCACTAAGTGTGCTGATCTTAGATGTAAGAGAGAGAGAGAGAGAGAGAGAGAAAATGAAATGATATATTAACGTCTTCAAAAGGCCAAAATGACCTATGAGACCAAAAAGGTTACAACAATTGGTGGATCTGATACAATGTCTGTGTAAGAAAAGCTAAAAACAACTAACTGAAACTGAAATAACTATGAGGAAAAGTACGGTACTAGGAGCTCCTAATGGATAACATCTGGGAAGAAAAACTCCAGCAACAAAGGTAAGCATCATACACATCACTATCCAAAGAAGTCTCTCATCGGTCGATGGCGGATATCCTCAATGTCCTCCATGGTGAGTACTCTGACTGGACGTCTCCCATGCCGTGCTAGTATGGTCCTGATCCTCTGTTGTAGTCTTCGCCGGTGTCGAGATGGGCCTCTCATCTTGGGGCGACTGGACCGCCCCAGCTCTATAGCCCGATCAATCAGTGTACCTCTAGTGCGGCTATACTCTGGGGCTAGCTGCAATGCCTGCTGGCCTGACTGCTCAATCTCTGGTCGAAAGAAGTCTGTAATCTGCCTCTGTAGGTGTCTCTCCCTCTCAAGAGACCCTCTCTATGTCTACGAAGCTCCAGCAAGTATAATCCGAGGCATCTCTGATCCTGGTATCTCATGACTCTAGAAAGTGGTCCAAAACCCTCTCTAAACAGGCAGTGAAAACGGCCTCGTATCTCATAATATACTGGACAGTGACATATGTAATGTAACTCTGTCTCTGGCTCCATCTGGCATAGCTGACAAATCCTGGCCTCAGCTGGTACTCCTCTGAATCTGCCAGTCTCAATCTCTAGCTGGTGTGAGGATGTGCGCATCTGACCAATAGCACACCGTACCCCATGAGAAAGATGAGTATCCATGTAGCTGGGTCTAATCACAAACCCATCCTGCGTGAGCTGGAGAAGATGATCTCTATAGAAAGCCATCTTCGTACCAAGCTCCTGTGTCGGCTGTATCCATGTCCTCCTAGTGTCCAGCTGAATCAAGTCCTGCCTGATAAGTCTGGTAATCTCTGCCCGTGTGAGAGAGAGGGAGGGTGCATCCAGGGAGTACTGAAATGGAGGTAGCCTTTCCATACTAAAGCCATGCAACTGGAACCAAGCTGTCATCTGTGCATACCAACATGATCCGTCTCCCTGTGATGCCAACTGTCGTGAAGACTCCAGGGCTAAGCGAGCATATCTGTCTCTAGGGAGAGCCCAAGTGCTATGTATAAAGGAGACTGATCAAGTGAGTGCCTCTACTACCAATGGGGGGGCAGCCATCTCTGCACGGATAATATCATGTGGTACGGAGGCCTTGGCCCTAATCATCCGGGAAATCATAGAAACCAAGGGCCTCTCCATATGTCTCCATCCATCAGTGCTACCAGCTCGGCTGTGGTGATCTACTGAGGGTCCCCATATCTCCACTCCATACAGCATGGCTGAAGTGACCAAAGTGTCAAAGAGCCAGAGCTTTGTTCGAGGTTCCTGAAACTGAACCTGCGAACACATCCTCTCTAGTCTCCCCAATGCTGCATAAGCTCTGGTCAATCTGGTCTCCGCTGCTCTCCTCCAGGAAAATAGTGGGCCACTGAAAACCACACCAAGGTAAGTATATGCATCTGTATACTCCACTGTCTCCTGACCATATGTAAAGGTGGGTACTGACCTCCTAACCCACTGTGCTGTGGTGTTAAACACCATCACCTTGGTTTTACCAAGGTTAACAGACAATCCACTGTCCTGTGCAAAGGTGTGCAATGCATCCAAATGACGCTGCATCCCCTCTGGAGAATCTGAGATCAGCACAATATCATCAGCATACAATAACAGCGGAATCCATGTCCCTGCTAGCTGTGCTCCTCTGTCACCCTCCCGCTCTACATAGTCTGAAACCTCATCCACGTACATCCCAAATAAGGTAGGAGAAAGGGGGCAGCCCTGTTTCACCCCAATAGTGGAGTGAACCATCTCAGATATACCCTGAGTAGTACGTACCTGCCCCACAACTGTCCTGTATAAAGCCATGATTCCCCAAATCAGCTCTGTGGGCACTCCCATCTCCTGTAGTCTGCGCATCAGTTTGGCTCTCGGTACTGTGTCAAAAGCTTTGCGGAAATCCACAAAGCAACAATAAATCCTCCTGCCATATAATCTGCCCTCCTCAATAATAGCTCTGAGTGTCAAGATATGGTCAAGAGTGGAGAAACCTCTCCTGAACCCTGCCTGCCCTGATGCACGTATGCCCTCTCTCTCTGCCCATCTACTCAACTCCTGCTCAAGAATAGATGCATATAATCTAGCCAATGTGTGACCAATCATGATGGTACGATAATTCCCAGGAAACATGGGTTCCCTTGACTTGAAGATAGGCACAATCGTGGACATATTCCAAGTCTCAGGAAAACCCTCACACATGGCTCGGTTAAACATCATAGCAATAAGCTCTGCAAGCATATCTCTGGCATGAATAAAGTGCTCTGCTACCAAACCATCATGATCATATGCTCTCCCAGTCCTCATCCTGTCAATAGCTTTCCTTACCATCTCAGCAGTAAAGAAAGCACATGTCTCTGGGCATGGCTCCGATGGGTCTCGCAGGGGCGGCTGTCCTGCTGCTGTGTACAGGGATGCTGCATACTCACCCCAAATCTCTGTGGAGGTAATGGCTGGTGATGGTGAATGCTCATGGAATAGTCTCTATGCCTCGCCTGAGTCCTGACTCATAAATAACTGATACAAATCCCTCTCTAACTGAGCAAGATAAGCCCTCTTCTTGCGTCGCACTAGGTGCCGGAAGGTAATTCGTGACTGTCTGTGAGTGGTAACACCCATGAGCTCTCTCTGTAATCTGATCCTCATCTCTCTGCACTCCTCATCATACCAACTCTTCTGGGGCATGTTCCCAGATCGTCTCCGTGTAGGCTGACTATGGGGATATGCCTCTGATGCTGCAGCATGAAGCGTATCTATCAATATCTGAGTGAGCTCATCTAATGGCCGTCCTGGCTCCTCGGCACATAAGCGTCTGTACATCTCATCCGTGTACACGGTGTCAGTCTCCCTCGTAAAGGTATAACGAGTGTGTGTGGAGACCTGTCCCAATGGAGCGGTGCTCAACTGAAATGTAAGAGTGAAGGACAAGATAGCATGATCCACTGCTATTCCAACCGGCCTAGTGCCTACCATAAAATCCTGAAAAGAGGGAATGAGACTGGGCTGAGCCATAACATAGTCCACTGTACTAGCACCATGCCTATGTGGAAAGCAAGTGAAACCGCCCGATGTCGGGAATCTCTGTAGGCCATTCAGGATGGCCAGTCCATGTGCAGTCCCCATGTCTATCAAATACCGCCCATACACTGTATGCTCCTCATCCTGTGAGAGTCTAGATAGGCCCATATCCCTAACATCAAGCTCCCTCAACATCTCCTCTGAGGTATCATAAAATACTGTCTGGTTATGGGCGGTCCTGGCATTGAAGTCCCCCAGGAGAATGATGTCACCATCCCTGGAGAACTCCCAAATGTCATCATCCAAAATAGAAAAGGGAGACTGCCCGCTAGGTGATGCATACACTGATGTACTAGGAGCAAAATAGCATATAGCAATGTAGAGATATCTGCCCGTCTCTGCCCTCAGTCTAACCCACATGTATCTAGCCTGCTCATCTCTGCGGACTATATGTATCAGTGGCTGTAGCTCCTCTCTAAACAATACTGCCACTCCTCCTGAGCCCCGTCCTCTATGCTCTGAACGAGTCTCCTGTCTACAAGCTGTCTCCCATCGGTATCCACTAACATGTGGCATGGACTGTCCAGGAGCCTGATGCGTCTCACAGTAGAAGATGATGTCCCTCCCAGTGAAACTATCCTCAAAAGCCCCTACATCAAGACGTAGAGATCCATTACAATTCCAAGTAGCAACTTTGAGTGTAGTCCCATAGGTCTCGCGCCGTCATGAAGAGCGCCTCTCCATAATCACCACTCTACCATCTCTATAGAAGGCCACTTTCCCTTTCTCTCGGGCTGCCCTTATCTCTGGCATAACTTCTTTCATGTGGGCAAGTTGCGAGAGTGTGAGGTCATCTCCAAGAAATATTCCCGTCTTCTTGAGTGTAGGACGTCTCTTCAAGAAGTCCTTCTTCGCTTCCATGGAGGGGAAATGAATGATAAGTGCTCTCTCCTTAGAAGATTCGCCACCACTACCTTCTCTCTTCTTTCCCACTCTCCATGCCTTTGTGTGCGTGGCTTCAATGCCCATCATAGAGAAGAGCTCCTTGGTTTCCCCTTCCGCATCATCACGGTCTTTTAGACCGGACACTCGTACATGTAAGGCCCGGGTCTTCCTCCTTTGCTCCTCTTCAAGGGTCATGTTGATGATGGTGGGAGTGGGGATGGGTGGCGATTCTTTACCTTTCCCTTTCTTGGCGACCTCGATCCATTTCTCCGCCTTGTCCATCTTCTTTTGTGTCTTTGTGATCACCTCCACCCATGAAGATGTCTTCTCTTTATGTTGCTCCTCCTCCTCTTGAATGATCCTCATCCTCAAGATTGCTTTTTGAAGTGGCTGCCAACTCCTTTTTGAGGGCTGAGATTTCAGCCGCTTGACTCTTAGCATGCAATTTGGCCTCCACTAGTTCCTCCTTTAAAGCTGAAATCTCAGCCTCTTGCTTGGAAGATCTCTCTTCGAGCTCTTGGATTTTGTCAAATCCCTTCTCGAGTTTGGAGAGGCGGTTTATGATTGCGGTGACGGAAGAGTCGACCATCTTCTTGTTTTCTTTGATAATTGTGCCGAGCTTGTCCTCCACCTTCACGAGCTCCTCTTTAAACCCGGTCTTGGTCATGACTTTTTGCATTCCCACAGCCAATGGACTGAAAATTAATCCATGACACAGGAGCAAAACAGCAGCAACAGGGGGGGTTCAAGTCATGTAGGGAAAAGGGGAAAGAGAGGAGAAGAGAGTTATGTTGCTGCCTTGGGGGCCTGAGGAAAGGTGGGTGGGAGAAGGAACGGTGAAAAACAGGCACAGGGCGGCGAGAAAAACAGGCACAGGGCGGCGAACAGAGGGCAGGGCGAAGGGAGGCGGAAAGACAGGCAGGCAAACAGTGAAGAGGGGGGGGGGCACAGGGCGGTGCAGGGGCGAAGGGGGGCAGGGCGGTGAACAGCGAAGCGAAAGGTGGGCGCAGCGGGAGGGGTGGGCGCAGCGGGAGAGAGAGAGAGAGAGAGAGAGAGAGAGAGAGAGAGAGAGAGAGAGAGAGAGAGAGATATGAAGCAACTAAGCTGAATATACTGCAATGAAAGCAATCCCAAGCAAGAGACATAAAGGTCTCATAAGTGAGGGATACAAAAGATGACCAAACTATTGAAAAGTGAAGAGGCTAGCCCACCTATATATAGGTCATGAGGGGCTGGCCGACTGGAACAAAAGAATTGGCCGATTGGACAAACAGGAGCTGGCCGACTGGAAGAGCATCACCCGACTTGGGAAACCGGAGACTTAATCTCGAAAAGATCTGCAAATGCCTTCCAAACTTCATGTGCAGCATTTGTTGTATGCATATGAGAGAGAAAAGAATCTTGACAATTCAACATTAGAAAGGAGAAAACACGACGATCATTTGCATGGCAAACATCAATCTGTGCCTGAGTCACACCAACGGTAGAAAGGGTGGGAGGGGTGGCATTGGCAGCTGTAACAAGCCGGTCCCAGAGATCCACTCCACGTAAGGCTGACTTCACCTTCACCTTCATAGTTGGAGCCATCCAACTTTGCAGACTTAGAGAACATATGAAGGGTAGTTGGGGCAGCCATCACTAAAACTCGGGCTCAATCTCAGAAGGAAAAAAAGGCACACCTCAGAAGACGAAAGTGTCCTCCACAGGTACCGGATGCCACCAAGCCTCAAATCAGCAAACTGACTGCTGCAAATAACCTGTAGATGAAGAAATGCAGCACAAACAGTACTGCTGCCCTGAAATAGAGCAGGCCGACAGCTGTACAGGAGTCCCAAGGGTCAAATCTGATGAAGAGTCACCACAAATCTGCAATGGTGAAGCGCCTGGAAGAGGGCAGACTGACCAGCAGCAAAACTGAGAAAAAATTGCAGAAGAGAAGGTGCTGAAAACAGGGCAGAAACTGGGGCAGTAGAGTAAACTCTGAACCTAGAGCGATGATACCATGAAAGAGTACACAGAGCGGAAGCAAGATAAGCACTAGAGTGTGCTGATCTGAGATGTGCAAGAGAGAGGGAGATATGAAGCAACTAAGCTGAATATACTGCAATGAAGGCAATCCCGAGCAAGAGACATAAAGGTCTCATAAGTGAGGGATACAAAAGATGACCAAACTATTGAAAAGTGAAGAGGCTAGCCCACCTGTATATAGGTCATGAGGGGCTGGCCGCTTGGAACAAAAGAACTGGCCAACTGGACAAACAGGAGCTGGCGACTGGAAGAGCATCACCCGACCTCGGGAAAATACCAGGAAATGGGGAAAAATAGGGTGAAAATAGGGGTGGCCAGGCCACAACCAAGGGCCATAAAAGGGATCAAATGTGGACACAATACATGGGCTGAATATGGGGATGAATATGCTAATAGGTCTTGTGGCGTCCAATGCCTGTACCCATTGAGTACCGAATTCCATGGAATTTGCGTACTTGTCCTTCATCTCGTCTAGTCTTGTACCAACGAGATCCATCCGTGTGGATTGGATGTGGGACACGCCCACAACCAAGGGCCATAAAAGGGATCAAATGTGGACACAATACATGGGCTGAATATGGGGATGAATATACTAATAGGTCCTGTGGCGTCCAATGCCTGTACCCACTGAGTACCGAATTCCATGGAATTTGCGTACTTGTCCTTCATCTCGTCTAGTCTTGTACTAGCGAGATCCATCTGTGTGGATTGGATGTGGGACACGGTTCCTTTCTTGCTCAAGGCGTCGGCCACTGGGTTGGATGATGACAAGAGCTGCGCTACACCCGGGCCATGGAGGCTAAGGGCGATAACCTTTGGACTTTTAGGTTATGAATTTAGATAGGACAGGTGTAATTCTTGACAGAAAGTGGCTTTATGGGACAGGTCATTCCTTGTAGAGAAGCTTTTTTAATAACTCAATTTCTTTTGAGTTTGAAGGAAGAAAAGTTAAGCTCCAAGGTGAGCATGATGTTCCAAATTCACCTCTTACATGCTTGATGGATTTCAAGGATAAGTTTTTTGTTTTGCTGATTTTTTAGTATTTATGCATGTGTTTTGCCTAACGGATTGCCTCCTAGTAGAGAAGTAGATCATTGTGTTGATCTAGTGCTTGCTAGTGCACGTGTTTTTAGATCTTATGGCTTAGTAAAATAGAACAAGAGGACACAGAGAGACAAATGGCTGAATGTTTGTGGAAAGGTCAAATTCAGCCTAATAGCTCTCCTTGGGCTTTGTTAGTTTCATTGGTGAAGGATGGTTATATGTGTTACTATTGAGCTTTAAATAAGATCACAATAAAAAATGAATAGATCACAATAAAAAATGAATATACTTTGTTTCTTATTGATGAGCTCTTTGACCAGCTTCAAGGAATCAAATATTTTTTGAACATAGATCTTTCATTTGTGTATCAATAGGTACCGAAATTGCTTTTTAGAACTCGACCATGACATTTTGTATGTAAAGGGCCAAAGATGCCTTGGGGCTGAATTTATACTCAAATAAATTTTGTAAATACATTTTTCGAGTAAGCTTAGAAAGAAAATGTATAAGCTAGGTATTGTTTGATTTTAGAACTGTCTTAAAAAAAAAAAACTAACATTTATAATCTTGACTTGTAGATTTACAAGTGGTGGCAATAGGCACTGGAACAAAGTGCTTAGGACAATCACGAATGAGTGCCTTGGGAGATGTCGTCAACGATTCTCATGCCGAAGTAATAGCAAGAAGAGCTTTGATAAGGTTTGACATTAAATCAATAATGAGGCATCTAGGGAACACAAGGATTTAGTATGGGGTATTGCATGTCACAAAGAACTGACCTTCATGTTTGCATGACTTTTTTTGTTTAGAGATTGGGTTTTGTGAATCCATGTGCTTGCTCTTAGTTCTCAATGAATCAATGATGATCAATGAATGAATGTGGCTAAAGCCTAGACTACTATTTATAGTGTCTAATGTTGGTGAGTTCGCTACCAACTCTACCAACCCTAAGAATAATGTCCAACTAGGTGTGTTCACACAATAACCCAATAACTTTGTCCGCACTGGGCTGCTCATTGGGCGCTTGGACACTATTACAAAGATCTGGCACAATAGCCCTTATAAACACATAAATCCAGCCACGTACTTGACCTCTGAGCTGGCCAATGGATAGAAGCATGTCCACATCACACTCAGGAGAGTGTGCACCGGACAAGGAGAGGACGAGGAGAAGAGGCCAAGTAGGGGTTGGGAACGCACAAGGGAATAGGATGGGGATCAGGGGTAGATGAGAAAGAGTGGAACAAGGCAGGCAGAAACAACAGTGTGGAAGAGGGCGGAGGTGAAAACAAGGGAAGCAGGAGAAGCAAGAAAGCATGAAGGGGCAGAGGTGAAAACATGGGTAAGCAGGGACAGAGCTGTGAAGGGCTAGGGTGCAAGCAGGGGAAGCCAAGGAAGGAAAACAGGGCTGAGTGCAAAGGTGGAAGAGAGAAAGTATGCAGCACCAGGGGGGGGTGGGCTGAAGGAAGGCGGGCCACAAAGCTAGGGAGAGTGCGCAAGGGGCTACGCGGAAGTGGGAGAGCCGAAGTCGCAGAAAAAATCAGGAGCTCTCTCTCTCCGGCCATTTGCTTCTTCTCATGAATGGAGAATCTTGTATTGTGTAACTTTAGTTTGATTGCATTCTCTTTTTTTTTGCACGATCCGTATTGAATACAAGGACAAATGCCTTACTTTATTGTCTTTCTAATGAGTAGTAGTGCTACCATTGAGTATCTCTATTCGGCATTGTATACATTTTATGCTAGTAATACATGGTAGATTAGGTCATCTCTCTCTAGTGTGTATTGAGCATGAAGAAGAAGCAGTTTGAACATGGGTTTAAGTCTTTGATTAGGTGCTAATCACATCATAAACACGCTTCTGCAAGCACCCATGCTACATTGGTATGAGAGCACTATGTTTTTGACAGCAGAAAGGCTGCAATTTTTTCTCTCATAAGGGTGTGGAGATGCATCATGAAGAACCCCATCACATCTACGTTATCACTCAGGTTTGCGTTTTTTGGCAGACGGCGCATCAGGTGGGTCTAGTGGTGGGCACTCAAAGGCCAGATCTGGGAGAGCATAAGGGCGGTCAAATTTAGAAAAAAATGCAGCCTATGCAGGCTGCAGGCCAGCATACAGTAGACGGCCATATACAACAGCAGAAGGGCGCCTCCAAGGGGGCGCTATAGGCAGGTCAGTTCGTGGACAGAGGGGCAGACAGGGCAGCATTTTACACATCTAGGGCTTCCCCCTCTCCACCCCCTTTTTTCTCCACCTTCCACCTTGTCTTCTTGGTTTAGCAACTCCTCAGTTCACTCTGTGCTTCTCAAGTAGTGGTTGACATCCTTTGGCTTCCCCTTTGTAACATGCAACGGAATTATGCGTAATAAGGGATCCTATCACACAAGTCTCACACCGCCTTCTTTATCCTGAGTTTCGTGAGTCTTTAGCAATCCTCTTTTATCACTTCAAACTTTAAGAGATGAGAGAGAGAGAGAGAGATAGATTTGTACACCTTATTGGGTCCCAAATTACCCACTGAAGGGCCCCCTCTATTGCTAGGAATATTTGCTTTATTAACTTTGAAGAGAATGACTTTGGATTGTAGATAAGCCAAAGGCAAGATCTCTGAAAGACCAAGAGTCGGGCTGAACTATACACGGCTGTAGAAGCACCAATGATGACCTATCTCAAGCCTATGCACTCTTCCCAATGGAATGTAGGAAGGCTGCAAATCTGAGGTTGATATATGAGTTGTTTGGAATGTTTCTAGGCTGTGTATGAATGTTGAAAATAAATGAATGCGGGTTACCTTCACCGGAGTGCTGTAGCAAAACGATGATGATATGAATGTTGAAAACTGATTGTATGTAGAAAACGCAAGGCTTTCTGAGGGCTGAATGCTGTAGACTGATGTGTTTTCTTGTTAGAGGCTGAATGCTCATGTGTTGATGCTCCTGGGTGCTGTAGGATGCAACGCTTGCTGAAAACGCTGATGAATGAAGTGCTCTATCGCTGTAGACTGAAAACGCTGCATGCTGAAGGGACTGAATACTGTGTTTTGTTGATGCAATGCTGAATGGTCAAATGTTTATGCTCCTTGTGCTGAAGGATCAAACGCTTGAAGGCTTTGATGCTGATTTATGAGATATGTATGAATGATGGAATGGCTGAACTATTTATATGCACAACATGAGCAAGTCGGCTGCTTGAAACTAGCCGACTACTTCATGTCCTGCCAATAAATGCATAAAGGTGATAATAATATGAAAAAATGCTAAATAAATACTAAAAAATGTGGAAAAAATACCAGATAAAGTTCTAATGCTTCTGCAATGGTCTAGATGGCCTAAATGCATATGGGAGGAATGCTATGGAAAAATGCACACATGTCCTGATGCAAACTCTAAGGCTTGTATGACATCTATATGCATGAATGATTCTCTCCAAGTGGGTTAAGGGACTTTAACTGACTGACTGACTCACTATGGCTAAGAAATGACCTACGTAGCTCATGCCTAACATATCTTGGACTGAGGATTACAATGGGGTCACGGCGTATGACAAATATCATCCTAAAGGGTTCTAATACTGTACAATGTTGCACCGATGATAATGAGCCATCTTGTCACCATGTACTAAAGTGCAGAGTACATGTGACATTCCCTCTTGCTTAGCTTAGCGGCAGGTTCATGGCTTCCAAGTAGTCCGCCAACAACTGGGGGTACTCTTGAAAGAACTCCTCATCTATAGTCAAACGGCTTCGTGGTACCTCGATCTCGGAACTTCATGTAGAACTGATGTATTCTTCGATCGGAACCATACTTCCAATGATGAAGAAGGATCTGCTCAGGCTTAATGACTTCTGCTTCGTCTACCACGTCTGGTTGCTGTTCATCTGAAACATCGAACACTTTTGGTCCAACATATGGTTTTAGCCAAGAAACATGAAAAACATCATGTATTGTCCAATTGTTAGACAACTTTAACTTGATGGATACATCACTTATCTTTTTAACTATCGGAAAGGGTCCAAAACTACGGAAAGAAAGCTTGGGACAGCGTTTGCTCACTTGTTTCAATCTTTGTTTCATGATGTGCAAATAGACCCATCCCCTTCCTTGAAGTGGACATCTCGTCTAGACTTATTTGCCTGTCTGCTATAAGCTTCTTGGCTTTGGTCAAGCGGTCTTTAACTTCATGGAGACATCACTTATCTTTTTAACTATCGAAAAGGGTCCAAAACCACGGAAAGAAAGCTTGGGACAGCGTTTGCTCACTTGTTTCAATCTTTGCTTCATGATGCGCAAATAGACCTAATCTCCTTCCTTGAAGCGGACATCTCGTCTAGACTTATTTGCCTGTCTGCTATAAGCTTCCTGGGCTTTGGTCAAGAGGTTTTTAACTGACTCAATGATTTCGGAAAATGCTTACGTCGTTTTGTCAGCCTCAATAGATGGAAACACCATTCTCGTCAAAAGAGAGGAGAAACGGCGACCAAAGGCTGCCTCATACGGAGTCTGTCCGACATTGGATGAATGAGTATCGTTCAAGATGGCTTGGACCAATGGAAGATAATGTTTCCATTTGGACTGCTTATCATGACAATATGACTTGAGAACATCAAAGGCCAATTGGTTATAGATTTCTGTCTGGCCGTTTGACTATGGATGGAATGCACTAGATAATTGTTACTTGGTTCCGCTCACAACCAGTACGTGAGAAATTCCACCGCCAACCTCTGAGTGTGTGCAAGTCCATTGTGATCTTTCTGTTGTCTACAAGCTTTCCATTTTTGCTCGAGACAACAAGCTTTCCATTTTGTCGTTGAGATAAATGCTATCAATTTTTCCATCAAGGATCTGCTCGCTGAAGCTCCCGCCTTCACCCTGCGCACGCTGCTCGCTGCTCGCCTGCCCTCCCTTGCGCCCCCTCTCCTTCCCCCGCCTGCCTGCCTTCGCTTCTGCGCCCCCCCCCCATCTCGCCATTGCGCCCCCCCCCCTCCTCGCCTGCTCGCCCCCCCCCCCCCCCCCCCCCCCCCGTCTAGCCTCTCCGGCTCGCATCCCCCCGCCTAGCCTCTTCGCCTATCTTCAGCAGCGCCCCGCCCCCCCTCCCTTCCTTGCGCGTTGCTGCCCTCCCCCTTTTTTTTTTTTTTTTCTTTTCGCGTTGCGCCCCCCCCCCCCCCCCCCCCCGCCTAGCCTCTCCGCCTGCTGGCCCCCCCCCCCCCCCGCCTAGCCTCTTCGCCTTTTTCAGCAGCGCCCCGCCCCCCCTGGTTTTATCCTTCGTCTTTTCGCCCACTCCCCCCCCCTTCTTCGCGCTGCTTTCCGCCCCCAGGGGGTTTTGTGTTTTTTCCCTTTTCCTCCGGTCTTCCGCCTCTTTGTGTGCAGCCCGTTTCTTGCAGGTTTTCCGCTTTCGCCTCGCCTTCGCCTGAGCTTCAGACTCTGATGGAGACTCCTCCCGCCTCGTCTCAGAGGGACTCATCCGCAGTCCCCTCGCCCGCCCCCGAGGTCATCCCCATCAGGCTTTCTCTTTCGCCGGAAGAGGAAGCGAGCCTCACCGCAGAGGTGGAACGCCTCCAGGCTCATTCCACCATCTGCCGTATAGTCGGCACTCGCCCCAGCAGAGGGGAGATCAGGGATCTTCTTCAGGCCCGCCTTCTTGCAGATGTGGGCAAGATCCTGGATGTACAGCTCCTGGGCCGGGGCCATTATCAGATCGAGTTCGAGGCCGCCCAGAGCGTTGCCAAGGTCCTTGCCATGAGTCCTCTGGACATCAGGGGTGCTCGGGCTTTCTTCAGACCTTGGCAGCATGGATTTGACCCAGCAGCGGCGGAGCAGGGAGAGCGCCTCTTCCATATTACAGTTTGTTTTCCCTGGTCTCCGTCGGGGGTATCTTCCGCCCCTCTCCAGGCTCGGAGCATTGGTGGGCTCGGTACTAGAGACGGGCCCCTCTGTTGCTTCAGTGGTGGCCAAAGCAGCTGGGCTACCCTCGGTCAGAGTGTTGGTGTCTGACATCTCCTCCCTTCCTAAGGTCATTCAGCTACCTAGGATAGGGGGGGGGTGGATAGATCAGAGAGTGGAGTTCTCGGGGCTCCCGAACCAGTGCTTCATTTGCAGGCAGGTCGGTCATCTGGCCAAGGCCTGCCCTCGCAGGAGACCTCGACCCTCACCACAGCAGCAGGCTACTGATGGCCCGCCCACAGATTCGGCTCGGCAGGCTGCCTCAGGGACGCCTGCTCAGGCCACAGAGACCTCGGAGTGGCAGCCTGGACAGGGGCGCCGCCGAGGGAGACAGCCACAGCAGCACGCCCAGAGACCGCTGCAGCAGCAGCCACAGTCTCAGCCTCACTGGGTTCCCGTGAGGAACAGCTTTGCTCCCCTTCAGGAGGAGACCCCTGCAGCGACCGAGGACCAGGAGATGCCAGCTCCCCCTCCTTCACCCCCCCCACCCCCGTCCCCTCCCACCGCCTCGCTTCCACCATCGCCTCCTCCCGCCCCTGCTCCGGTTTCGGCAGCGGCTCCCTCTCCACCTCCCTCGCCTCCCCCTCCTCCCCCTCCGCCCGCCTCACCTTCCCGGGAGACCCTGGCAGTTCCCTGGCGCTCACCTGCAGTCCGGAGAGCGCTGAGCACTGACCTCGCTCGAACATCACAGAGGAGACCTATGCCGATTAGGGCCTCACGGATTTCATCTATCCGCAGTCGACTGAGTCGCCTTGGCATTAGACAGCGCTCGGAGGCCTTTGACTATACCTTCACACGGCTTTTTGGAGCAGAGGGCCCCCATGAGCCAGCACCCATTCGAGTTCATGTAGTGATACCTCCGGCCCGAGGGGAGGAGGCACTAGACTCAGCGGTGGCCTTCTCGTTCCCTCTATGTGGACCTTGTGATCGGGAGTGGACTCTTGAGCTCGCTCTCAGCACTTTGAAGACTCAGGCAGTTGAGTTTTCTCACCACATGAGCGATCTGGAGGTGACAGATGTGATAGGTCGACTTTGGGAGTTGGCTCATTTTTTCTTGGATCCCGGGAGTGTGGATATCTCAGGGATTCGGCATTTGGTCGTGCGCATAGTGGCAGACTTGGCACGTGACCCTGGATATGTGAGTATACACGAGGTTTCTCTGTCAGAGCAGGAGGCAGTCGCCATGGGCCACAGCCACTGGTGCCTGATCCGGGATTCTTGCAGTACACCGGGTGGGCAGATTCGCAGCCGCTCGGATGGGGACTACTCTCCATCCAAGCCGCTAGCGAAGGCCCGCCGTACGGCTGAGACAGCATCCACCTCAGCAGGGCATCCATGAGGATCATCTCATGGAATGTACAGGGCCTTGGCGGAGCACACTTTATACGCTATCGAGGTTGCTTGAGGCAGGAGCTTCAGAGGTGCCTGGTTGGTGGCAGCATTGACATTTTGATGATGCAGGAGCACCACTTGGGTGAGAGCAGCATCCGGAGATATGGTTCGGTGATGCCTGGTAGATGGGACACTTTTTGGTCTGCAGGGTTTGGTCCTTTGGGTGGACAGGGAGGAGTATGCATGGTTATTGCAGATGTATGGCGGCAGGCCATTGTGGATCGAGGGGTCATTGTGCCTGGTAGAGCACAGTATGTCATTCTGAGGATGCATGATGAGCTATTAGGTGTGCTCAACATCTATGCGCCCAATCATGCTAGTGCCAGAGCAGAGTTCTGGACTCAGGTTACAGATGCATTGCCAGAGGCCGCACATTGGTGTGTTGGGGGAGGCTTCAACATGCTTGAGGACCCGGCAGATAGGGTGGGAGGCAGTCATGTTACAGTGCACGGCATGGAGCTTGCAGCTTGGGACCGGTTTTGCATGTCACTGAGGATCACTGATGCATGGCAGCATGGGGCTTTCTCCCGGTCTCAGGACAGTCTTAGTTTCTCTCGGTCGGATCGCCGGCAGGGAGGGACTATTCTATCACGGATTGATCGATTTTATGTGGGCGATTGGTTAGGGGAGCGAGGGGGCTCCGTCGGCATTCTCGCTGGCACCTCTTTTTCAGATCATGCGCCAGTTATATTGACATTGGAGGAGGGGACACGGGAGCCCAGCTTGCAGTTGAGGATCCTAGAGAGGGTACTTGCAGATCCCAATCTCGCTGAGGACATTGAGAGGATCTGGCATGATAGTCAGTGCTCTGACCAGGATGCAGCGGGCCAGTGTGCCCAGGGACTTATTGATCTTAGCTCTTTTCTGCACGCTGCAGCTTTGACACGACTGGGAGAGATTCGCGAGCGGGAGCAACGGCTGAGACGCAGCCTTGCTTCGCTACAGCGCCTTCAGGAGCAGCAGCCTGCATGTGAGTGGGTGGCGTCCCAGCTGAGCCAGGCACGCCAGGAGGTTAGAGAGGTAGAGGAGCAGAGACATGAGTTTTATTATTGTCGTCAGGCCTCTCAGTGGACGCAGCTTGGTGATAGAGTGACTGGGGAGTTTTTTGAGCTCACTGGACCCCGTCATGCGCGAGCAGGAGTCCGCCAGCTTGGTAGACCGGATGGATCGGTAGCTACTGAGCTCGGGGAGATCAGAGCCATTGCCACTGCTTTTTATAGTGACCTGCTTTCAGCGGAGCCTACCACTGAGGATCGAGATGTTTGCAGACAGACTGTGTGGGCCCATGTGCAGAGGAGGGTCACAGACCATATGCGTACAGTTCTAGGTGCGCCTCTGTCAGAGATTGAGCTTGCCGAGGCCTTGAGGGTCCTTCCGCGACATAGTTGCCCAGGGGAGGACGGACTGACGCCGGCCTTTTTTATGCGCTATTGGGACCTTTTGGGGCCAGGCCTCCGCAGGGGCTTTCAGCATGTTTTGGACATTGGGGTGATGCCGCAGAGCTTTTCAGAGGGCTTGATCTATCTTATCCCCAAGGGGGAGGGAGTATCAGATGACATTCGGCATTGGAGGCCTATTACGATCCTCAATACTGTCTACAAGGTCTTAGCAAAGGCCTTGAGGTTGAGGATCCAGCCCTTCCTGGGGGAGTTGATTCATGCTACTCAGACAGGATTTGTCAAGGAGCGCAGTATCCTTGACAACATCTTTACTTTCTGGGAGGCGACGGCCCGAGCTAGATTTCTTGGCGAGGACTTGGTCGTGATGCTTCTCGATTTTGAGAAGGCATACGATAGAGTTGATTGGGGATTCTTAGAGGGCACTATGCTTCGCCTGGGCTTTGAGCCAGGATGGATCAGAGGGGTGGCAGCTCTGTATTCCACAGCTCGCAGCCAGGTGCTGATTGCAGGAGGACGGGGGCCGAGTTTTGAGCTGACCAGATCAGTCCGTCAGGGGTGTCCTCTCGCCCTTTCCTTTTTCTCTTCTTTGCGGAGGCTATGAGTATGTATTTGACGGCAGAGGAGGTTGGTTTGAGAGGACTTCAGCTCCCATTCCGGGGGGAGGATTTGCTTGATGCTGAGTTTGCAGACGACACGGGCTTATTTTTGCATGGCCAAGAGGCCAATCTTATTCGAGCTGAGCAGTCGCTCCAGGTTTTTAGTGCAGCTTCGGGTGCATTGATCAATTGGCGCAAGACAGTGGCCTTTTGGATCAGTAGTGCTCCCACTCCGGCATGGAGCCCGGACCCCGGTTTTAGATGGATTCCTCCAGGCACAGCAGTGCGGTATTTGGGATGCCAGATTGGCCTCGATTTGTCACCTGAGCAGCAGATTGCCCCGCTTCTTCTGAGCATTCGGAAGAAGCTATTGTATTGGAGTACAGCTCGACTATCCTTGGCTGGGAGGGTGGTGGTGGCAAATCAGGTGCTGTTAGCGACCATGTGGTACATTACGTCTTGCTGGATTTTCTCGAGCTCTTGCATCAGCCTTGCATCAGCCAGGTACAGAGGCTGATCAGGAACTTTCTGTGGTCTGGGCGGGACGGTCAGACAGCTCGAGCAAAGGTTGCATGGGCAGTTATTACACTTCCGCTGGCTCAGGGCGGTTTGGGCATTATAGATCCAGTCGATCAGAGTAGAGCCTTATTGGGGAAGCTCATTGTTCGGGGGTTGCTTCCAGGCGGCGCTGAGCCTTCGAAAGAGCTCCTCTTGCAGCGACTGCAGGCTCGGGCGCCCCCTGCAGGGGGTACTTGGGCACCAGAGATTCGCTGGATCTTCATAGAGATGAGGAGGACAGGCCTCAGTAGAGGATGGGAGGACAGATTTGCTTTGAGTATCTTGAGAGCTTGGGAGCTGCTGAGACCGGGGCTCTCTCAGCGGCCTCCTTCTTGTGTTGAGGAGCGGGCCAGGCAGCCGCTCATCTGGAGCCCAGCGGTTCGTACGGAGCAGGGTCATATGCTGGGTTCTCGGCCTCGTCTAGCCTGGGGACCTTTAGCGGCAGGCCCAGCTCGTAGTTTTGGAGACTGGCAGGCTTTCTGCAGTCTACCAGAGGAGATCCAGGTGGAGAGGCTGAGTCACTTCAGAGGGGGGTTGATTATGAGGGATGATATTCAGGAGGCACTTACAGAGGAGTGGTTCACACCTCTCGAGCCAGTGGCCCCACGGTGGATGGGAGCCTTTACACAGTTGGAGATCCTGATTGCTGTCAGAGCTAGCACTGAGGATGGCAGATGCCTCTACTATGAGATTCAGGATGAGGGCAGACTCCAGAGAGTGGATGTGGAGTCGCCTTTAGTTGCAGAGTGCACCTTTCAGAGGATTCGGGTAGTGGCTGCCGCTTCTCGGAAGTGGCATATTGACCCCGACCCTGCTGATGTGCTCCCGGATTGGCGCATATGGGCATATGCAGCGCGCCCCTTGGCCCGACTACAGTGGGACCCCGGGGAGTACGAGTGGCATGATCCTTATGCATCCCTTGAGGCCACAGAGATCACCTTTTTCCAGTATACTGTTCGGCTGGGACGGCATATTTTGACGGCGAGGAGGACGGTTTCTCCAGCGGCAGCGGGGCATTGGCGATTGCAGGGGCTCTCACAGGAGTTCCTGGAGGATTTCTGGGCTCGGCTCTGGGCTAGTCGGCAGGCCCGCAGGATCTCGGCTTTTCAGTGGGGCTGGTCGCCCACAGGGGCTCAGCAGTTGGCACTTGGCTTGTTTACAGCGGTCTTCCGGCGGCCTGCGTCCGATGCGGCCACCCTATGGAGACACAGAGACATTGCCTTTGGGACTGCCCTCAGGCACAGCAGATTTGGCTGCGGATACTGCGTATTCTGGGCCCCCTCTCTCCAGAGGGCGTGTTTACGTGGGGTGCCGCTGCTTGGTCGACTTCGTCAGGGCCTGCTATGGGCTATGAGATGGAGCAGGGCAGTCAGGCCATCAGATTTATTAGGGGCCAGCCTCGCCTGGTTCCGGCACCGGATTTCTCGTCCGCCAGCTGGACACAGGAGAGGGATTTACGATGGGAGCTCCTCAGCAGCCTCACCATCTGGTTCACCTGGAGGGCCCGGTGCTTTACGGCCTTTGAGGGGAGATTGGAGCCACTAGCAGAGACTGTACGGGGGATTTGGCAGGAGTTGATCCACACCCTGCGAGGACAGTACGACCGCATCCGGGGAGACTCGGATGAGGCGATCTTACGGCGCCAGGCCTTTCACACCACTTGGCGCTGTGGCCCGTTCTACACCTTACACACGGGATCCCCCCGTTGGCACTACAGGCCACCTGTTTGGCTCTTCCCCCCCCCTATTGTATGATTTAGCCGCTCAGTTCTTTATACTGATGCTTGTATTTTGCAGCACCTAGGGAGAGTCTCCCGGGCTGCCATGATGTATTCACTGCTCTTCTCTCTCTTAGGAGCAGGAGAGATCTTTTGTAGCCCTACGGGCGTTTTTATATAACTAATGAAAGGATCTTTTCTCGGAAAAAAAAAAATTGTAACTTGGTTCCAAAGTTTTCAAATAATGCCCTCAAAAAATGCGAGGTAAACTTGGAATCCCTGTTTGATGTAATGGTGCTAGGCAAACCACAAATGGGGTACCAATGCGTGAGAAAAAGGCGGGCTGTGGTTGTATGCTTGCATGGGATGAGCATGTAGAACTTACTGAAGCAATCCACAATGGTAAAACATTGAGTGTTATGGGATCCGGTGGATGCTGGTAGAGGTCGTATAAAGTCCATAGAAATGTCGATGAAAGGTCCGTTGGGGATAGGCAAAGGTTGAAGTAACCCAGCCTTCTTTGTATGTGGAACCTTAACTTCTTGACAAATCTTACAGGCTTGAACATGTGAATATACATCACGCTTCCAATTTCTCGAGGGTATTGTTGTTGATACCTCTATGTCCTCCAACTAAGGAGTCATGGGGATCATGGAGAAGAGCTGCGCACTTTTTCCGAATGACACAAAGGCGGTTCTTGTAGAACAACCAACCGTTCTGTATTGAATAATGGCCAGGCTCTGAGGTGAGGGCCAAATTGTATTGAGCATCTGTGACTGGGTTATACTTACCAGGGATGTACTCGATCATGCCTCCAAATTGTTGGAAGAGCTGACTCCATCTGACTTGCCGATCACTCCACGGGGCACTTGGCATGGTTTGAAGCCACTCAAGTGCTTGGTGGTGTGTTTTGACTGTGAAAACCTGTTGTCATGTGCACAGAGTGTATCTACTGTGTGCTACATGCACACAAGACTAGCTTTGAGGCTTGGGGAAGCTTGGAGCTAGGCAGGCTGATTGGCGAGCTGGGCTAGGGATAGACTGATGGGTGGGCACCCAAGTGTGGACGCCCGATGACCAGCCAAGAGCCTATAAAAGGGTGGCCAAGGTTAGTCAATTGTTCATAGAGTCTCGCGAGTCTTTGTGAGAGCTCTATGGTCAGGAGCCTGGATCTAGTGCAGACGTGCACCTGCTTCATGCAGCCGAGGCCGGCAACAGTCTTGAGGCCCGTGAGGGTAGCTCCTTGGCGGTATGGGACGTCATGGGGTAGAGATTGGTCAGTGCGTCTTGCTAGTTAGCTAAGCTCGTGGCTCGGTGGGGACAGCCAAGACTTGTGGGTTTTGCCCACGGTTGTCAAGGTTGGGTGGTGAGTCAGGCCTGCACCCCCTTCACGTTATTTGGCTTTGTTTTGCAGGTTTCGAGTCATGTTTCAAGAGAGTTTCTACGAGGGGTCCGTGGGGATTTGATAGTGGTATCAGAGCATGCCTCGAAGAGCGTGCAAGTCGGTAGGTAGAGAAGAAAGAGGTCAAAGAAAAAGGTACGAGTTCGAGACGATTACTGTTTTTTCGTGTATATTGGTGTTTTTTTCAAAATTCAGTGTATTATGTTTGCATCGTTGGAACCCGTGTTGAGGGTTTTGGTCTTGCAAAGGGTCGATTTGAACTCTATTTGAAGAGAATTGTTTATTGGCAAGGAGAGAAGCAAGAGGCTGCTGTGAATCAGCAAAAGAAAGAGAAAAGCAAGCACAAGTCGGCTGTGTAAACAGTGAGAGAAAGAGAGAGATGAAGCTGTCGGCTGTGCGTGGAAGCAAATAGCTTGTCCATTTGATAAGGGACTGGAACTGGGGCAGATAGCAGGCAGCCAGGTGTCGGACGTGCAGAAGCGTAGACCCACAGGCGGCGCTGTTGCTGTTCGTGGGTGACGGCCTGTAGCAGTCGACAAACTGGCGGGCAGCAAAAAAAGCGCCGTTTTTTTTCCCCACGACTAATTAAGCTAAATGCTTAACGCTGCTTTCGTTAAAAAAAAAGAAAAACAAAGCTTTACGTTTTTTGTAACAAAAAAGCGTAGCACCTACTATTTTTAAAAAAAAAACACTCGCAGCTTTTATGCGTGGTTAAAAAAAAAAAAACTATCACCTTAGTGTGGGTAAAAAAAAAAAAGAGTCGCTTCTATGTTTATCTTTTAAAAGCCTTATGTGTGGCTTTCCTAAAAGCCATCTCATAAGTTTAAAAAAAAAGCCACACATAAAAGCATACGCTTTTGGGGGATTATAAAATAGTCCTAGAGTGGGTTTTCCACACATCTCCTCGAGCTCTCTTAGTACTCTTCCTTGTTTCTAGCGAAGATTTTCTCTCACTTGTCCTCTTCAAGATGTCGACCCAAGAATCAGAGATGGAACCCGTTCCCGAACGGGAAGACCTGTCGGCTACTGAGGCCGCCGATGGCGATCTTTTCGAAGGTTTCGTGACTAAATCTGATTTTCAGGAGTTTAAAGTTGCTTTCGAAGCTTCTTTCTCGGAGTGTGAGGCACAAGTCGCCACGCAGATGCAGGCTTTACAGTATTCCATCTCTTTATTGACCACTACTCTGTCTACTCTCTCGGGCATGGATACCTTGGCATCTGCTTTAGGCTCCAACATTACTCTGGAACAGTTTGGGGGCAAGCAAAAGCAACGTACCAAGGAGATTGTGGACACATGGCTACATAAGTGGTAGGTCCACTTCCAGTTTCATCCATTTGGCGATGACAAAAAGATTCAGTTAGTAGCAGGTTTCCTCTCAGGCAAAGCTTTGCTCTGGTGGAAAGAACTTAAACCTAAACCAACAACCTGGGCACAATTTGAAGAAGTCTTAAAGAAAGAATTCCTCAAGAAGGACGATGACTACGATATCGTTGCTCAGTTTGCCTGTTTGACTATGACCTCGCAGAATCTCACTTATGAGGTCTATCTCCAAAAATTTAGAGACTTGCAGATGAAAGCTACGAAGATGGATTCTACTACTCTTTTGGGTTTCCTTGTAGCAGGTTTACCCGACTCGTACCGTTTACAAGTCAAAAACAACAAATGCAAAACTTTGGATGAGGCCATTTATTTTGCTTGTATTTATGATGATACAATGGTCTCTTCCAAAACCAAACCCGTGAGCAAGCACGGGCACAAGCACAAAAGAAAGTTCTCCGCACGTTGATGGCTAGCATGATTGAAGGAAAGTCTTCGGAACAACCTGCGAAGAATTCTGCTTGGACTTTAGCAAAGAAAAACCGTCTTCTCAAGGCTTTGAAGCTCAAGAAGGAGGGATGTTGCTTCATCAGTGAAGAAAAAGGACATGCGCGTAATGAGTGCCTGAAAAAGAAGGGTACTCAGACCAACGCAGGAACCAAGCCGAAGGCAGCCAACCAGTTGTCTTTGATAGGTACTTCCATCACTGTACTTTCTCGCCCTAGTTCATGTTTTGATTGTATGTTCAACTCTAAAGTTTTTGGTTTGCATGATCTTCTCCAAGTTTATCGAGAAGTAAACGGCCATAAAATCCACATTCTTCTGGATCCTGGAAGCTCACACAACTTTGTTAATTACAAAATGTGTAGAAATTGGGTCTGGACACAACACCTAGCGATCATACCTATGAGGTACGCCTACATGCGGGTTGGTAAGTATGGGATTGAAAGGTGGAGAAGCTACCGAATTCAGGACTACGAAGATATTATGGAGTGCTATGTTATGCATCTAGAGCATGTAGACTTATTATTAGGGATTGAGTGGTTTAAAACCCTTCGGATCTAGATAGATTGGTCTAGTCATACTTTTTCTTTTGAACATAGGAACACCCAGTATTGTATCTTAGGTGATTGTATACATCCTTCTCAGGATCCTCTTGTAAATAACGTTGATTTTGGAAATATAATGGATTCTTCTTTGTATAATGCTTTCCACTGTCTCTTGATTCCACTTTCTTCATTTCTCATACCTACTATGGATGTCAATGAATTAAGTGTGTTTGAAAGCAAAGATATAAAGAAGTTACTTGATTCGTTTCAAGATGTATTTCCTAAGGAGCTGCCATCGGGCTTACCACCCGAAAGGGCAGTGGATCATCGTATTGATCTGGTCCTTTGGTGCTCAACATGTTAGCATTCTACCTTACAGGATGAGCCAGGCTGAGGAAGATGAGTTGGCCAAACAACTCGCAGATTATTTGATGATGGTCCAGATCCGTCTAAGTAAATCACCTTGGGGTGCGCCTGTGTTACTTAGGAGAAAGAAGCACAACACCTGGAGAATATGTATAGATTACAAGAGACTGAACAAAGTGACAATCAAGAACCGCTATTCTCTCCCTGGATCAGATAACCTGATTGACCGTTTAGTCGGAGCAAAGTATTTAACAAAGATAGATTTACGTACTGGCTATCACCAGATACGTATTCATGAAAGGCACGTCGAAAGAACCGCCATTCGGACTAGGTATGGCCATTACGAGTTTCTTGTATTACCTTTTGGGTTAACCAATGCTCCAAGTCACTTTCCAGCAAATGATGAACTTTTTCGTGAACATTTGGGGAAGTTCGTGGTTGTCTTCTTGGACGATATTTTAGTATATAGTCGTACTCTTGAGGATTATGTTAGACACCTCACGATTGTCTTGACTATTTTAAGACAGAATCGATTGAATGCTAAATTAAGTAAATGTGAGTTTTTTATGACGTAAATCATTTACTTAGGAGACAAGATCACAAGAGACGGGTTGAGCATTGACTATGACCGAATTTAGAAGGTTTTGGCCTGGCCGATACCGCAAACAGTGAGATAACTTTGTTCTTTTCTCGGTTTTGTAGTTTTTCTTCGGAAATCTGTGCGGGAGTACTCTTAGCTCACACTACCGATGACTTGTTGAAAGGTCGTGGACGTAAGTCGAATCAGCCTAGGGAAGACTGGGCGGGAGATCGTCCCTAAGCATAATGTCCTGATGTCTAGCCAGGAGGTCTGCTAACTATGGGACTGGGGTCGAAGATGAGATAGTTGCCACCAATGAGGTAGAGGCTGTCTGAGCACGAACATAAAGTAGTGCTCCTTCCGCTCCCTTGTGGATAGCTTGTCGGGCATGGAGATGAGAAATCAATGGGGTGCCAAGAATGCTTCTATCCCCAAGAATCATGACGGGCTTATGAAAACCTTTACAGATAGTAAAAGTGTCTTGCCCTCAATCGGGAATAGGCTCATATTGACGAAACCATTGGATTCCTGTCAAATTCCCACGGATCTCCTCGTAGAGCGCTCTTGAAACACGGCTCGAAACCTGCAAAATAAAGCCAAATAACGTGAAGGGGGTGCATGCCTGACTCATCACCCAACCATGACAGCCGTGGGCAAAACCCACAAGTCTTGGCTGTCCCCACTGAGCCACGAGCTGAACTAACTAGCAAGATGTACCGACAAGTCTCTACCCCGTGACGTCCCATACCGACACGGAGCTACCTCGTGGGCCTTGAGACTACTGCCGGCCTCGACTGCATGAAGCAAGTGCACGTCTGCACTAGATCCAGGTTCCCGACCATAGAGCTCTCACATAGACTTGCGAGACTCTATGAACAAATGACTAACCTTGGCCACCCTTTTATAGGCTCTTGGTCAGTCATCGGGCGTCCACACTCGGGCGCCCGCCCGTCCATACTTGGGTGCTTGCCCGTTAGTCGATCCCTAGCCCACTCACCAATCAGCCTGTCTAACTCCAAGCTTCCCCAAGCCTCGAAGCTAGTCGTGTGTGTGTTGCACACGATAGATACATTCTCTGCACATGACATACTCATCTTCCTCTAAGAGCTCACTCCTGAGCTCAATAAAAACCTAGGGTAGTCCCTCTGAAGGGTAGTCAATGTCTCCCATGTAGCGTCCTCCTCAACATGATCCTTTCACTTGATCTTGTATTCCGTGAGCAGTGTATTCCGTAATCGTCTTTAATGAAATCCAAGAATCTTTTCCGGTTTGTGTGGCACAAATGTCATATCCTCTATGATTTCTTGAGGAGTAACTAACTGGTCTGTTCCACCCAGTACTTCCTTAAGTCTACTGACATGAAATACAGGATGAGCTTTCACATGAGAAGGAAAATCTAATTCATATGCAACTGAATCAATCCGGCGTGTAGCCCGAAATGGTCCACAGTATCTAGGAGATAATTTCGGAGATCGACATGTCCGGAAAGTCTTAGAATCTTTCGGAACTCGCAAATACACCATCGTTCCTTCAGAGAAGTCTCTGGGTGAACGATGTCTATTAGAATAAAATCTGTCTCTGTCTTGAGCACTTCTAATAGATTCCTTTGCAACTTGTAACATTTCTTGCATATCTTCCAAAAAATTACGCACTGCATCATGCTGAAGTCTTGAAATCCCACGGTAACAGGTGATCTAGGTTGAAAACCGTACATAAGAATAAAAGGACTAAAACCTGTACTCGTATGCTTAGTACTGTTATATGTAAATTCTAACATAGGAAGATAATCCTCCCATGTACCCTATCGTTTGGAGACATATGCACGAAGCATGTCCTCCAAATTCTGATTCACCCTTTTAGTCTGGCCATCAGATTGAGGATGATATGAGGAACTCAAATTCAAAGTTGTTTCCAACTTCTCAAAAACAAGCCTCCAAAAGTCACTTGTAAACAAGTCCCTATTACTGACTATGTCCTGTGGTAAACCATACAGTCTGAACAATTGCTCGATAAACTGCCTTCCTAATTGCGTAGTTGTAACAGTCTTCCGTGTAGGTAAAAATCTAGCCATTTTTTTCAAGCGGTCCACCACAACCCAAATAGAATCGTGGTCTTGACGTGTTCTTGGCAATCCGGTAATAAAATCCATGGAAATACATTCCCATTTATTACTGGGGATTTGCAAAGGATGCAACATACTAGCATGTCTAAAGCGTAGTATGTCTAAAGCGTGCAACTTTATTTGCTTGACAAACCTGACACTTGAGGACATAATCTTCTACATACCCTTTCATCTTTGGCCGATAGAAAGTGTGTTTCACTAAAGCTAAAGTCTTGTGTATACCCCAGGGTGTCCAGCAGAAGGGGCGTCGTGACACTCCTTAAGAATCTTGGACCTAATGTCCGGGATCTCTGGTACACAAATTTTGTCTCTACGGAACAGTTACCATTCCGAATCACCCATTGGCCTCCCACAGCTTGAATGGTAGGCTGCTCAGTCACTGAGTCTTGGTCAATCAGTGAGCTCTCATCCTAGATCCTCTGCCAATATGGACCAAAATAACTATTAGCGCTCTCAATGACTGAAACAAGTCAGTAGAAATCTCGGTGAATGACAAAGTATTCACCTCTATTATCCGACTAAGCGCATCTGCTACACTATTCATTGACCCCTTTCGATAGCGTATTTCAAAATCAAAATCTTGCATTAACTCTGCCCATCTAGCTTTTCGTCCTCTCAAATCATCCGCAGTACATACATACTTGATTGACTCACGATTAGTCAATACCACAGACTTGGAGCCATAGAAATAGTGCCTTCAAACTTTGAGAGCGTAAATAATAGCATAAAGCTCCTTCTCCAGGGTTGGCCAACGAGATTGAGTGTCGTCCAGCTTTCAACTCTTGAAAGCAACAAGTCTACCATCTTGGAATAGAGCAGCCCCGACCGCATAGTCACTCGCATCAGTCTCAAGAACATAAGGCCGACTTGGGTAGTGCTAAGGTAGGGGCTTCCTTGACTTTATCTTTCAAAAGTTTGAATGCCATATCCAAATCATTATTCCAAGAGATAGGCTGATTCGACTTACGTCCACGACCTTTCAACAAGTCGGTCATCCAAAGTGTGAGCTGAGAGTACTCCTGCACAGATTTTTGAAGAAAAACAACAAAACTGAGAAAAGAACAAAGTTGTCTCACTGTCTGCGGTATAGGCCAGGCCAAAATCTTCTGAACTCGGTCATAGTCAATGCTCAACCTGTCTCTTGTGATTTTGTGTCCCAAGTAAATGATTTCTGTCAAAAAAAACTCCTCACATTTACTTAATTTAGCATACAGTCGATTCTGTCTTAGAATTGTCAAGACAATGAGATGTCTAACATGATCCTTAAGAGTACGACTATATACTAAAATATCGTCCAGGAACACAACCACGAACTTTCCCAAATGTTCACGAAAAAGATCGTTCATCATTTGTTGGAAAGTGGTTGGTGGAGCATTGGTCAACCCAAAAGGTAATACAAGAAACTCGTAATGTCCATACCTAGTTTGAAAGGCGGTTCTTTCGACGTGCCTTTCATGAATACGTATTTGGTGATAGCCAGTATGCATATCTATCTTTGTGAAATACTTCGCTCCGACTAAATGGTCAATCGGGTCATCTGATCTAGGGAGACGATAGCGGTTCTTGATTGTCACTTTGTTTAGTCTCTTGTAATCTACACACATTTTTCGGGTGTTTTCCTTCTTTCTCCTAAGTAACACAGACGCACCCCGAGGTGATTTATTGGGACAGATCCTCAAATAATCTGCGAGTTGCTTAGCCAACTCATCTTCCTCAGCTTGGCTCATCTTGTAAGGCAAAATGCTAACAGGTTGAGCACCAAGGACTAGATCAATACGATGATCCACTGTCCTTTTGGGTGGTAAGTCTGTTGGCAGCTCCTTAGGAAATATATCTTGAAACGAATCAAGTAACTTCTTTAATTCTTTGCTTTCAAACACACTTAATTCATTAACATCCATAGTAGGTATGAGAAATGAAGAAAGTGGAAGTGGAAAGCATTATACAAAGAAAAATCCATTATATTTTCAGAATCAACGGTATTTACAAGAGGTTCCTGAGGGGGATGTATACAATCACCTAGGATACAATATCGGGTGTTCCTATGTTCAAAAGAGAAAGTATGAGTATGACTAGACCAATCTATCTGGATATGAAGGGTCTTAAACCACTCAATCCCTACTAGCAAGTCTACATGCTCTAGATGCATAACATAGCACTCCAGAATATCTTCGTAGTCCTGAATCCGGATCGATAGCTTCTCCACCTTTCGACTCCACACTTGCGACTCGCAGGTAGGCGTACCTCGTAGGTATGATCGCTAGGTGTTGTGTCCAGACCCAATTTCTGCATAAGTTTGTAATTAACAAAGTTGTGTGAGCTTCCGAGGTCCAGAAGAATGTGAATTCTATGGCCCTTCACTTCTCTAGAAACTCGGAGAAGATCGGCAAGCCAAAAACTTTAGAGTTTAACATATAATCAGAACATGAACTAGGGCGAGAAAGTACAGTGATCGAAGTACTTGTCAAAGACAACTGGTTGGCTGTCTTTGTCTTGGGTCATGCGTTGGTCTTAGCACCGTTCTTCTTCGGGCACTCGTTACGCATATGTCCTTTTTCTTCGCAGATGAAGCAACGCCTCTTCTTCGTGAGCTTCAGAGCCTTGAGGAGACGGTGTTTCTTTGGTGGAGTCCAAGTAGAATTCTTCAAAGGTTGGTCCGAAGACTTTCCTTCTGTCGTGCTAGCCATCAGTGCAGAGAACTTTCTTTTGTGGTTGTTCCCCTACTAGGTTAGGGGTTTGGTTTTGGAAGAGACCATCGTATCGTCATAAATATGAGCAGAATGAATGGCCTCGTCCAAAGTTTTACATTTGTTATTTTTGACCTGTAAAACGGCACGAGTCCGGTAAGCCTGTTATGAAGAAACCCAAAAGAGTAGTAGAATCCATCTTCGTAGCTTTCATCTGCAAGTCTCTAAATTTCAGGAGGTAGACCTCATAAGTGAGCTTCTGCGAGGTCATGGTCAAATTGGCAAACTGAGCAACTATATCGTAGCCATGCTCCTTCTCGAGGAATTCTTTCTTGAAGACTTCTTCAAGTTGTTGGTTTAGGTTTGAGTTCTTTCTACCAGAGTAAAGCTTTGCTCGAGAGGAAACCTGCTGCTAACTAAATCTTTTTGTCATCGCCATATGGATGAAACTGGAAGTGGACTTGCCACTTATGTAGCCATGTGTCCACAATCTCCTTGTTACGTTGCTTTTGCTCGCCCCCAAACTGTTCTGGAGTAATGTTGGGACCTAGAGCAGACGCCAAGGTATCCATGCCCGAGAGAGTAGACAGGGTAGTGGTCAATAAAGAGATGGAATTTTATAAAGCTTACATTTGCGCGGCGACCTGTGCCTGACGCTCCGAGAGAGAAGCTTCGAAAGTAGCTTTAAACTCCTTGAAATCAGATTTAGTCACGAAATCTTCGAAAAGATCGCCATTGGCAGCCTCAGTAGCCGGCAGGTCTTCACATTCAGGAACGGGTTCCATCTCCGATTCTTGGGTCGACATCTTGAAGAGGACAAGTGAGAAAATCTTGGCTGGAAGCAAGGAATAGTGCTAGAGAGTACGAGGAGATGTGTGGCAAGAAGCCTACTTTAGGTGTATTTTATAGGCCTCTCCAAAAGCATGTGTTTTTATGTGTTGCTTTTGTGTTTTTGTTTTTTTTCAAAAAACCATGCAAGAGGGTTTTTATAAAAGCCACCTATAAGGCTTGTAAAAACCACACTAAAAAAAAACACATAGGCCACACATAAAAGCCACGAGTTTTTTTTTTAAAAAAAATAATAGAAAACCATGCTAAGCGTGTAAAAAGAAAATGTTGCTTTCGTTTTTTGAAACCACGCTAGGTGTTGTTTGATTTTTTTATGTTAAAAAAAAAAGAAAAAATCATGTGGATGAGATGCATAAACAGCCACGCGTTGCTTAAAAAAAAAAAAACACACGACTGACGTTAAAAAAAAAAAGGAAAGCTAGGTTAAAAAAAACATAAGCTAAAAAAAACATAAGCTAAAAGAAACACGCCCGTGTCGGCTGCCCGCCACCTGTTAGCTGCTGCAGGAAGCTTTTCGCCATCACCCACGAACAGCCGCAGCTGCCTGAATATGTCGATAGATCTAAGAGGTTGTTTTTCACGAAGAGCTGGCAACCAACAAGCTCTTTCTCCATCTCTCTTTTGCTGATTCACACAATCGACAGGTTTTCTCGTACTTCTCTCTTTGGCATGCTGATTCACAACCGACTGCACTCTTGCTTCTCTCCTTGCCAAAACAAAGGTTCTTCTCAAGCAGTCTAATCGACCCTTTGCAAGACCAAAACCCAACCCGGGTGCCATCGATGCAAACATAATACAATATGCTGAATTCTGAAAAAAAACAGCAGTATATACAAAAAAACAGCAATCATCTCGAACTCATACCTCTTCCTTTGACCTTGTTCTTCTCTACCTACCGACTTGCACATTCTTCGAGGCATGCTTTGATACCACTCTCAAATCCCCACGAATCTCCTCGTAGAGCGCTCATGAAACACGACTTGAAACCTGCAAAACAAAGCCAAATAATGTGAAGGGTTGTAGGCCTGACTCACCACCCAACCATGACACTTGTGGGCAAAACCCACAAATCTTGGCTGTCCCCACCGAGCCACGAGCTGAGCTAAGTAGCAAGACGTACCGACCAGTCTCTACCCCGTGACGTCCCATACCGCCACGGAGCTACCCTCGTGGGCCTCGAGACTTCTGCCGACCTCGGCTGCATGAAGCAGGTGTATGTCTGCACTAGATCTAGGCTCTTGACCGTAGAGCTCTCGCATAGACTCGCGAGACTCTATGAACAACCGACTAACCTTGGCCACCCTTTTATAGGATCTTGGCCGGTCACCGAGCGTCCACACCCGGGTGCCTGCCTGTCCATACTTGGGTGCCTGCTCGTCAGTCCAGCTCGCCAATCAGCGTGCCTAACTCCAAGCTTTCCCATGCCTCGAAGCTAGTCTTGTGTGCGTGTTGCACACGATAGATATATTCTGTGCACATGACAATTCCTAAGATCATGTCACACCCCGTAAGAGGCGAGAGAATGAAATCTCATTGGAATGAGGCTTTTGAACTACAAAGCCAAACAGCTGTGCCTTCTGAGATATGTGGGTGCGGAGACCATGCGTGAACCCGTCCACATCCAAATGATATGGCACTAATGTGCAGCTCATTTTGTTAGCTAACTGGGGAGAGATGGCGTCCTCAGAACTGCCCATGTCAAATAGGACTACAAACTGTCGGTCCTTGGCAAAGCCATAAGCTCGGATGAGGCTTCTTTGTGCAGCATCGCTCTCACCCTCCTGCCTAGCATCAAATACCACGGATGGCATAGGATGCATAGAAGGTAAAAGCTGAACTGCATTTGTGGTAGTAGGCGGGTCCGGAGGAGCAAAAGATGCTGTGGCAACTGTGGAAGAAGGGGCTTTGGAGGCTTGCTCCGCTTGCCATTTCTGGCAATCCTTCTTGCCATGCCCAATGGTATGACATAAAAAACATCTATTTTCTGACTCGTATTTCCTTTGCTCCTCTGGAGGAAGGTAGTCTCCAGTGATGCCTGCTTTAGCCTTTTTCTCAGGGGTTTTCTTAGGCTTGAAGTCTTTATCCTTCTTACCCCCTGAACTAGAGCTATTACTGCCGTCCTTCTTAGCATCTTTAGAAGATGCATTACCTTTCCTTGGCTGTGCCGTGGATTGCTGCTGCTGGGGTTTGGTACTAGACTGCGATGACTGCTTAGGCTTGCCTCCGTTCATCTTCATTTCTTTATTTTGAGCTAGAGTCAAAGCCCGGTCATATGTACTGGGTTCAAAGAACCGGATATTAGGAACTAATCCACGAATGAATTGATCTATCTGGGCCTGCTCAAATAACCCTAACTGGTGTGCTAAAGTTATAACCTTTTCGGAAAACTGAAGCATGGGTGACCCGTTCTGTTTAAGTCCATAGAACTCATTTGCCGGGTTGGTCAAATATTGGGGAGGGAGAAATCCGGTCTTTAGGTCGTGGACAAATGTATCCTAGCTAAAACTATGACACTTGTAGTCTGGTCTGTATGAAGACTAGACCAATGTTGCCACCAAGTGATTGCCTCACCCGTAAGGTGGGGAGCTGCTACGTGGACTCTATCCTGAGGATTTGTAATCCTAGCTGAAGGAAAATGAGCATTAAATTGATGAATGAATTGATTAACTGCTAAATGATCACACTTACCATCATACTTACTAAAATTTGGTTGAGTTCGGATGATGGTAGTTGATGTCGCGGGTTGCTGGCTGGTTGCACCTATGGCACGGGAAACTGAAGAGAGGTGCTGGCTGAACTGTACACGGCTGTAGAAGCACCAATGATGACCGATCTCAAGCCTATGCACTCCTCCCAATGGAATGTAGGAAGGTTGCAAGTTTGAGGCTGAGATATGGGCTGTTTGGGACTGTTTCTAGGCTGTGTATGAATGCTGAAAATGAATGAATGTGTGCGGGTTACCTTCACCAGAGTGCTGTAGCAAAACGATGATGATATGAATGCTGAAAACTGGTTGTATGCAGAAAACGCAAGGCTTTCTGAGGGCTGAATGCTGTAGACTGCTGCGTTTTCCTGTTAGAGGCTGAATGCTCGTGTTGATGCTCCTGGGTGCTGTAGGGTGGAACGCTTGCTGAAAACGCTGATGAATGAAGTGCTCTATGGCTGTAGACTGAAAACGCTGAATGCTGCGTTTTGTTGATGCAATGCTGAATGGTCAAACGTTTATGCTGCTTGTGCTGAACGATCAAACGCTTGAAGGCTTTGATGCTGATTTATGAGATATGTATGAATGATGGAATGGCTGAACTATTTATTTGCACAACATGAGCAAGTTGGCTGGCTGAAACTGGCCGATTGCTTCATGTCCTGCCAATAAATGCATAAAGGTGATAATAATATAGAAAAATGCTAAATAAATACTAAAAAATGTGAAAAAAATACCAAATAAAGTTCTAATGCTTCTGCAATGGTCTAGATGGCCTAAATGCATATGGGAGGAATGCTATGGAAAAATGCACACATGTCCTGATGCAAACTCTAAGGCTTGTATGACATCTATATGCATGAATGATTCTCTCCAAGTGGGCTAAGGGACTTTAACTGACTGACTGACTCACTATCCCTGATAAATAAAAATGCTAAATAAATACTAAAAAATGTGAAAAAAATACCAAATAAAGTTCTAATGCTTCTGCAATGGTCTAGATGGCCTAAATGCATATGGGAGGAATGCTATGGAAAAATGCACACATGTCCTGATGCAAACTCTAAGGCTTGTATGACATCTATATGCATGAATGATTCTCTCCAAGTGGGCTAAGGGACTTTAACTGACTGACTGACTCACTATCGCTGAGGAATGACCTACGTAGCCCGTGCCTGACATACCCTGGACTGAGGATTACAATGGGGTCACGGCGTATGACAAATATCATCTGAAAGGGTTCTAATACTGTACAATGCTGCACTGATGTTGATGAGCCATCGTGTCACCATGCACTATAGTGCAGAGTGCATGTGACACCCTTCGTTGGAGGACTCCATGCAAGACATTCCATTCATTGCGTCTGAGGCTACTCTCAGCTATCAACATTGTGATATGGACCTTGTGCCTCTTGCCTCCTTTGTGGCTTCACTTGAAGCGAAAACCTTGGTACGCAAGTTCATCGATAGTAGATTGGCCTGGGGACAGGCCCGGGGACAGATCAAAGACCTTATGCAAGCCAACCTAGTTGGTGAGCAGGGAGGTATGGTGGGTGTCCGATTTCTTGGCAAGGAATACGTTCAGATAGTGTTTGACGAGGCCAGTGGAGAAGGCATTGTTATCGAGCCTTGTACTTTGCAAGGTGGAAGCACGGATCCTCTTCGGAGTTAGACTCCTTGGTGGGGGTGACTCCCTTCTTGGTCATGGTTTGCCTTTAGGACTTCTGAAGGAGTTGAGACCCCCACTACGGCAACCATCGTGGTGTTTGTAGTTGAACTCTCAACCTTTTGAGTTCTTATCGCCTCTCTAGAGAACCTTCCTTGACGCGATTCCTTTGTTAGATGGGACCCACTTCTTGTAGAGGATCGAGCTTTCAAGGCTTGCCAAGGAGTGCTTTGTCTATTGTTATTAGATGAGTTACCTTACATGGGCTTGCCGTGGCCATTGCACCGGTGAGCGGTAGCCAGCATGTGCTCTTGCACGCAATGCTTTTGGAACCTCAAGAGCTTCCAAGCCTCGACAGCATCGCCCCCCCTCCCCCTTGTAGAGCTCTTTCTTTTTGATACAGTTGCTCACCCCCTCTCCACCTAGCCCGTTGCTTACCTCCCCAGCTGTGTGCAGGGTTAGTTGGCCGCCGGCACACTAAAGTGGTGGTTCTTCTCTGGACAATATGTGTGGAGGCCTCGACACTCACGACACAATGTAACTCTTTAAACAGACTTGAATGTAATCATAATACAATGACAAGAATATTGTAAACATTACTTATATTACTTTTGAGAAGCTGTTACATGCCCCTAACTGCACCGTGCATACCTAGCAGTGGTCACAGTGAGATGGACAACACACATGGCGGAACGATACAGTGACTACAAGACTCAATTAACAAGATGACGAGATGACAATGACGACATCTGAGGAATCATTTTAATAGTTCCTATGGAGGCGGTGGAGTTGGTGGCATCTCCTATCTTTGGTAGGTGTGCATCAAGGTGCCACTGCGGTGCCTTCAAAGCCGGTGTATGCACCTCTTACGTATTTGTTGGTAGTGCGCTTTACGAGATCCGTTGCTGGACGGTCCAACTGGGATGGACCAAGGCACCCTTGGTGGCTACAAGTCTCCCGCTCACCGTTCTCGTGAGGAGAGAGAAAAAAAGAACTATCTGTTGAAATGCTGTGAATTTATAAAACTTGTATTGAGTGAAAATAAGCACTAAATTGCCAATACATCATGAAAGATGGTATGTACAATGAGAGAAAAACTGAAGTGCCCATCATGATGGAGGAAAACTATGAGTGCTAACTGACAAGCTTTGTACCCCAGTTGATGGAGAGGTTTAAGTATAAGGTAGCTGCACATAGCTGTACAGACATACACATAAGGTTAGAATCAGGCTCTATTAGTTGGAAGGGTGGCAGGCAGTATAATATTAGAATAATAGGTATGACTTGGTGCCCCAAAATAGCATAATTGTTGCCGGTCAAGTTGCCGGCTGATTTGTCCATCCATTCCTAGCCCATAACTCAGTTATAGCTTACTCTATTCCCTAGCTACGAATGCTCAAAAAGTATCACCCTAGGCACATTAACGGCCATACCCTGGGCTCTAAGCTATGTCTATTTACAAAAATGAGTTTCTGGCATTGTGGAAACCTTTCTATAAAATATTATTGATGCCATCCTATCATGAAGATATGACGTGGTTGCTGACGAGCAGGTCAACACAGTCAGCGGCATTGACAGGGTTAACAGGTCTCACCATTCTAATTGCCATGTATGGAAATTGAAGTTCATGCATTCTTATTGTAAGACAGGCATACACTTTCCATATTTAAGGGATTTGAAAACAAGAGTCTGCTCTAGCGTTTGCAACTCAATAATTTCATGCTCCTTTGTAGCACTTCTATGTGATTTTGCTATTTGATGGTGGTTGTAATTTGGCACAGGTTTTTTTTCTGATTATAACTATGTTACAACCTTAGTTACCTGAAATTTAAGTTGGGGGGTTCGGAGAAGGTATTCTGAAGCTTAGTCGCGTAATGCGAGTGGGTCCAGCTTTTTTCTGTTTCAGGTTTTTCTACAAAGAAATCGAGGACCTTTTACCAACCAGAAGTCTTTGCGAAAATGAATCACAAAATGATAGACAAACTGGAAAGGTCTTTGAGTGGGATCTGGGGCAAAGAAAATTAAAACTTTGTGCAAACACCCATTTCCATCTTTACATCAGCCAACTGCCTTGTAATTGCCTTTTTTCTTGACCCTTTCTGGATATGATAGAAGTGTTGGTGCAGATGCATGCATATTGATTCCTTTTCTTGTGTGTTAGGTGGGGATGCATGCATACTTCCAACCATGCATGTGAGAGATGACGCGAGCTCAGAGGAACATCAGAGGTTGAATGCTGAATCATCTACCACCTCTTTAAAGGAGTCTCATCTAGAGTGTGTGAATACTGGCACTGAAATCGCCTGTTGCAAAGAGGATTTTTCAAGTTGTTCATGTGCAGAGAGAAAAGAGTTTGTTTATTTAAGGAATACTCTTAAAAGCACAGGTGCGAAGCTTGCTGGTCTAGAAGGAAATGTCAACTTGAAAGAGATGTGTGCAGCGGAGCAGAGGGCTCGTTTGTGCAATAATATGAAGGGTCCCCAAAGGACTGTAGAAATTTTTGCTAACCAGGGTACAAGCTGTGCAGGGAGGGTCCAGAGCCAGGCCTGTCCATCCAGTGATGGAAATAGAAATGGAGCTGATCTTTTTGAAAATGAAGGCTTTTCAAGCTATGATGGATCTAAATCTCGAGAAGATTATGTGACAGGAATGCAAGCCACTGCGATGGCAAGAAGAAAGCCTGGTCGTGGTGATGCTACGCTGTCGATGAGTTGCAGTGACAAAATCGCTTTGTGGAATGTGCTGGGAATACAAGGTTGGGCACTGCATTGATTTCACCTACACTTGATGATGGGTGGGAAGTTTTGCTGTAATGCAGTTTGTTTTTAAAAAGAAAGCAAGTAATCTTTTGATTGTATTCAAAATGTTTTAAGTGAGCCTTATTTTGATATACAGATACCTCAGGTTGCATAGTTAGGTTAACTTATTTGCTTTCAAAGTCAAGAAGGCGTATAGAAACTAGTAAAGTCCACAAGAGCTCACGATTCCCAACAAGGAGGGAGAGGGTCAGCCCATCTTTGGCACCCAATGTGGTGTAATGCACGAGCATGCAGGATAGAGCACCTGTGTATCTGTGCGGATATTTGTGAACTACACCCTCCTTTTGTGAGGTGGTTCATGTATGTACCATGCAGGTAGGCATGGTGGTCCCCACACCCATACAGGGATGCCAGTCTTAAAGGATATCGCCCTTGCAAGGCGGTTCATATAGTTCCGTGCAGGTGGGCATGGCGGTCCCCACGCTCACGTCCCCACACTCACATGTTAGATGTTATCGGCAACTCGCCTGGTGCTCTCCAATTTCATCTGCGGCGGCTGTGCAATGCCTAAACAAGCAATCGGACTTCTCAAATCTTTGTCGATTTTGGGGCAGGGAGTCAATAAGTGAGCAACAGCTTGCCACAGACAAGCTGTGGTAAAATGATTGGGGGAGGACTATAGACCGGACTGATTGCCTGCCAATTGATGACAGCCTAAAATGCAAGGCAATAATTCTCTCTAGCCTACTGAAAATGATGGATTATACCATAAGCCCATCAAGGTGGAAACTCTGCGCTAGTCTTTGAATTTGCCTGATCACTGATTGGAAGGGATGGCCTTGACCCTCCATGTGATTAGCTGCTGGCTGTTTCTGCTATCAAAAGGAACAGATGATGTTATAGGATAGTCTCAGAACTGCCCATGTTTGTCGTGTTAGAAAAACATGTGGGGGCTTGCCATCCCTAAGGCAAAAAATATGATGCAATTCGAGTGCTGACGTTGCTTTTGCGTGTGTATCATGGGCTAGTGGTAGTAGAGATGGAATGCTTGAAGGTGGCAGAGCACTTATCAAAGTTTTATGCAAAAAAGCCCTTGCATACTGTATTTGAAGTCTTTACATATCAAAGACAAGACAGGAAACAAAAAAGAATCAGTCTCATCAGTTTGTGAACAACTACTTTTGTCACTTTTTTTGATGACAATGAATGCTAATTTGCAGGATCCCTTCTTACCGGATTACTGATTGAACCACTGTACCTTTCTACCATCACAGTTGCTATGAATAGTACTCTTGTTGGGAGAAGGGTGGATACCTCATTGGAGGAGAGAGTGCATGAATGCTTGACATCTTGCAGTTTCATCAGGGACAAGACAAAACAGTGTCTTGACTCCTTACGATGGTCTTTGTATGAACGGCTTCTTCCTTTGGCACCTAAACTGTTCAGTCCTTACAGAGTAAATTTGGTAAATACCTCCTATTGGCTCCTTTCAGGGTAAATGTTCCTAAGAAATCTTACACAGATGCAAATTGTTCGAGCTTGAATGTAGTAGAATTGACCTTAATGTCTGCATCATGGGTTTAGGTTTTATGATTACACTACTCGTTACTTTATCCGTCTGCATCACGGGTTTAGGTTTTAAAATCACACTACTCGTTACACTTTTTCTAACTACAAACCCTGGTGTTCTTCTGTCATACATTATTCATATGCTTAGAAGTTGTATTTTCATGCTGTGGAGAGTTTGTGACAGGATATGGACGGCCTGCCTCAAGCAACTGTGTTTTGAATACATTTTTTAATGGTCAAACAAAGGCATCGTGACACTCCTCCATAGGTCAACCAGTAGGCTGGACAGTGGCGCACAGGGCCTGAACATGTAGAAAGAGGGTTGGCTAGCAGTGTGTAACGGCCGGGCAGCAGCGCACGTGTGTCAGGCAGGTGCATGGGCAGTCAGCCAGCCGTGGACCACATTGGGCAGCTCTTGCACCAGGTGGGGTACAGTTGCCTTCTCCACTAGAAGACAATGTTTGGGCTCATATTTTTCTCGCACATAAATCCAGGAGGTCTTTGGCAAAGGGACGTTAATTTCAAGGCGTGAAGGAGCTGGAAACTGATCTGCAACAGCACTGGGCTGAGCACTGGCATCTAATGAGTACGGGGAGTTGCCCTCGTGTTGGCCGGCTTTCGACCAGTTTGTAGATGAGTGGTTGCTTCCAACAATTGAATTGAAGAGGTTTGGAGCAGGAGGTCCGCATTAGAGAATTTGCACTTGGGGACGGCCTCAGACAGGGAAGATGGAGCGGCTGTGCCATAAGAGTCCTCCGAGGGAGTAAGACCAGGGGTGTTGACGAAAAAACCTGCAGGAGGGGACAAGGCAGAGGAAGAGCCGGGAACATGGAGGGCCATCGCTGAAACAAGAAACAATGGAGAGACGGTGATAGGTTTTCTTTGTGCCCAAACCTTTGAGCCCAATAGATGTGCCTACCCGAAACCCCAGAACTGAAATAAAGACGTCGGGTATGTTAGCACATTCATCCCCAGTTTTTGCTCATGGTTGGAGTTCCCTTTTGGTCCCTTTTCATGGCCCTTCGTTGTGAGCTGGCCACCCTTTTTTCCATATTTTTCTGGCATTTTTCCCAGGTCGGGTGACTGATGTCCAGTCGGCCAGCCCACTCATGCCCTATTTATAGGCGGGCTTGCCTCCTCACTTTTCATCTTGTAGTCTTGATTTGTGTCCCTCACTGATGAGACCTTTTATGTTTCTTGCTCGGGACTGTTTCATTGCAGTATATTCAGCACATATTTCTCTCTCTCTATTTTTCATTTTCTGGTTTTTTATCCAGACATTGTATCAGATCCACCATGATGTAACTTTTTGGTCTCATAGGTCATTATGGCCTTTTGAAGACGTTAATATACTTTTTCATTTCATTTCATTTCTCTCTCTTGCACTCTCTCTCACCACACTCTAGTGCTTGTATGCTTCCGCTCTGTGCACTCTTTCATGGTATCATCGCTCTAGGTTCAAAATGACTCTGCTGCCCCAGTTTTTCTCCTCAGTTTTCAGCACCTTCATCTCTGCATTTTTTCTTCTCAACTCTGCTGCTGGTTGGCTGGTGGCGGGCAAATGATCGTCATGTTTTCTCTTTTCTGATGTGGAATTATCAAGATTCTGTTCTCTCTCATGTGCGTACAGCAGAATCCAGATGTTGCACACGAAGTTTGGAAGGCATTTGCAGATCTTTACGAGATTTAGTCTCCGGGTCGGATTTTGGCTTTGGAAAAGCAGCTTATGAATTTGTCAGTTTCTGCCTTTCCATCTTTATCTGCTTTCATCTCGAAGATGAAAGATCTCCGGGACGAGCTTTCTGTTTGTGGCAGGGATATCTCTACAGAGGATATGGCTATTTGGCTTTTCCAAGCTTCCAGAGAGGTTTGATGCTTACTTTCAGTCTCTTGTTTCTTCTCATCGTCCTATTCCAGTTACTTGGGAGGAAGTACTCCCCTCCATTATGCAGATTGAGTCTCACTTTGAGGAGCGGACTAGCACCTTTGGTGGTTTCTGATGGAGCTTTGACTGCATGAGATAAAGGGAAGATTCGACAATAGAAAGGGAAAGGGGGTTCTGACAAGAATTCCAAGGATAACAACAAGAATAAAGACAAAGACAAAAACAAATTCTTCTAGAAGCAAAGAACTCTACCTCTACAGCGGTGTCTCCTCAGACCAAGAAGGATGATGGTATTCTTCTATTAGCAGGTACTCGTCGTGTACTTGCTCTTGTGACTTCTCAGTCGCGGTCTTGGATTGTGAATAGCGGTGCTACTGCTCACATGACACCTCATCGGGGCTGGTTCGAGGACTTTATTGCCAGGATAGGTGATATCACTTTGGTTGATTCTTCTTCCGTGCCAGTTCATGGACATGGCACCATTCCCATCTTCCGCTCCTCCGAGGACAAGAGGTACTTCTTTGAAGTTATGTACATTCCAGATCTGGCATTTAACCTTTTGTCAATGAGTCCTTTTACAGCTCAAGGTGCGGAGGTGATCTTCTCTCGTCATGAAATTACTATTCATGATAAGGAGATTGGTAGCATCTTGGCTCAGGGAGTCCCGGATAGTGGCTTGTACAAGTTGACCGCTTTGCTTTCTACTGGTTCTTCTTCAGCTCTTGGTTTGACCATTTGATCTATCAGCTTCTATAGCGAGCTTTAATGGATTGGTTGGTTGACGGTTTACCAACCTTCAAGGCTCCATCTTCTGTTTGTTCCTCTTGTTTACAATGGAAGCAACACTGAGTCTCCTTTCCGAAGGAGGCGACACACAGATCTTCGACATCACTTGCTCTTGTTCATGCAGTCTTATGTGGTCCTATGAGTACCGCGTCTTTGAGTAAGGCGTTGTACATGCTCATGATGGTGGATGACTTCTCCAGATATACTTGGGTCTTCTTTTTGAAGTCCAAGGATGAGGGTTTTCAGTACTTTTGTGATTGGAGGGTTGAGGTAGAAAAAGAGACCGGTTCTTCGATCAAGGTTCTCAAGACCGACAGAGGGGGTGAGTTTACATCCCAGGAGTTTCAGCAATATTGAAGATGGTGCCCTAATATCAACCTTTGTGAACGAAAAACGTGTGCTGGGCATCCAGTCTCTCCTGACCTGGGTGTAAATCTGAGACAAGAAAAAACCCTTCCAAGGCTCAGTGTCTGGTAGGACACCTCTGACCACAAGTTTGCAAAGCAACGCCCTCCACTGAACATCTGGATCGATAATATTCAAGCCCCCCTCTCTTTTGGGCTGAATAACTGTTAGCCATGCTACCCACCTGGCACATGAGTGTCTGAGGTGCCATCCAAACCCGACTAGAGAAAATTGCGGATCAATCTCCATAATTGGCCAATGCACGCACGAGAGAAGCACCGACAAGAGGCAATAAACCAAGCTGAGGCAAGCAAAACTTGATTAGCCACCAAAGCTTTGGAGGCTAAATCTAATCTCCTGGAGCTCCAATGGAGGAGCTTCTTCCGGATACTCATAAGTATCGGAGCAAACTGCTGTGCAGGAGAAATATCAATCCCAACTTGGCATCCCAAATATCCAGCAATGCATCCTGTACTGATCCAAGTAAAACCAAGCTCTGCACCTCAATCAACTCTCGGTGAATCACTAACCCAAAAACCAACAGATTTGTGCCAATTAATGAGTGCCCCTGCTGCCAAACAGAACTCCTCTAGTGCTACCCGGAAGGAACATAAGCATATGTGTGAAGCCTCCAAAAACAGGGTTGTGTCATCAGCTGACTCAGAGTCAACCAATTCCTCTTGACTACGAAGAGGCAACCTCAATCCCGAAATACAAGCAGTGGAGCGGAGAAAGATGCTCATGGCCTCTGCAACTATGATATATAATAATGGGGCTAAAGGGCAGCCCTGTCGTATTGAGCGAGAAATCTGAAACCGCTCTCCTCTATCACTGCAAGCGAGAACTCTACTGTGGGCATCACGATACATGCATGAAACTCCCTTGATCCATCTCTGAGAGAAGCCCACATGGCTAAGAGTACCCTCAAGGAAGTCCCAATCTACTCTGTCATAGGCCTTCTCAAAATCCAAGAGCAGAATGGCTAAGGGCTGATTGCTCGCTTTAGCCCATTCAACGGCCTCCCAAAACGAGAAAATGTTATCAAAGATGCTCCTGTCGTGTAAGAATCCATTCTAAGTATCATGAATGGCATCCTGCAAAATTGGCTGCAATCTGATGCTCACTGCCTTAGCAAGAATCTTAAAGGCAGTCCCAAATAGGTGATAGGTCGCCACTAGCCAATCAATGTCTTATCTCCGCTCTTAGGAATAAGATAAATAAGCCCCTCAGTGAGAGAAGAAGGCATAGAACCTGTGTCCCACATCTCCTGCAAAGCCGATGTGATCTCAGTCCTCATATCATCCCAAAAAGTAATGAAAAAAAACAGGGGAGAGGCCATCCTCCCTTGGACATTTACCATGAGGTAAGGCATGAAGAGCATGACTGAACTCCTGCATAGAAAAAGGGGCATCCAGAGCGGCACACATCTCCTCAGTGATCAAATGTGGCAATGCATTCCAAACCTTCCTCTGTGCCCTGTGGCTCAAATCAAAATGCGGCTCAGCACTAAGAAGCTGGCGATAGAAATCAATGGCAATCTGTCTAACCATAAGAGGCTCTGAGTGGAGTGCCGTGTGAATCTTGCAACTGCCTGACACTCTCTCGCGCATGAGATGGGCCGTGAGAAGCAAAGAAATGTTTGTTACATTTTCCACCCATCTATGTCCAAAAGGATTCCTGGGCATGGAAACGGTACTCCGCGCGCTGCTCAAGAGAGTTATGAAGTTCTGCCCTAATAGTACATAAAGAATCTGCAACCCATTGAGCATGAGGATGTTTCTTGTGATTTTTCTGCAAGGCAGCCAATCTACGTCTAATAGCCCTTTCTAAGTCCAAGGCCTCTTGCCTCTTAGACAGGGCACATGTGTGATAAAAGTCACTAATATCACAGAGAGCAGAGGCCAGGCTTTGAGAGGCTTGTAAGAAATCATGAGATCTCCAAATATCAAGCATACGACGCGATAGCTCTGCATCTGAAAACAAATGATCAGGGATGCGTACATGGGGTGCTGATCCATGGCAATTCGGATCTCTAATACATAAAACCACTGGGCAATGATCCGATTTGGAGGTGCCTGTAGCAATAAAAGTATGTCCACCTCTGTCAAGCACCCAATCATCCACATAAAATCTGTCTAACCGTGCATAGATACATCCTGCATCTCTTCTCCTGTTAGACCGTGAATAAAGAAGAGTGGATGGACTCCTCAAAATGTCATCCTCGTGCCAACAATCTTTGCCATGAATGGAGAGTATAAACCTCTCCCAAGACGCTCTTTCAAGAGGATGCACCAAGCCCTCATGTCCACCTCTTTTATCCGTTGGCATCTCAACCATGTTAAAATCCCCACCATTAATCCAATGGTTGGCAAGAGGCATCAATGTAGTGAGAGATTTTGAAAAGGCAATCCTCTCACCTCTATGGTTAGGAGCATAGAGGTTGAGAATACCAATGCGTGTAGTACCCTACATAAGAAGGATCCACTGCGCTCTCGTCGCAGGCAAAATGACACCATGTCCAATGATGCAAGGCAAGATCAAAGCTGAAACAGAGATACAAACACCACCCTTGGTACCAACAGCCGGTGACCAAAAGGTGTGTCCTGAGAGAAGCTTGCCTGATCTCCCACACTGACTAGCATCCAGTTTATGCTCTTGTAAGAGCAATACATCCATAGGTCCACCTGTGACTACACAATGAAGCTGGGTTTTTACAATTTGTTTCCGCCGACGCGGAAAAAACCCCTAAGACCCTGAATGTTCCAAGAGACAATCCTCATAAGGACTCAGAGTAGGAACGACCAGATCTCGTTTTCAACGAAGGGCCCCCTTTAGAGGCGGAAGTACGTCTCGCATAGGTAAGGGAGGGAAAATCCGACGATGTAAACCTTACCTCTCTCTCCCACTCCGGGGAAAAGCTAGGGCTAGTCCTCAGAACTGGAGAGGTATCATGACAATGCGAATGCGCAACATCATCCTCAAGGGTACAATCATCATGCAACATCCTCCTGTGAGGGATCCAGATCATGTGCCTACAAGGCTTCATCCTCAAAGAAGGAGCAACATCCTTTGAGGCAAGAGCTGCATAGGGGTTAGGGTGCTCTACAAGGGGTGTGGGTGAAGGGGTAGGTACGGGGGTCCGAGGGTGCCTGCCATCCCTAACCACAACCCAACGTTGTGTGGTCTGCTGTGGCAAAGGAGCAGCTGGAGTCTTAGCATCTGCAGAAGGCTTTTGATGGGCAGGACCACGCCGCCTCCTAGCATGGCCCCTCGATCTGGGACAATCTCTAGCAATGTGACCCTGTCGACGACAAATCCGACACTGGTCAGGTCAATCTCCATCCTCTGGCGGAAATGAGATCCGTCAGGTTTCTGAAGCATAACACGATCATCAGTAATAATTGATGGATCAGGAACAAGCACAAGGACCCGGGGTACACCATCAAGAGTGATGGTAATGGCCGCGAAAGCTGAGGTGGGAGAGCTCGGAAGGATTGGTACCTTTAGAACTTGGCCAAAGGATGCCCCTATGGAAGCTAAAAGCTTCCAATAAGACCGAGGAAGAGCAAGGAACCGTAGTGAGATTGGGGTAAGGCGTTGATCCTCCACCACTGGATCAAAGCCCACGTGGTACTGAAAGAAGAAAATCTTCCTAGGACCAAGAGGGAAGGGGCTGCCAGCCAAAGCCTGAGAAGTAGCTTCTGAAGAATGAAAGTCCACTTGGAAGAAGCCTCGACCAAGCAAGCGAGTATCCTGAAAGTGCACAATCAGCTCTGAAGGGAGAGCTGCTAGAAGCCATTCACGGGCCTATGAATGAGAGGGGTGGGAACCATAAACTCTCGCAACAAGGGTGGTCTGGACCTCAAGGTCAATGTCGTGCTGAAGAGAGGTGAGCTCGTCTTGTGAAAAATTGATGATTCTCCCGGCCAGTGGGGGTGACGAAAGATTGGCTGCGGCAGAAGAAGCCATAAAACCAATCAAGAAAAGTGGGCGTGGCCGACTTGAATCCAGATAAAATTGCTGCTGAAAAAGAGGCGGGTGCAGAGGCGAGAGCAGCTGGGGTAGCAAGGGCAGGTGGGGGCAGCAGAGGGGCAGGCGGGGACTGCAGATGGGCAGGGGGGCAGCAGAGGGGCAGGCGGGGGCAGCAGATGGCGAGGTGGGGGCTGAAGAAAGGCAGGCGGGGGGCAGTAGAGGGGCTGGCGGGGGCATCAGAACGGCAGGCGGGGGCAGAAGAAAGGCAAGCGAGGGCAGCAGAGGGGCAAGCGAGGGGATGCAACTGGGCAGGCGAGGGCAGCAAAGGGGCAGGCGGAGGCAACAAAGGGCAGGCGGGAGTAGCAGAAGAGCAGGCGGAGGCAACATAGGGCAAGCGGGGCCAAAAGAGGGACAGGCGGGGGCAGCAGCGCAAGTTCACCTTCACGACAGGTCATAGTCTCTGATTGTCAATCATCCTGGAGATTGCCCGTGTTGTGCTTGAGCATTCTTCGTTACCTCAACATTTTTGGGCTGAGGCGGCTTCTACTCCTGTCTATATTCAGAACAGGTCTCCTATTGCTGCTCTTCCAGATAAAACTCCATATGAGGCTTTCCATGGTGAGAAGCTCTCTGTTGTTCATTTGCGGGTATTTGGTTGTTCGGTGTATGTAATGTGCCTAAGGAGCATTGCTCGAAGTTGGACTCTGAAACTGGTCTCTGGTAGAAACCAAAGTGCGGTAGACTAGCAGTCACCTATCCAATTGTAGTCCAGACAATTAAACAAATAAACCAGAGCTAGAGTGCTCCAAAACAAAAAGGAGAACGACAGCTGTTGGCCCCAAAGCTTGGCGCCCCTTTCGGTATTTCTTTATTCAATTTCAATGGAAAAGCTTAACTGAGTACAACAAAGCCAGTCAAGGAAAAGAAACCTGCATGTCCAATCTAGCAACCCTCAAGACCTCTTAGCATAGAGGATACACATACAGATCTGTGTCCCACAAAAGCAATACACTGCTGTCTCCTCTAATCAACCAAGACAATGCAACAGGGAAGCCTTAAGCATGCATCTGGCTGTTCCATGATCGTAGCCTCAAACTCAGCCAAAGAACAAATCCACCATCTAACTCTGTTTCCACCCTTCAAATTGCCACACCCCTCCTCTCACAAAGGGCCAGAAGAAACAACTCTGAAGTAGTCGTAAGCCAGTGGAAAGAGAGAGAAAGATATTCAGCAGGTACACTGGTGTCCCTCAGTCCAATCCTCCTTAAAAACACCAGCCCTGAGAGTATAGAGTATGCTGTCCTGAATTGCAGCCACCCGCCTTTGCCCTCCAGAGCTCACACGAGGGGAAGAGAAAGAAGAGAGAGAGAGAGAGAGAGAGAGAGAGAGAGAGAGAGAGAGAGATTCAGGCTATGCCTGCTGACCTGTCAACCGCCTCTCTCTTGTCTTTGTACCCGCTGTCCTGCAGCCGCTTGTACCAGTTGCCCTGCACCAACTGTCCTGTTGCACAGACATGCACCAGCCGACCTGCGCCAGCTGTCCTATACAGACTTGCACCAGCCGACCTGCGGCAGCTGCCCTGTACAGACCTGCACCAGCCGACCTGCGCTAGCTGCCCTGTAGCCGGCCTGTACCAATTGCCCTGCAGCCGCCTGCGCAAGATGACCTGTAGCAGCCGCCTGTATGAATCGCTGCCTGTACCAGCTGGCCTGCATCGACCTGCACTAGCTGTCCTGTACCAGCCGACCTGTACCAATCCTTCCAGGCAACCTCACGCTTCCTCTCAACGCAGCCAGCCGCCTTCCCCTTTCCCAAAAGCAAGAGAGAGAGAAGGGGAGAGAGGCGTGTACCTCCAAAAATGGTGTAGCCTCTCCCCAAACTTATCCATAAGAAATTCTAAGGCCCTAAGGCCCTTTCAAGTTCATTAAAACTTATCCCTAGGGGCCACTTATGCCTAGGGGCCACCCAAGGTTAAAACATTATAAATATTAAATCCCTTGGTCCCCCTTCACACTTGGGGATGTCCACACATGTTACCGTTTGTCCGGGCACCCAAGTATGAATCGTGAAATATTTATCTTGCTCACCGACCACCATGCCCACACTTGTGCTGTACCAACTTCACAGGGTCATGACATACCCCCCTCTTGAAAAATGGCAAGTGTCCTCGATTGCAATCTGGTGATACAGCAAGACATCCAAAGTGAAAAGTACAATATGGCAAGATCAGTGTCCCAATCTCTCTAAGCCATGCATATGTAGCAACATTCATTGCAAACCAATGGTGTAGTAATAGTGCAAGTTGTATACCACTGTAAACCATACACAACCACAACATCCAATGTGACTAGTACACATATATCATAGAAGTCCCATAAACAGATGTACTGTCAGCCATCAGTACCTTCGGGTGAGACAAAAGCTGCACCAAGCGACCTCTAGATGTCATATGAGCCTGTCTGTATCAAGGGAGCGGAGGTGCTACCCCCCTCTTGAGCATCATGCAATGCTCCAGACCCATGCTCTGCTGAACCTGAATGAGCCGTAACAAGAGTCGGCTCCAACTCAAAGGCATCGAGATAAAGCTGCAAAACCTGAGGTGAATCTACTAAGTCACCTTTCTCCATCCACTTCGCATCCATCGGTGAATAGTTCTTGAACTTCACAAGATAGCGACGGGAAACTTTACCTCGTACCTTTCTTTCCTTATGTGCTAGTATCTGCTTTGGAATAAGAACCTCATCAAATTCCTCAACTTCCGGTTGAGCCTCATCTGATACATCCTCAGGCACATCCCCACGGAAAGGTCTAAGTAGACTCACATGAAATGCATTTTGAATCCTCCAGTGATCTGGTAGCTTCAAACGATAGGCCACGTCACCAATCTTTTCCAGTACCTGAAAAGGTCCGTAATAGCGCATGCTCAACTTAGGGAATAAGCGCTCTTTACCCTTCATCTTTTTGAGCCTAGCTTTCTCAAATCGCAAAAGAACCCAATCACCCAATGCAAACTCTAATGCACGTCTGTGGTGGTGGTGGTGGTCTGCTGCTTTCTTTTGCTTTTGCCGAGTTTTCTGGAGTGCCAACTTAACTCTCCGATAAGCTTCATCCATGTTCTCCACATACTGGTCAGCCTCAAAGATCTTATCCTTTGTGTGAAAAATAGGTGGTACCTTCTTTCCTCCTTCCACAATCTCAAAAGGCGCCTTGCCTGTCGAGGTATGGACGGTGTTGTTATAAGCAAACTCCACCAAAGTAAGATACTTTTCCCATTGTTGCTTGTGCTCTGACACATAACACTTAAGAAGATCTAACACTGTGGAACTAGCCTCTTCCGATTGACCATCTGTTTGTGGATGAAACGATGATGAAAACTTGAGAGTTGTAACCATGTTGTCAAACAACCCTCTCCAAAATAAACTCGTCATCCGTGGATCATGGTCACTAATGATAGACGAAGGCATGCCATGATACTTGAAGATGTTCACCATGAACAACTTCACCATGTGATCAACTTTGATCGTCTTATGCACGGGAATGAAATGAGCCTGCTTACTGAACGTGCATATGATAGTCTAAATGCCATCATTTCCCGTTTGCGTCCTCGGAAGATCAAATATAAAATCCATAGCAATGCTCTCCCATGGTCTATGTGGAATAGGTAAAGGCTGAAGTAACCCTGGTGTCTTCTGACGGTCAAACTTCACCTTCTGACATACGATGCATTGCGTAACAAAAGCATCAACATCTCTTCTCAAGGTCGGCCAATAAAAGAAAGCCTCAACTGCCTTTACCGTGGTGTCAATACCTCTATGACCTGCATACGGTGGAGCATGACTTTCAATCATAACCTTGAGTCGTAACTGCCTGGTAAAACACAGTCTAAAGCATTCCAAAATCCTCATCCTGGGCATACTGCTCTTTCATCTCATCAAGCTCATGATGATAAGCAAGTGAAACTGTTGAGACCTGTGGCTTGCGTGACAAAGCATCTGCCACAACATTCTTTTTGCCTTCCACATGTACAATCTGAAAGTGGAACATAGACAAAAAGTTGGCCCATCTCATATGCTTCTCAGAAAGTCTCAGAATGTTTGATGATCTGTCTGCACAGTGAAATCAGCCCTAAGCAAATAGTGTTTCCATGTAGAAAGAGCATGAATTACATCCAACATCTTTCTCATAAACCTGTAAATGCTTCTCGGCATTCTGTAATATACGACTCTCATAGGCTATCACATGTCCTTCCTGCACGAGAACTACCCCAATGCTGTTCCCACATGCATCACACTCGACAACAAAAGTCTTTCGGAGATCCGGTAATACCAGTATGGGATCCGAAGTAAGCTTTTCTTTAAGTTTTTTAAAGGCTGTAATTTCCCGATCAGCCCATCGAAACGGAGTTCCCTTCTTAGTCAAAGCATGAAGGGGCGAAGCAATCTCAACAAAATATCGTATGTAGCGCCTGCAGTAGGAACACAATCCCAAAAAGCTGCGTACATCATGCACGGGCCAATTGAGAATTGCTTCCACTTTCGAGGGATCCATACGGACTCATTGTTTAGACACGATATGCCCCAAGAAGTGTATCTCTTCCAAGAAGAACTCACTCTTCTTGCCATTAATGACCAACCTATGCTTCCGGAGTTCTTCAAACACAATGGCCAAATGCTTCCTATGCTTCTCCTCTGTGCGTGAATGCACAATCATATCATCAAAGAATGTGCCCACAAACGCTCTATGAGGCCGGAAAATCCTGTCCATCATCCTGTTAAATGTGGCAGGAGCATTTGTCAAACCAAAGGACATAACCAAGAACTCATATAGCCCAAAAGTGGTCTGACATGCTGTCTTATGCACATCCTCGGGTCTAATGCGTATCTGATGATACCCGCTTTTCAAGTCTATCCGACTAAAGACTGTGAAGCCCTATAAGCGGTCCAATATGTCATCGATCCTCGGAATAGGGAATCTATTCTTGATGGTGTTCTTGTTTAGCGCCCTGTAATCTATACACATGTGCCAAGAACCAACTTTCTTTTGTACTAAGAGCACAGGTGAGCAAAAGGGTGATGAGCTAGGCTGAATCAACCCCTTTTTTAACAACTCCTGTACCTGGCTCATAATTTCCTCTTATTGGGCTGCACTAACACGGTATGGCGGTCTATTTGGTGGGGTACTTCCCGGAATTAGATCAATAGCATGATCTTCTGGCCTTTCCGGAGGAAGTTCTCCTGGCAATGACTCCGAAAAACAATCCTGGAACTCACGTAAGAAATCAGTCCTATCTTTATCTAACATAGACAAATTAGATTTAGACTCATCATCTTTTGCATCCTTTACAAAAACCAAGTACGCGGAAAGATGCTTTTTCATTACCGATGAAATGGCCGAAGCTGATACAATAGGAACAGATTCCTCTTTAAGCTTTACATCCAAAATATGCTCTTTCCCTCTATGAGTCAAACTAATCTTCCTGTTGTACGTATCCACCACCGCATGTACTCTATGGCACCATGGCATACCCAACAAAACATCACACCCATCAAGTGGCATGATAAAGAACTCCTCACTGTCCACATAACCCTGCACATGAAGCCTCAACTTCCCAATAATAGGGGTAACGGGTTCTGCATACCTAGGACAAGCCATATTAGCCTCATACAAAGGCCCCATCTCCTTTGCGTGAATCCCCAATCGGCCAGCCAAATCCGGTGAGATAAAGTTGGCTCTAGCACCTGTGTAATCAAGGCATTCTGATCTCTCACTTTGCCCCATGCCCTACACAACTCAGTCTCTTCACCACCTGGCTGTTCCCCAACAAGATCAGGAACTAACCCTGCAGAAGGCTTTGGTTTCTTAGACTTGGACTCCCCTTTGGTGTCAAGAGTCCTTTTGGGACTTACGCTTGGGACAATTAAAAGACATATGTCCCTCCTCAGTACAGAAAAAGCACTTCCTAGCATCCATCAAAGCCTGTCTCTCCTCAGGAGTTCTTTTGGGCATTGGTAACTTCTTATACCGCTTCTTTGTAGACCCTTTTGCATCACGCGAAGCATGCCCTGACTTTTCAGATTTCTTGCTTGAGCTTTTACTTCCTTTAAATCCAGATGAGATTCCATCTATCATCTGCGACATATTTGTTACTCGAGTCTTTATGCAATAGTCACGCACTTCCTTGGGCAGCTCACAACAATACTTCTCAACGTGCTCAGACAAAGGCACTGCACGATAAGAAGTAACTGGGAGTAAAGCTTCCCAAAACTTCTTATTATAATCCGCAAGATTTTCACACTTTGATGCATCCAACTTGTGCCATGCTGTCATTACATCCACCTCAAAAGTAGATGTGAGCCACACGAAAGAGAACACCTCAAAAGTAGATGTGAGCCACATGAAAGAGAACACCTGTTTAAACTGTATCCAAGTAGATGGTGCTATGCCCTGCAAAAGAAGAGTGGACCACCACTGCAATGCATTGCCCTTGAGAAAAGTCGCAGCTTTTCTCACCTTAGAGGATTACGTGTAATTTCCACCAGAAAAAGCAACATCAAACTGCTGTAAAAAGGTAAGTGGCTTTAGCTCGTCTTTGGCCCCGCTGAACGTGTCAAATTTCACTGCAGCTCCCCCTTATAATCCTTCGCCTTACCCATAGGCGTTAGATTATCGTAAGGAAGTGGCTTCACAAGATTGCTACCCCCAGCATTCATGCCCATCATAGGGTCAACATTGCCAATTCCCACACCTGGCATACCATACATTCCTGCTGACCTTCCCATGTTTCCAAACATACCACTATGCAAACCGGGCTGCATGCCCCCATACATGTTTCCTTGCATTCCGGGCTGCATACCACCATACATATTCCCCTGCATACCAGGCTGAAAATTAGCTCCAAAATTCCCTTGCATTCCCATGCCTCCCTGAGGGTATCCCCCAGCCATTTATTGGAACACGGAACCACCGCTAAAATAGCCTGGATGCATAGACTGTTGCGGAATAGATGGCTGTCCGAAAAAGGAACTCTGTGGGTTTGCACCAAAAGTGTTCTGCATGTTGAGAAACGGTCCAAAAGCAAGATCCTGTGGGAAGGCACCAGTGTTGCCCTGAGGTGGGTTCCTAGAACGCTCTTTCTTCTTCTTCTTCTTAGGTTCAGAAGGGGCTCTCATAAATTCAGCAAACTTCTCACTTTGTGTGAGCTGCATAAACACATCCACTATGCCTACCAAGCGAGCTTTAAATTGGGCATCATCTTCCTCTTGACTTGGCATGACTTCTGGCTGCGTTACATCCTCATAACGTGCATCTTCTGCAGCCTGTTCTCCTGCAAGAATATCCTTAGATTCATTTCTCTCAGGAGAGGTCTCTTGCTCTTCCTCTTCATCATAAAAATAGTCATCTTCTGTGTTTGACATGTTGCTGAAATTTTCAGCAATGGCTTTCCTTGAGACAACCACGAGCTCACCCCCTTAAGAAAGTTGATGATGGGTTGCGGCAACGAAACCTTGAAACCGGCCTCTGGTAGAAACCAAAGTGAGGTAGACTAGTAGTCACCTATCCAATTGTAGTCCAGACAATTAAACAAATAAACCAGAGCTAGAGTGCTCCAAAACAAAAAGGAGAACGACACCTGTTGGCCCCAAAGCTTGGCGCCCCTTTCTGTATTTCTTTAATTTCAATGGAAAAGCTTAACTGAGTACAACAAAGCCAGTCAAGGAAAAGAAACCTGCATGTCCAATCTGGCAACCCTCAAGACCTCTTAGCATAGAGGATACACATACAGATCTGTGTCCCACAAAAGCAACACACTGCTGTCTCCTCTAATCAACCAAGACAATGCAACATGGAAGCGTTGAGCACGCATCTGGCTGTTCCATGATCGTATCCTCAAACTCAGCCAAAGAACAAATCCACCATCTAACTCTGTTTTCACCCTTCAAACTGCCACACCCCTCCTCTCACAAAGGGCCAGAAGAAACAACTCTCAAGCAGTCGTAAGCCAGTGGAAAGAGAGAGAAAGATATTCAGCAGGTACACTGCTGTCCCTCAATCCAATCCTCCTCAAAAACACCAGCCCTGAGAGTATAGAGTATGCTGTCCTGAATTGCAGCCACCTGCCTTTGCCCTCCAGAGCTCACACGAGGGGAAGAGAGAGAGAGAGAGAGAGAGAGAGAGAGAGAGAGAGAGAGAGAGAGAGATTCAGGCTGCGCCTGCTGACCTGTCAACCGCCTCTCTCGTCTTTGTGCCCGCTGTCCTGCAGCCGCTTGTACCAGCCGACCTGCGCCAGCTGCCCCGTAGCCGGCCTGTACCAGTTGCCGTGCAGCCGCCTTCGCGCTAGATGACCTGTAGTAGCCGCCTGTACCAGCTAGCCTGCACCGACCTACACCAGCTGTCCTGTACCAGCCGACCTGTACCAATCCCTTCAGGCGACCTCACGCTTCCTCTCCACGCAGCCAGCCGCCTTCCCCTTTCCCAAAAGCAAGAGAGAGAGAAGGGGAGAGAGGCGTGTACCTCCAAAAATGGAGTAGCCTCTCCCCAAACTTATCCATAAGAAATTCTAAGGCCCTAAGGCCCTTGTGCCCACACTTGTGCTGTACCAATTTCACAGGGTCATGAGTGCATGACTTTTCTCGGATACAATTATGTGTCCAAGGCATATCGTTTGTATGATTAGCAAGCCGACAAAGTTGTGAGCGTTGATGTGGTATTCGACGAGAATTCTGCATCTTCAGAGGAGGGTGGTGAGCTTCTTCTTCCTCGTCCTTCTCCTTCCCCTGCTTCTGTTAGACCTCCAACTGTGGATTCTCAGTCAGATGATGATGATGACGATGACTTTGCTCCTTCTCCAGCAGCGAGTTCCGAGCAGATGTGTGCCTGGATGGTATTTTCAGACAGTTCGTGATTCTGGGTTACGAGAGCTTCCTTCTGCTCCTACGCCTTTGGTTCTCTCAAGTGATCTTCCAGAGTTTCAGGGAAACAAATTAATGAGAGCAATATGTTTTTTAACTATGCTTTTGTGTCCTCTATTATTCATGGTCCTTCTGATCCCACCTCTGTGGACGAGGCTCTTCCACATGAACCTTGGTGTCGTGCTATGCAGGCAGAGCTGGATGCTATTGAATGGAATGGCGCTTGGATTTTGGTGCCTAGGCCATAGCAGCGTAAGGTGATTGGTGTGCGGTAGATATTCAAAATGAAGTATCGAGTTGATGGCAGCTTGGACAAGCACAAGACGAGGTTGGTTGCCAAGGGTTATGCTCAGCCCCTTGGGGTCGACTTTGATGAGATCTTCGCTCCGACGGCCCGGATGACTACCATTCGCACCGTTCTTGCTCTTGCAGGACATCAGAGGTGGCTCGTATTTCAGATGGACGTCAATTCGGCTTTCTTGAATGGAGAGCTTACATAGGAAGTGTATGTTGATCAGCCCCGGGATTTGAGGTTTCAGGCAAACAGGATCAGGTGTACCGGCTTAAGAAAGCTTTGTATGGTGTAAAGCAAGCTCCGCGGGTTTGGTACCAGCGGATCGATGAGTTCTTTCAGAAGCTTGGTTTGCGCTGTTCTCGTGTAGATTCGAACCTTTATATCCTTCTTGAGAGGGGGTTGGTTGTTATCATTGTGGTCTATGTTGATGACCTCATCTTTATAGGTTCTTATTTTGTGCGGATCCGTTTAGTCATGGATGCTTTGGAGACAGAGTTTGAGATGACGGATCTTGGCCTTCTGCATTATTTTCTAGGCTTTGAGATTTGGCAGATCCCTAAGGGTATTTTCTTCTCTCAGTAGAAGTACACACATGAGATACTTGACAAGTTTCAGATGATTGGATGCAGATCAGTATCATCTCTTATGGATACTAGTGAGAAGCTTTCTCTTCTTGATGCTTCTCTAGGGATTGATTGGGGACAGTATCGGGTGCTCGTCGGTTGTTTGGTTTGGTTGACCTACTCCCTATTGGATATTTATTTTGCAGTCAGCTTATTGAGTTCTTTCACATCCATTGTCCAAACCCGTTAGTAGCATTTGCAGTGTGCTCTCAAGGTTCTTCGGTACTTGCGTGGTACTTTGGACTTTGGCATCTTCTATGGCCAAGGAAGCACTCTTCTTGGATGGTTTGATTCGGATTGGGTTGGAGATCCAGATACTCAACATTCGACCACTGGTTGTGTTTTTTCACTCGGGTCAGGAGCCATTTCATGGAGCAGTAAGAAGCAGCCTAGTGTGGCACTTTCCTCTACAGAGACGGAGTATCATGTAGTTTGTTATGGTTCATGTGAGGCGATTTGGTTGCAGAGATTATTGGGAGAGGTGTGACAATCAGAGTTGCATTGCCATCGCCAAGAACCCTGTGTTTCATGCTCGTACAAAACGCATCGAGATTCAGTATCACTATGTTTGTGAACGGGTTCTTACTGGAGATTTGCGTTTGGAGTATTGTCCTTTAGCAGAGAATGCAACAGATTTGTTCACCAAGCCGGTTTCTTATGCTTCCTTGGCTCCTCATCTTTTTTGGCTTCTCAGAGTTTGATCAACATCTGGTGCTCAGAGGGGGTGTTAGCACATTCATCCCCAATTTCTGCTCATGGTTGGAGTTCCCTTTTGGTCCCTTTTCATGGCCCTTGGTTGTGGGCTGGCCACCCCTTTTTTCCATATTTTTCTGGCATTTTTCCCAGGTCAGGTGACTGATGTGTCCAGTCAGCCAGCTTCATGTCCCCAGTCGGCCATGTCTTTTTTCTTCAGTCGGCCAGCCCACTCATGCCCTGTTTATAGGCGGGCTTGCCTCCTCACTCTTCATCTTGTTGTCTTGATTTGTATCCCTCATTGATGAGACTCTTTATGTCTCTTGGTCGGGACTGTTTCATTGCAGTATATTCAGCATGGTTGCTTCATATTTCTCTCTCTCTCTCTCTCTCTCTCTCTCTCTCTCTCTCTCTCTTGCACCCTCTCAGCACACTCTAGTGCTTGTATGCTTCCACTGTGTGCACTCTTTCAGGATATGCTTAGGACCTTAGGAAATAAGGAACTGTTGCATGGCCACCTGCTACAAATGAACTGATGTTATCAGTTTTAGTCACTAAAGGAAACAAACAATGGTACCCTTTGACAAGGGGGTTTCTTGCACGGTTATATTTCAGGTGGAGTTTGCATTACTTTATAAAGTATCGGAGTTCAATTCTCTTTTGTTGGTTGCAATTGTTGTCTGTGACAATTCATGTCTGTGTTTGAGATTTTATGAGGTAACCTCCTTAGGTTGAGTACACAATAGAATTAAAGAAAGCTGAAGAGTAAGTACATGACATTGCAACACTTGAGGCTTCGGAGAAGGCCATGCGGAAGGAAAAGACCAAGATTCACAAGAGACTTTCAGATCGTATGGGCATGGTATAAATGCTCTCCTTTACTACTATCTTGTTGTTGGGCATGACATTGGATATGATCCTAACTTTATCTATCTCAGGTTCTTAATGTTCTTGACCCTAAGCTCGGAGATCAATGGGTGTCCAAGGTGCTAGCCTTGAAGTATGATAGTCCTGACTCTGTGTTCACTTTGCAAGAATTGAATATGCTAGCCAACACACAGCTACGAGGGCCAAACAGAATGACGTTGCTTTCTCTCTTGGACTTAAACAAGAGACTCAAGGATATGTATGGACTGTCATCAAGTGATAATGATTATGGAGTCAGAGTCTCCTATCATTCCATGCTATGTTTTAAACTACAATGTAAGTTGTTTACAAGTGATTCAATCCTTTGATGGTGTTTCTCTTTCATAAACTAGGTGGTTGGTCCAAGAGTGCTTCCTTGAGAAAGTGGAATTGGAAGCAATTAGCACATTGGAAGAGCTCCAAGGTTTGTGTATTTTGGATACTCCACTTGAACTCCTTGGAGACTATACTTTGCAAAACTACTTGGAGGGTGTGAAACTAGAGGGTAGGAAGCATGTGTTTATTGTGTTGCGGGCATGGGAATAAGCCCTGGAGTCAAAGGGTCCTAAGAAAGGAGAAGGGTCCAAGCAACAGAAGAAAAATAAATTGGCATTGGTTGCATGCCGTGTGGTTTTGAGGTTCGTGATTCTCTTGCCGGTGTTTGTGTCTTTTGTGATCAACTCGTTGTTTAAATATTGTCGATTGAAATTATGAGATATTGGGAATGTAAGGTACCTTTCACATTTGGTTGAGGAGAAGAGATTGGCAAGTGTACCTGATCAATGTAAAGGCTGGTTGGATCTTGGTAATGAGGATGCATGCATGTATCTAAAGAGCATGCATACACTTTCAGAGTAGGAGATAGCCCATTGCCTATGGTGGATTGGGCATGTGCTTGCAAGAGAGAGAGAGATGTACAAGATCCATTCAAAGAAGGGTGGTGGGTCAAATGTGGGCATCCATGGTGGTCGTTCTTCATGTTTCATTAAGTCTTCACAAGTCCAAAAAGGTAAGTGTCACAATGTCATTGGATTAAAAACTAATTCTAGTTGTGTCATTTGGCATGTTTTTCAAACAAGAATTTGTGTTGTAGTTCAAGAGGTTGTGGAAGAAGCCCTCTTCCCTCCCCCCCTAGTAATGAGGATAGTGGCCATGTGGATGTGAGCCTGGACATTAAAGGTGAGCAACATCATCCCATCACTCTCTTGGTTATGTTGATAGGGTTTTATTTAATGCAATATTCATGTTTGGCACAACATGCAGAGGACAAAGTTGGTGCAAAAGAGATGGTGACATTCGTTTTTGTTCCACCCTCCCCTCTTGATTTGTTACATCTCTTGATGAGACACCTCGAACTAGGGATGCAAAGGCAAATCTAGTGGACAAGACCCTACATTCCAATAGAAAAAGGACCACTAGGAGGAAAAAGAACCGCAACAAGTAAACTAAGAGTGCATCCACTAGTTCTCAAGAAGTCTCTAAACAAAACATGAAGGATCAAGCTTTTACATCCCAAGAAGTGCATGAGGAGCATCAACCTCAACCTGGGCCTAGTGCTAAACAAGATGAGGCTAGTACAACCGAGGATAGTTCTGGGGATTTTGTTTTTGTGGATAAGGTGAACGAGACTCTAGATGCCGCTCATAAAAGTCGCATTGCAGCTTTATCTGAGCTACCCAAGAAGCTTCAAGAATACCCAAACCCTCGTGAGGAGAAGATCAATCTTACGTGTCCATGGGTCTTGATTTTGTGGCTGGCAAGAAGAATTTCTTGTACAAACTCGTACATGATTTCTTCACCAAAGTGGCAAGGGAGGACCACACATACATGAGGATGAGAAACGTAGTCTAAGTGGGCCGCAGACTTGGTCTTCATTGACTTCCTACAGGGTACGAGTTGAAGGTGGGAGGTGGTATACAACCTTGGAATATGCTGAGCAAGAGGCACATTCAGCATGGGCATCACAGTGGGAACAGCATCATTAGCAGATAGTAGCATCATTAGCAGATAGTGGATGGTTGGTGTTATGGATACCAATAGGAGGTGATGCCTACAAGGTGTCTGTTGTAGATAATCCATTTGATGATTTGTGAGGATCCAACACTCAGTACTACTCTTCTAAACATACAATGCCATGTTTTCATTTCTTGCTTTCTACTAACATGGATAAATTTTGTTTTGGCATGGATTAACTTTGTGGCTATTCACTTTCTTTTTTAGGCACTTACAGACATTGTGCTATTGTGTAAGGTTAGACTTGTTGAAATAGTTATAGCTTCGTTGAGTGATGCTATTATATTGATTTAAGCACTTACAGACTTGTGCTATTGTGTAAGGTTAGACTTGTTGAAATAGTTATAGCTTCGTTGAGTGATGCTATTATATATTTTTTTTTTTCCGAGAAAAGATCCTTTCATTAGTTATGTAAAAAACGCCCGTAGGGCTACAAAAGAGATCTCTCCTGCTCCTAACAGAGAGAAGAGCAGTGAATACATCATGGCAGCCCGGGAGACTCTCCCTAGGTGCTGCAAAATACAAGCATCAGTCTAAAGAACTGAGCGGCTAAATCATACAATAGGGGGGGGGAAGAGCCAAACAGGTGGCCTGTAGTGCCAACGGGGGGATCCCGTGTGTAGGGTGTAGAACGGGCCGCAGCGCCAAGTGGTGTGAAAGGCCTGGCGCCGTAAGATCGCCTCATCCGAGTCTCCCCGGATGCGGTCGTACTGTCCTCGCAGGGTGTGGATCAACTCCTGCCAAATCCCCCGAACAGTCTCTGCTGGTGGCTCTAATCTCCCCTCAAAGGCCGTAAAGCACCGGGCCCTCCAGGTGAACCAGATGGTGAGGCTGTTGAGGAGCTCCCATCGTAAATCCCTCTCCTGTGTCCAGCTGGCGGACGAGAAATCCGGTGCCGGAACCAGGCGAGGCTGGCCCCTAATAAATCTGATGGCCTGACTGCCCTCATCCTGTATCTCATAATAGAGGCATCTGCCATCCTCAGTGCTAGCTCTGACAGCAATCAGGATCTCCAACTGTGTAAAGGCTCCCATCCACCGTGGGGCCACTGGCTCGAGAGGTGTGAACCACTCCTCTGTAAGTGCCTCCTGAATATCATCCCTCATAATCAACCCCCCTCTGAAGTGACTGAGCCTCTCCACCTGGGTCTCCTCTGGTAGACTGCAGAAAGCTTGCCAGTCTCCAAAACTACGAGCTGGGCCTGCCGCTAAAGGTCCCCAGGCTAGACGAGGCCGAGAACCCAGCATATGACCCTGCTCTGTACGAACCGCTGGGCTCCAGATGAGCGGCTGCCTGGCCCGCTCCTCAACACAAGGAGGCGGCCGCTGAGAGAGCCCCGGTCTCAGCAGCTCCCAAGCTCTCAGGATACTCAAAGCAAATCTGTCCTCCCATCCTCTACTGAGGCCTGTCCTCCTCATCTCTATGAAGATCCAGCGAATCTCTGGTGCCCAAGTACCCCCTGCAGGAGGCGCCCGGGCCTGCAGTCGCTGCTCTTTCCAAGGCTCAGCGCCTGGAAGCAACCCCCGAACAATAAGCTTCCCCAATAAGGCTCTACTCTGATCGACTGGATCTATAATGCCCAAACCTCCCTGAGCCAGTGGAAGTGTAATAACTGCCCATGCAACCTTTGCCCGAGCTAGCTGGCCGTCCCGCCCAGACCACAGAAAGTTCCTGATCAGCCTCTGTACCTGGCTGATGCAAGAGCTCGAGAAAATCCAGCAAGACGTAATGTACCACATAGTCGCTAACAGCACCTGATTTGCCACCACCACCCTCCCAGCCAAGGATAGTCTAGCTGTACTCCAATACAATAGCTTCTTCCGAATGCTCAGAAGAAGCGGGGCAATCTGCTGCTCAGGTGACAAATCAAGGCCAATCTGGCATCCCAAATACCGCACTGCTGTGCCTGGAGGAATCCATCTAAAACCGGGGTCCGGGCTCCATGCCGGAGTGGGAGCACTACTGATCCAAAAGGCCACTGTCTTGCGCCAATTGATCAATGCTCCCGAAGCTGCACTAAAAACCTAGAGCGACTGCTCTGCCCGAATAAGATTGGCCTCTTGGCCATGCAAAAATAAGCCCGTGTCGTCTGCAAACTCAGCATCAAGCAAATCCTCTCCCCGGACTGGGAGCTGAAGTCCTCTCAAACCAACCTCCTCTGCCGTCAAATACATACTCATAGCCTCCGCAAAGAAGAGAAAAAGGAAAGGGGCGAGAGGACACCCCTGACGGACTGATCTGGTCAGCTCAAAACTCGGCCCCCGACCTCCTACAATCAGCACCTGGCTGCGAGCTGTGGAATACAAAGCTGCCACCCCTCTGATCCATCCTGGCTCAAAGCCCAGGCGTAGCATAGTGCCCTCTAAGAATCCCCAATCAACTCTATCGTATGCCTTCTCAAAATCGAGAAGCATCACGACCAAGTCCTCGCCAAGAAACCTAGCTCGGGCCGTCGCCTCCCAGAAAGTAAAGATGTTGTCAAGGATCTGCGCTCCTTGACAAATCCTGTCTGAGTAGCATGAATCAACTCCCCCAGGAAGGGCTGGATCCTCAAACTCAAGGCCTTTGCTAAGACCTTGTAGACAGTATTGAGGATCGTAATAGGCCTCCAATGCCGAATGTCATCTGATACTCCCTCCCCCTTGGGGATAAGATAGATCAAGCCCTCTGAAAAGCTCTGCGGCATCACCCCAGTGTCCAAAACATGCTGAAAGCCCCTGCGGAGGCCTGGCCCCAAAAGGTCCCAATAGCGCATAAAAAAGGCCGGCGTCAGTCCGTCCTCCCCTGGGCAACTATGTCGCGGCAGGACCCTCAAGGCCTCGGCAAGCTCAGTCTCTGACAGAGGCGCACCTAGAACTGTGCGCATATGGTCTGTGACCCTCCTCTGCACATGGGCCCACACAGTCTGTCTGCACACATCTCGATCCTCAGTGGCTGGCTCCGCTGAAAGCAAGTCACTATAAAAAGCAGTGGCAATGGCTCTGATCTCCCCGAGCTCAGTAGCTATCGATCCATCCGGTCTACCAAGCTGGCGAACTCCTGCTCGCGCATGACGGGGTCCAGTGATCTCAAAAAACTCCCCAGTCACTCTATCACCAAGCTGCGTCCACTGAGAGGCCTGACGACGATAGTAAAACTCATGTCTCTGCTCCTCTACCTCTCTAACCTCCTGGCGTGCCTGGCTCAGCTGGGACGCCACCCACTCACATGCAGGCTGCTGCTCCTGAAGGCGCTGTAGCGAAGCAAGGCTGCGTCTCAGCCGTTGCTCCCGCTCGCAAATCTCTCCCAGTCGTGTCAAAGCTGCAGCGTGTAGAAAAGAGCTAAGATCAATGAGTCCCTGGGCACACTGGCCCGCTGCATCCTGGTCAGAGCACTGACTATCATGCCAGATCCTCTCAATGTCCTCAGCGAGACTGGGATCTGTAAGTACCCTCTCTGGGATCCTCAACTGCAAGCTGGGCTCCCGTGTCCCCTCCTCCAATGTCAATATAACTGGCGCATGATCTGAAAATGAGGTGCCAGCAAGAATGCCGACGGAGCCCCCTCGCTCCCCTAACCAATCGCCCACATAAAAGCGATCAATCCGAGATAGATTAGTCCCTCCCTGCCGGCGATCCGACCGAGAGAAACTAAGACTGTCCTGAGACCGGGAGAAAGCCCCATGCTGCCATGCATCAGTGATCCTCAGTGACATGCAAAACCGGTCCCAAGCTGCAAGCTCCGTGCCGTGCACTGTAACATGACTACCTCCCACCCTATCTGCCGGGTCCTCAAGCATGTTGAAGTCTCCCCCAACACACCAATGTGCGGCCTCTGGCAATGCATCAGTAACCTGAGTCCAAAACTCTGCTCTGGCACTAGCATGATTGGGCGCATAGATGTTGAGCACACCCAATAGCTCATCATGCATCCTCAGAATGACATACTGTGCTCTACCAGGCACAATGATCCCTCGATCCACAATGGCCTGCCGCCATACATCTGCAATAACCATGCATACTCCTCCCTGTCCACCCAAAGGACCAAACCCTGCAGACCAAAAAGTGTCCCATCTACCAGGCATCACCGAACCATATCTCCGGATCCTGCTCTCACCCAAGTGGTGCTCCTGCATCATCAAAATGTCAATGCTGCCACCAACCAGGCATCTCTGAAGCTCCTGCCTCAAGCAACCTCGATAGCGTATAAAGTGTGCTCCGCCGAGGCCCTGTACATTCCATGAGATGATCCTCATGGATGCCCTGCTGAGGTGGATGCTGTCTCAGCCGTACAGCGGGCCTTCGCAAGCGGCTTGGATGGAGAGTAGTCCCCATCCGAACGGCTGCGAATCTGCCCACCCGGTGTGCTGCAAGAATCCCGGATCAGGCGCCAGTGGCTGTGGCCCATGGCGACTGCCTCCTGCTCTGACAGAGAAACCTCGTGTATACTCACATATCCAGGGTCCCGCGCCAAGTCTGCCACTATGCGCACGACCAAATGCCGAATCCCTGAGGTATCCACACTCCCGGGATCCAAGAAAAAATGAGCCAACTCCCAAAGTCGGCCTATCACATCACTCACCTCCAGATCGCTCATGTGGTGAGAAAACTCAACTGCTTGAGTCTTCAAAGTGCTGAGAGCGAGCTCTAGAGTCCACTCCCGATCACAAGGTCCACATAGAGGGAACGAGAAGGCCACCGCTGAGTCTAGTGCCTCCTCCCCGCGGGCCGGAGGTATCACTACGTGAACTCGAATGGGTGCTGGCTCATGGGGGCCCTCTGCTCCAAAAAGCCGTGTAAAGGTATAATCAAAGGCCTCCGAGCGCTATCTAATGCCAAGGCGACTTAGCCGACTGCGGATAGATGAAATCCGTGAGGCCCTAATCGGCATAGGTCTCCTCTGTGATGCTCGAGCGAGGTCAGTGCTCAGCGCTCTCCGGACTGCAGGTGAGCGCCAGGGAACTGCCAGGGTCTCCCGGGAAGGTGAGGCGGGCGGAGGGGGAGGAGGGGGAGGCGAGGGAGGTGGAGAGGGAGCCGCTGCCGAAACCGGAGCGGAGGCGGGAGGAGGCGAAGGTGGAGACGAGGCGGTGGGAGGGGATGGGGGTGGGGGGGGTGAAGAAGGAGGAGCTGGCATCTCCTGGTCCTCAGTCGCTGCAGGGGTCTCCTCCTGAAGGGGAGCAAAGCTGTTCCTCACGGGAACCCAGTGAGGCTGAGACTGTGGCTGCTGCTGCAGCGGTCTCTGTGCGTGCTGCTGTGGCTGTCTCCCTCGGCGGCGCCCCTGTCCAGGCTGCCACTCCGAGGTCTCTGTGGCCTGAGCAGGTGTCCCTGAGGCAGCCTGCCGAGCCGAATCTGTGGGCGGGCCATCAGTAGCCTGCTGCTGTGGTGAGGGTCGAGGTCTCCTGCGAGGGCAGGCCTTGGCCAGATGACCGACCTGCCTGCAAATGAAGCACTGGTTCGGGAGCCCCGAGAACTCCACTCTCTGATCTATCCACCCCCCCCTATCCTAGGTAGCTGAATGACCTTAGGAAGGGAGGAGATGTCAGACACCAACACTCTGACCGAAGGTAGCCCCGCTGCTCTGGCCACCACTGAAGCTGCTGAGGGGCCCGTCTCTAGTACCGAGCCCACCAATGCTCCGAGCCTGGGGAGGAGCGGAAGATACTCCCGGCGGAGACCAGGGAAACAAACTGTAATATGGAAGAGGCGCTCTCCTTGCTCCGCCGCTGCTGGGTCAAATCCATGCTGCCAAGGTCTGAAGAAAGCCCGAGCACCCCTGATGTCCAGAGGACTCATGGCAAGGACCTTGGCAACGCTCTGGGCGGCCTCGAACTCGATCTGATAATGGCCCCGGCCCAGGAGCTGTACATCCAGGATCTTGCCCACATCTGCAAGAAGGCGAGCCTGAAGAAGATCCCTGATCTCCCCTCTACTGGGGCGAGTGCCGACTATACGGCAGATGGTGGAATGAGCCTGGAGGCGTTCCACCTCTGCAGTGAGGCTCGCTTCCTCTTCCGGCGAAAGAGAAAGCCTGATGGGGATGACCTCGGGGGCGGGCGAGGGGGCTGCGGGTGAGTCCCTCTGAGGCGAGGCGGGAGGAGTCTCCATCAGAGTCTGAAGCTCAGGCGAAGGCGAGGCGAATGCGGAAAACCTGCAAGAAACGGGCTGCACCCAAAGAGGCGAAGACCGGATGAAAATGAAGAAAAACAAAACCCCCTGGGGGTGAACAACACGAAAGAGGAGGGAGAGGGGGAAAACGAAGGAGAAACCCTGGGGGGGGGGCGGCAACAAAAGGGGGAGGCGGAGCGCTGCTGAAGGGGGGGGGGCGGGCGCGAACAGGCGGAAAGGAGGGGGGCGAACAGGCGAAAAGGGAGCTGGGGGCGAAAATACGAAGGGCGGGGGACGAATGGCGAGGAGGGGGGGAGGCGCAGCAGCGAGGCAGGAGGGGGGGGCGCAAAAGCGAGCAGAGGGGAGCGAAGGCAGGCGGGGGGTGAAAAAACGAAAAGGCGGAGAGGTGGGAGGCGCACGGGCGATAGCGAGAGGGGGGGCGTGCAGGCGGGCGCACAAAGCGAAGGCAGACGGGGGGTGAAAAAGCGAACAGGCGGAGAGGTGGGAGGCGCACAGGCGATAGAGAGAGGGGGGGCGTGCAGGGTGGAGGCGGGAGCTTCAGCGAGCTACGATTGCGAATTGTCTAGCAGAGTGATGCTATTATATTGATTGGATTGACTCAAGGTTACCTTCTTCTCGTTATCATGTTTTTTGTAGCATCCTGTCATGCTATGCTGAGAACATGGCATAAGAGATGGCTCAGAGCAAGTGATTCGATGGTGCTTCAAGACAAGAGAAAATTGTGCCTTGCTTCTAAGTGGACAATGAATGCTCACAGGCGTGTTTTGTTGTGAGCTGTGTTACCTATTGTCACTTTGTAAACATGATGTCCTTCTATGTGGATGATGAATTCTCAAAGACCTGACCTCATGAGGTGTTTTGTTATGAGATATGTTAGCTATTGTTGGATACATGGCATTGTCAATATTATAATCTTTGTCCATTTTGGCCGAAGGAGGGTCAACGTGCCATTGATGATCATAAAAGCCAAGGATCGTCACCTGTTGAAGTGGGACAACATTGAAACCCTCGGTGGCGGAGAGAGTGAGCTGACCTTGGGGTCCATCTAGAAAAACACGAGCATAGACCTACCATCTGAATCGAGGACTGCCAGGGGGATATCATGATGAGTGAAGGCTTTGAGCCACTGTGGGCGGGGAGGATGGTCTTCCAATTAGCCCCCCCAAGGGGGTGCCGAGCAGAGGGGGGGAGCGGGGTGGTAGTGGGCTGTGGTATGGTTGCGTTGATGGTGAGGGTAATCTGGTCTTTGTCCCGGATCCTAGCGAGGTGTCTTTCATGTATGTCTTGGTGGGGTTGGGTCCGCTTTTCCAAAGTCACTCAGTGGGACCAGTGCTGAGGGGCTCCCAGGCAATGTTGGAGCGAGCATCCAAGGTGTGGCCACTGTGCACATCGTGAAGAGGGGGTTCCAAATTGAAGGTTGGTGGAGACTCCCGCCATTTGTAGTCGAAGGCGACTAGGAACGGGCAGGCCTGAGGTGTCTCCAAGCTCTGATTAGGCAGGCTACAAAGAGGCCCTCGAAGAAGTAACTCAAACTGCAAGAACGAGCCTCGGTGAAGATCCACCGCCCACTAGGGGTTCGTGCGGGCAAAATCCGTGCGAGAAGAAAAGCCTTCTAGGGCTCACTTTCTAACTGAAGGCCTCAAACAACCAACTTGCCCAACAGGTCTCTGCTCTGAATAGCCGGAGCAATGAGGCCACACCCCCATAATGACAAGGCTGGCCACCTTAGCCTATGTGGTCCGACTATCTATCCTTGCCCAAAGAAAGTTCCTAATTAGTTAATGCACCTGTCCAAGGCATAAACACCCAACAGGAAGTAAGGTACCACATGGTAGTCTTGAGCACTTGGTTGGCCACAACTACACGACTAGCGAGGGAGAGTCGGCCAGTGCTCCAGTAACGGAGCTTCTTCCAAATGCTCAAAAGTAGAGGGGCAAGCTGCTACTCGTGCATGATATCTATCCCCACCTGACAAACAAAATGTTTGACCCTTTGCCGTTGTGCCCCGCCTGGCTGCTGCCCACGCATCTTCGCCTAGTTGGCCTCTTCCGCCCTCCCAGCTCTTCCATCCACCCTTTTCTTTTTCTGTAGGCCTTTTGCCGTTGATAGACTTTTTTTCCATCCACTTGCTACAAGTGAACTGATGTTATCAGTTTCAGTTAAGTGAAGGTAGAACTGCTGCATGTGTACCATAGTTGTGGGGTAGTTGATGAGGATACGAGCAATAGATGCATGGGGAGGATAGTTGCAAAAAGAGGAGTTGGGAGAATAGAAGGAATTAGGGGAGGGAGAGAGAGAGAGTATTGAGGTGAGTTGGAAGAGAGCGCATGGTTGCGGGGAAGTATAGTGGAGAAGAGTTATGATAGGAGCAATTGGAAAGAGCATAGAGAAGGAGTTGAGAGAGCCAAGGTGTTTATGGTGTAGAAGCTCTGTGTAGCTTGTTGTTGAATAAATTGTTTTGTTTTGGGAAGAAGGGGACATAGAATTTGATTGAGCTTGGGTCTAGGAGTAGAGGGTGTAGGAGAGATAGAGTCTTGTAGGAAGTTGTGGTGCCCTAGAACCTCTGGGTGTTGCAGCTCTGTTAGAATTTGGGTACATCCAATGTTTTGCTCAACCATTCTTGGCTGTGTTTGAAGGTGAGGACCTGCAGAGTGTGATTGCAGCTTTCATTGATGCTGGTTTCTTGTGGAATTGAAGAAAAAGACTTGAAAAGCTTTGCTGGGATAATCTTGTTGAGGATCCCTTTGTTTCTTGGTGTTCTCTCTTTCTGTTTGAATCCCATGTCTCAGGGTTGTTGAGACATGCTCAGTTATTATCTATATGTAGAAAGTTTCCTATGGTTTTGATGGATGAGTTGTTTATGCTATGGTATATGTTATTTGATTTGAGATTGTTGAGAGAATACATGTGTGGGTGAGGATCTGAGGTTTGCTAAATCAGGTATGAGTCAATCAACTCAAATTATGAGTCAGCAATATCTGAATGAGTCACCTAGAGTCAGCTATATTTTGGGTTAGTCAGCTGATGCTATTGAAAGGTAGATCTTGTCTTGTCTGAAGCTTGTAACTCTGGGCTAACAATCTGAGTATAGTTAGTCTGACAGTCTGATAGGTTGTGGGCTGGATGGTGGTCAGTGTCAATTGAGGGCTGTTTCGAGAGAGAAAGGTATCAATTGGGTGTTAGATAAGGTTAGGTGAGAGGTTTAAAGAGAAGATTAGAGCTATTGGAGGTCAGATTAGACATGGGAGGATTGCTAGAGGAGTCAGCTGAATCGGTTTGAGGGGTTTTGAGTGTGTTTCTGTCTCGGCTGAAGAACAGAGGACATCCGCTGAGTGGATTGGTGCTCTGGATTTGTGTTGTGCTGGTGTTGTGGTGTTAGTTTATAGAGCGCTCCCTACGGTGGTGTGTACGGACGAGCTATAGAGGTAGACTTCTCCGACACATCATTGTTTTGGTGCCTCCGTAGAGGAGGGCTCTGAAGCATTCTTTAGTTTGTGTGTTGCTTACACGAGACAAGTTTGTACTTATGGAGAAGCCACCAGTTTCTTATAGACATGGATCTGAGAATGTTCATGCATTTTTTTACCATGTTAGAAGAGAGGCAGACATGCAGGGATTAGAGATAATATGGCTCGAGAGATGTTCCTTGCACCGAGGATTACAGGGCTTGCGGCTCTTTGGTATTCTACCTTGCGTGATCATGTGCATGATAGTTGGAAACTATCATCCAAGGCTTTGATTAATAGGTTTTCAATGGATGGAGGCAGAAGAGGCTTGGATAAACCTCACGAGTATCAGGCAGCGTGATGGAGAGATGATTGGTGACTTCTAGCTGAGGTATGAGGATGCTTGGTTTGCTTATCTTGATTTGTCTGATAGTATGATATTGTGTACGACTACCTCTAGTTTATGCTCTTTGTGGAAGCCTTGGAGCTAGTGTGGCAGATTAGAGATAAGCAAACCAAGCATCCTCATACCTCAGCTAGAAGTCATCAATAATCTCTCCGTCACGTTGCCTGATACTAGTGAGGTTTATCCAAGCCTCTCTTCTGTCTCCATCCATTGAAAACATGTTAATCAAAGCCTTGGATGATAGCTTCCAACTATCTTGCACATGCTCAAGCAAGGGAGAATACCAAAGAGCCGCAGGCCCTGTAATCCTCGGTGCAAGGAACATCCCTCGAGCCATATTATTTCTAATCCCTGCATGTTTGCACTCCCTCCTAACATGGTGAACAAATGCATTAACATCCTCAGATCCATGTCCATAACATAGTCGTGGCTTCTCCATAAGTACAAACTTGCCTGGTGTGAGCAACACACAAACTGAAGGGTGCTTCGGAGCACTCCTTTGTGGAGGCACCAAAACAATGATGTGTCGGGGAAGTCTATCTCTATAGGTCGTCCGAAAACACCACCGTAGGGAGGGCTCTATAAACTAACACAACAATACTAGCACAACACAAATCCAGAGCACCAATCTACTCAACTGATGTCCTCAGTCCTTCAACTGACATAGAAAAGCTCTCAAAACCCCTCAAACCGATTCAACTGACTCCTCCAGCTATCCTCCCATGTCAGATCTGACCTCCAATAGCTCTGCTCAGCTAACCTTATCTAACACCCAGTTGATACCTTTCTGTCCTGAAAAAGCCCTCAGTTGACACTGACCACCATCCAGTGAGATTCCCCCGGTCGGGGTTGAGCACAATCTTAGCAAACACTTAAGCTATTAACATAATTAAACAATTTTAAATGGCACAACACAATAGAGTAAGAAGCTGAATTTTATTTTTGCACACTGCACTAGGGCCGGAAAGGGCCGACCCCCCTTGTAATAGATTTTATTATCAAGGAAAACTGTTACAAGCCTCACGGGCATTCACATGCCAAACTGTTCAAGTGCATCCATGTTCATGAAAACAGCATTGCAAACAAATTTGTCGTAGACGATGGAATCCATAGCTTCACTTGAGAGTAGCTTCGTTCCTTGATTCCTTGAAGCTTGTCAAACGCAGCTATGCTCCACTGGCATCCATACACATACACATGTGTGTGCCAGGACCGAGACATAGGAGACCATATTGACAAAGCATTTGAATCTCAAATTGAAAATTGCTTGCAAAATGCTCTTACCAAGTATTGGACGATCAATGTCGAGCTCCACCTCCGTGCGGACGAACTACAGCTTGAATGTGACCGTTTTCCACTTCCGGCTGAAATTAGGGTTTCTGATTTTTAGGGTTTTAAGCAGGTTATATGAGTCCAAAATTGGGCATTTTGGGCTCTTTAGATGCCTATGAGTAAGGGGCACAGCTTGGTATGGTTTCCTCCAAAATTAGGGTTTTTGAAACTAGGGTTTTTGCAGAATTAGGGTTTCTGAAAATTAGGGTTTCAGCAGAATTTGGGGGCGGTAGAATGGTTAGGAGACTCCATATTCATTTAGAAGAGAGAGATAGAGTGAAAAGGTGAGCAACTGGAGGCTTAACTGTGAAAGGAAGAATCTTCAAGCTTTCCATTGGAGCTGGGAGAAAGAGGGAATGAAAATCAGCACTCTCACCAAGCAAAAAGTTAGAGAGAATAACAAAAATAGGCTCTCTTGAAGGGGGGCGCCTATTTCTAGAGAGAGAGTGTAGAGAGAGGTAATTTTCAAAATGAGTAATAGCATGGTGGCAGGTCCTCATACTGCCACCCAGTCCATAGCCATCCCTTTTCCACACAAATTTAGTGGGAAGGGTGCCTGGACACTCGCCTAGCCGACCGGAAGGGAATTCTAGTCTATTCTTACTTATAGTTTGTCCGCCCGAGCTTTAATGAAGTGTGGATGCCCAATCTCACTTATAACTTGGGCGGACACACTTATTAAAGTGTGGACCTGCAAAACAAAGAATACATTGCTTTAACTCATAAAAGAGTAAAGTGGTGTACTTACCACCTGTCTACAGCCCACAAACGAGGTCAGAATACAGTTTCACTCGCACGGTTCACAAGAGGGCGTCCCCTACATGTGAACTACACAAACAAATCTTGCATGCAATCAAATAGTTCATGCAAAGACAGGATTTTTAACTTGCAAACATGTTATGCAAGGATGCATTGAACAGTCTCCCTATTCATTTAGCTTGTAGTCCGTGGTACCACACTCTGGATTTGGGCGCAGATACACAATCCCAACCCATATATCCAGCCTACTGGCTCTCGGTGTAGACATAAGTCCCCAACCATAAGATGCCAGTCCATCCTACAGAACTCGTCCATAGGCCTGAAGCGCAGAGAATGCCCAAATAGTGACATCCTCCCCTGCTTCTAAACAGTTGACCGCAACTGAAATGCTTCCAAATATGCTTGAAGGAGCTGCGGATACTCCTGGAAGTATGTTTCATCCATCCATTTTGCATCCATAGGAGAATAGTTCTTGAATTTCACAAGGTAGCGCCTCTGGAGTTTGCCACCTGCAAACTTTCGCTCCTTATGAAACACAATTTGCTCTGGCTGCAATACCTCTTCCAGCTCTTCCACCTCTGGTGGATCTTCCATAACCGGTTCCAAAGGTTCCGGTCCCACATATTTGCGCAAGAGGCTCACATGGAATGCATTATGAATCTTCCAATGATCCGGTAAAGCAAGTCGAAAAGCCACATCATTGATCTTCTTGATCACCTTGAAGGGTCCATAATACCTGGTAGAGAGTTTTGGGCATGCTCTCTCCTTGCCAGACCTCTTCCTGAGTCTAGCTTTCTCAAATTTTAGCAATACCAAGTCATTCTCTTTAATGTCCAATTGCCTTCTATGCTTGTCGGCAGCTTTCTTATGCTTTGCTTGAGAGCGTGCAATGGCTGTCCGAACTTGTGAAAAGGCAATATCAAGGTCCCTGACAAAGTCATCAGCAGGAAATATCTCATTTTTTGTGCGTAAGATAGGTGGCAATACCACTTTGCCATAAATGATCTCAAATGGGGCCTTGCCTGTAGAAGCATGTACTGTATTATTGTATGCAAATTCTACAAGCGGTAGATACTTTTCCCAAGAAGATTTCTGATCTGTCACATAGCATTTAAGCAAATCCAACACAGCTGAATTTGCAGCTTCACTTTGTCCATCCGTTTGAGGATGATAGGCTGAAGAAAAATTCAGCTTTGTGCCCATGTTATCAAAAAGAGCTCTCCAAAAGAGGCTTGTTGTTCGGGGATCCCTGTCTCCCACAATTGATTTGGGCATACCATGGTGTTTAAATACCTGTGACACAAAAATTTTGACCATATGTTCTGGTTTTATGGTCTTTTTGACAGGTAGAAAATGTGCTTGTTTACTAAACCTGTCCACAATTGTCCATATTGCATCATTGCCATTTGGGGTGCGGGGCAAATCCATAATAAAATCCATTGCAATGCTTTCCCATGGCTGGTCCGGAATAGGCAAAGGCTGAAGCAAACCAGGAGTCTTTTGCCTATCAAATTTTACCTTTTGGCAGGTGACACATGCACGTACATAGGCTTCTATATCTTTCCTCATACCTGGCCAAAAGAAGTATCTCTCAATCATTTGAGTAGTAGGGAGTATCCCTCTATGCCCTGCATAAGGTGGTGCATGACATTCATCCAAAACTTTTTGTCTCATGTTTGAAACCACACATAAGCAGTTATCCTTCATGATATAACCATCTTTGACCACATAAGAAGCATGTGTATGACCAGTCATTAAATCAGCCCATAAATCTGAAAAATCAGCATCCAAATGGTACATTTCTTGCATAGTAGACAAGTCTTGATGAGAAGCAACCGAAATTGCAGCCACATATGGTTTTCTGGACAATGCATCTGCTACCACATTTTTCTTGCCAGGAGTATGCAAAATCTGAAAATGAAACATTGAGAGAAAATTGGCCATTCTCATTTGTTTCTCAGAGAGTTTAGTTTGCGTAAGAAAGTACCGCAAACTTTGGTGATCAGTTTTGACAACAAATTCAGCTCCCAATAAGTAATGTTTCCATACTGTGAGAGCATGAATGACGGCCAATAATTCCTTCTGATAAACATCAAGAGTAAGTTCAGCATTTTGCAATCTCCTGCTTTCAAATGCAATGGCATGTCCTTCTTGATTTAAGACGGCTCCAATGCAATTGCCACAAGCATCACATTCTACCACAAATGGCTTTTGCAAGTCTGGAATGATTAAGACTGGCCCTGTGATAATGGCATTTTTGAGCTTATTGAAAGCATTAATCTCAACCTCTGTTCATTTAAACATAGTACGTTTCTTGGTGAGTTCATGCAATGGCGAAGCAATCATTGCAAAGTGAAAGATAAATCTCCTGTAATATGAACATAGACCAAGAAAGCTTCGGACTTCATGAATAGATTTAAGTTCTGGCCAATCTTTGATGGTTTGGATCTTTGCAGGATCCATTCGTACACCATCCTTTGATACTATGTGTCCCAAGTAGTGAATCTCTGAAAGGAAAAATTCACTCTTTTTGGCGTTGATCATAAGCTTATGCTGCCTTAGTTCTTCAAAGACCACTCTTAAGTGCTTTTTGTGATCCTCCTCATTCTTGGAGAATACAAGAATGTCATCAAAGAACACACCTGTAAAAGTTCTATGATTTCTGAAAATTCGGTCCATCATGCGATTGAAAGTAGCCGGGGCATTTGTAAGACCGAATGGCATAACCAAATACTCATAGAGACCAAAAGAAGTGCGAAATGCTGTCTTATGTACATCCTGTGGCATCACTCGCACTTGATGATAGCCGCTTTTAAGATCAATGCGACTAAAACAAGATGATCCATCCAGCTTGTCCAAGATATCATCAATCCTCGGTATGGGAAACCGATTATTGATGGTAATCTTATTTAATGCCCTGTAATCCACACACATACGGAATGAACCGTCTTTCTTTTGTACAAGAAGAACGGGTGAACAAAATGGCGAAGAACTAGGCCGCACCAAGCCTTTCTCAAGTAGTTCACCCACTTGTTTCATAATCTCTTCTTGTTGGCAAGCACTAACACGATATGCTGGCCTATTTGGAGGTGAATTCCCTGGAACTAATTCAATGCGGTGATCTTCTGGCCGTGAAGGAGGCATTACATTAGGTAAAGAGTCAGCAAAACAATCCCCGAATTCGCTTAAAAATTTCAGCCTCTCTTTAGTAAGAGTGTCCACATGTACATTACTGTGTTCCACATTATCACGTACAAAAACCAAGTACGAAGAAACACTCTTTTTCATTGCTTTATTGATTTGTATATGAGATACAACGGGGATAGTATCACCCGACACACCTGCATCTAAATGATGCTCTCTACCTTTATACATAAAAGTGATTTTGTTGGTCTTGTAATTCTTGGTAGGCTCAAGGCGTGCATGCCAAGGTTTTCCCAGTAATACATCACATCCACTAAGAGGGGCAACGAGAAAGTTCTCGTGGTCGAGGTATCCTTGGATATGCATTCGCAGCTTTCCAATAAGGGGTGTAACCTTCACATCTTTTTCCAGAAAAGCTGAACATGCATGAATTTCGGGTCCCATGTCACCTACTTCAATCCCCAAGGCAGCAGCCATATCAGTGGAGATGAAGTTGTCAGTGGAGCAGTCATCAAACATGAATAAAGCTGGCTGGTCTTTTAGTTGTCCCCATGCTTTGCATACCATTCTATGCATGTTTGCATGTCCCGTGTTGCCCTGTACATCATATACCATGTTGACATGCACTTTAGGCTCTTCTGGCTTCTTATTCTTGTTAGGGCATTGTGGAGAGATGTGATCTTTACTACCGCATTTAAAGCATTTGCCTTCACGAATGTATTGTACCCTTTGTTGAGGAGTCAAGCCATAAACACCCTTTTTCTGCCACGGTTTCTTTTCTTTTGCATTTTCAGCTCTTTGAGGGGGCTTTACATCCTTCAAATCTGAATTTTCAGCTTTGTGCATGGCTTTGAAATCTCTTCTAAAGGGCTGTCCACCCTTTTGCACATTAAAACCAACTTTCTCCTTACCCTTGCCCAAGCTTTGGTCAATTCTAGATTGCACCCATTTGACATTAAGCTCTTCGGAAGCCAAGACCGAGTTTATGAGTTGACGAAGAGTTTGGTTTGGATAGATTTGTAGTCCTCTTTGGAAGATGGGTTGCAATCCTGACTCAAATTTCCTCTTCTTTTCTTCTTCAGTAACGGTCATGAAGGGTAACACTTCCATTAATACCTCCCAAAATTTGGAGACGTAAGAGGTAATGGATTGCCCTTCTTTTTGCTCCAACCTGTCCCACTTCCTGCATATATCCTGAGTAAAATTTGGAGGCAAAAATTGATCATAAAACTTTTGTTTGAATTCAGCCCATGTAGAAATGGTGTTGCCGGAAAGCTTCTCGGCCAACCACCAATGAGCAGCAGTGCCTTTCATGTACATGCCCACATGTCTGAGTTTTGATGATTCTGAAAATTCTCCCTCATGAAAAGCAATTTCAAATTGGGAGATAAAAGATAGAGCTTTGGTAGAATCATATTCTCCATGAAAATACTCAAACTTAACTGTTTTGTCACCTGCAGTAAACTCTTTAGTCTTCTTCTTCTTATGTTGATGCGTTTCCTCTTCATCTCTCTCGATTGGTTGCTTATTTGCTTCATTAGTAGGAACATATCGCTCAATTCCATCATGAGGAGGGGCTGATTTATGAGTCGGTTCCTTGAGAAGACTTTCATGAGCTTTAATAGATGACCTGTGGGGAGGAGAAACATGTGCGGTAGAGGCATGATGAGAGGTAGCAGACGCCTCTTCTCTTTCCTGTCGCACAATAGATTTAAGCTTTGATGTTTCAGCTGCATGTTGATTCATAAGAGGAGGCTTTTTAAACCTAAGCCCTCCTTCCTTTCGAGTAACTACATCACCTTGTCCCATGAGGTAAGAGACAGCCATATCTCTTGGTTGAACCCCCAATTCCATGGCAACATTTTCCAATGCATCATTCACAAAAGGAGAATGCTTTGACACACGAGATACATGCCTTGACTGTGAGTCTTCATGCATATCCTTGAGTTGTTTTTGCATCATACATAATTGCCTTTTTAGGTCTGCAATTTCAGCCTGCATAGCATCATGTGCATCACTCTGTATAGCCTTCTCCTTACCTCGGGATGGCTGTCCCATATATACATGAGTTGCATTTCCTTCCCTTCTAACATAAGATGGCTGTCCGGCATGTGCAATACCATCATGTGACCCAAGAAAAACATTTTCAGCAGTGTATTGTTCATGCATTTGAGTATCATCATGCACATTGTCTCCTCTTGGCTTCACATATGTACTCTTCCTTGGATTTACATCCCGTGAAGTACCTGTTTGGCTCGCCATAATGCTTAAGAATGCTAACAGCTAGTGTAAGCTAGATTAGGACCGTCTTCCACACAGAAAGGAGGAAGATCCTAGGCTCTGATACCAATGAGATTCCCCCGGTCGGGGTTGAGCACAATCTTAGCAAACACTTAAGCTATTAACATAATTAAACAATTTTAAATGGCGCAACACAATAGAGTAAGAAGCTGAATTTTATTTTTGCACACTGCACTAGGGCCGGAAAGGGCCGACCCCCCTTGTAATAGATTTTATTATCAAGGAAAACTGTTACAAGCCTCACGGGCATTCACATGCCAAACTGTTCAAGTGCATCCATGTTCATGAAAACAGCATTGCAAACAAATTTGTCGTAGACGATGGAATCCATAGCTTCACTTGAGAGTAGCTTCGTTCCTTGATTCCTTGAAGCTTGTCAAACGCAGCTATGCTCCACTGGCATCCATACACATACACATGTGTGTGCCAGGACCGAGACATAGGAGACCATATTGACAAAGCATTTGAATCTCAAATTGAAAATTGCTTGCAAAATGCTCTTACCAAGTATTGGACGATCAATGTCGAGCTCCACCTCCGTGCGGACGAACTACAGCTTGAATGTGACCGTTTTCCACTTCCGGCTGAAATTAGGGTTTCTGATTTTTAGGGTTTTAAGCAGGTTATATGAGTCCAAAATTGGGCATTTTGGGCTCTTTAGATGCCTATGAGTAAGGGGCACAGCTTGGTATGGTTTCCTCCAAAATTAGGGTTTCTGAAACTAGGGTTTCTGCAGAATTAGGGTTTCTGAAAATTAGGGTTTCAGCAGAATTTGGGGGCGGTAGAATGGTTAGGAGACTCCATATTCATTTAGAAGAGAGAGATAGAGTGAAAAGGTGAGCAACTGGAGGCTTAACTGTGAAAGGAAGAATCTTCAAGCTTTCCATTGGAGCTGGGAGAAAGAGGGAATGAAAATCAGCACTCTCACCAAGCAAAAAGTTAGAGAGAATAACAAAAATAGGCTCTCTTGAAGGGGGGCGCCTATTTCTAGAGAGAGAGTGTAGAGAGAGGTAATTTTCAAAATGAGTAATAGCATGGTGGCAGGTCCTCATACTGCCACCCAGTCCATAGCCATCCCTTTTCCACACAAATTTAGTGGGAAGGGTGCCTGGACACTCGCCTAGCCGACCGGAAGGGAATTCTAGTCTATTCTTACTTATAGTTTGTCCGCCCGAGCTTTAATGAAGTGTGGACGCCCAATCTCACTTATAACTTGGGCGGACACACTTATTAAAGTGTGGACCTGCAAAACAAAGAATACATTGCTTTAACTCATAAAAGAGTAAAGTGGTGTACTTACCACCTGTCTACAGCCCACAAACGAGGTCAGAATACAGTTTCACTCGCACGGTTCACAAGAGGGCATCCCCTACATGTGAACTACACAAACAAATCTTGCATGCAATCAAATAGTTCATGCAAAGACAGGATTTTTAACTTGCAAACATGTTATGCAAGGATGCATTGAACAGTCTCCCTATTCATTTAGCTTGTAGTCCGTGGTACCACACTCTGGATTTGGGCGCAGATACACAATCCCAACCCATATATCCAGCCTACTGGCTCTCGGTGTAGACATAAGTCCCCAACCATAAGATGCCAGTCCATCCTACAGAACTCGTCCATAGGCCTGAAGCGCAGAGAATGCCCAAATAGTGACATCCAGCCCACAACCTATGAGACTGTATGACTCACTATGCTCAGATTGTCAACCTAGAATTCACAGGCTTTAGACAAGACAAGATCTACCTTTCAATAGCATCAATTGACTAACCCAAATATATAGCTGACTCTAGGTGACTCAGCCACATGCCGCTGACTCACAGTTTGAGCTAACTGTCTCAGACCCGATTCAGCAAACCTCAAACCCTCATCCATACATGTATTCTCTCGACAATCTCAAATCAAACAACATATACCAGAGAACAACTCATCAATCAAAACCATATGAAACTTTCTGCATATAGATGATATCTAAGCATGTCTCAACAACCCTAAGACATGGGGTACAAACAGGAAGAGAGAACACCAAAAACAAAGGGATCCTCAACAAGATTATCCCAGCAAATTTGTTCAAGTCTTTTTCTTCAATTCCACAAGAAACCAGCATCAATGAAAGTTGCAGCCACACTTTGCAGGTCCTTACTTCAAGCACAACCAAGAATGGTTGAGCAAAACATTGGATGTATCCAAGTTCTAACATAGCTGCAACACCCAGAGGTCCTAGGGCACCACAACTTCCTACAAGACCTTCTATCTCCTGCACCCTCTGCTCTCAGGTCAACTGGGCGAAGAAGCATGGGCCGCAGCTTGGCGGGACGCAAAGGCGGCGGAGGGTCTGACATTTGGTTTGTAAGGTGGGGATAGATGTCTTGCATGAGCAGCAGCTTGTTCCTCTTCTTCTGAGCATGTGGAAGAAGCTCCTTTACTGCAACAGCGGTCAACTTGCCCTTGACTCTCCCTTGCTGGTCGTGTGGTTGTGGCCAACCAGGTGCTCATGGCTACCATGTGGTACCATACTTTCTGTTGGGTGTTCTCCAACGCATGCCTTGGACAGATGCACCGATTAGGAACTTTCTTTGGGCAAGGACAGATGGTCGGACCACGTAGGCTAAGGTGGCCAGCCTTGTCATTATGGGGACGTGGCATCATTGCTCCAGCTATTCAGAGCAGAGCCCTGTTGAGCAAGTTGGTCGTTTTGAGGCCTTCAGCTAGGAAGTGAGCCCTAGAGGCTTTTCTTCTCGCACGGATTTTACTTGCACGGATCTCTAGTGTGCGGTGAATCTTCATGGAGGCCCGTTCTTGTAGTCTGAGTTACTCCTTCGAGGGCCGCTTTGTAGCCAGCTTGATCTGAGATTGGGAACACCTCAAGCTTGCCCATTCCTAGTTTCCTTGGACTACAGATGGGGAGAGACAATACGAACCTTTAATTTGGAACCCCTGCTTCAGGATGTGTCTAGTGGCCACACCTTGGGTGCTCGCTCCAACATTGTCTGGGGGCGCCCTAGTGCCGGTCCCGCTGAGTCATTTTGGGAGAGTGGACCCAGCTTCAAGAACGTGCGCCCCCTCTCCCTCTGCCTCCTCCTTGGGCCTCGAATCCCACCCCACCCCACCTTACCAAGAGATACATGACAAACATCTTGCCGGGATCCGGGGCCTCCAATCCCATCCCACCCCACCCCACTAAGAGATACATGACAAACATCTCGCTGGGATCCGGGGCAGAGACCAGCTTACCCTCACCATCAATGTAACCATACCACAGCCCACTCCCGTTGCCTCCCCCCTCGGTGCCCTGATTGGAAGACCATTCTCCCTGCTCACAGTGGCTTGAAGCCTTCACTTGTCATGATATCCCCCTACTTGTCGTTTCACATGGTGGGCCCATGCTCGTGTTTTCAGATGGACCCCAGGGTCGGCTAACTCTCTCTGCCACTGAGGGTTTCAATGGTGTCCCACTGCAACAGCTGAGGATTCTTGGCTTTTATGATCACTAGTGACATATTGACCCTCCTTCGGCCAAGGTGGTCTGCGTCAGCTCTTGGCTTTGGGAAAGTCGACCTTTGCACATGTACAATGGAACCCTTGTGAGTGGGAGTGGCAAGATCTCTTCAGTCCTTGATTCAAATGGTGGACCCATTGCTCGTGTTTCCAGATGGACCCTAGGGTTGACTCACTCTCTCCGCCACCGAGGATTTCAATGCTGTCCCACTTCAACAGGTGAGGATTCTTGGCTTTTATGATCACCTGTGGCACGTTGACCCTTTTTCGGCCAAGGTGGCCCGTGTCAGCTCTTGGCTTTGGGAAAGCTGACCTTTGCGCATGTACAATGGGACCCTTGTGAGTGGGAGTGGCAAGATCCCTTCAGCCTGTGAAGAGCCCGACCACCCCTTCTTCCACAAGGCAAGCGAAGAAAACAGAACGAGGTCGAAAAGCGAGCGGGAAAAAGCGAGCTAACTACAATAAATTTCCACTATTGTGCCGAAATCTATCGATCATAGTGAAAGTATAGTTCCAATATATTTCTCTCTCACATACACGATTTGGATAACAAATTGGGAGCCATATTCCAAGGTAGAACCATATGCGGATGTGACAACTACATATTATCGTTGATCGACATCACGATTAGCTCATTTACATTCCCAAGCTCCTTTCCCAACACACAATATACTATCCTTTGTAGCACTCATGGACAAACATTGTAATATTGACAATGCCATGAATCCAACAATAGCTAACACATCTCAAAACAAAACACCACATGAGGTTAGGCCTTTGAGAATTCATCATCCACATAGAAGGACATCATGTTTACAAAAAGACAATAGGTAACACAGCTCACAACAAAACATAACATTAACATTAGGCCTGTGAGCATTCATCGTCCACGTAGAAGCAAATCTCTATCTTGCAGCACTATCAAATCGCTTGCTCTGAGCCATCTCTTGTGCCATGTCCTCAGCATAGCATGGCAGGATAATACAAAAAACATGATAATGAGAAGGAGGCAACCTTGAGTCAATCCAATCAATATAAAAGCATCACTCAATGAAGCTATAACTATTTCAACAAGTCTAACCTTACACAATAGCACAATGTTTGCAAGTGCCTAAAAAAAAAAGTGAATAGACACAAAGTTAATCCATGCCAAAACAAAATCCATTCATGTAGCAGAAAGCAAGAAATGAAAATATGGCACTGTATATTCAGAAGAGTAGTGTTGAGTGTGGATCCTCACAAATCATCAAATGGATTATCTACAACGGACACCTTGTAGGCATCACCCACATCCTCCTCCCCTTGAAACTCCAAGCGCGCCTTCTTAGCACTAGCAGTCTGTACCAGAGGTTGTACCACACCTTCGATTATGCCATCATCCTCATCGAAATAGAAGCACGGTTGTGTAGAGGCCTGATAAGCACGCACCATGGTAGCGGTGCCACACTCCATCTCCAACACAAGACCACTCTAGGAACATAGGTCTAGAATGCAAGAAACAAAACTTGTGGATTGCCCCACAACACCACGCCAAGTATTGGTCGATGACGGCCTGACCATCTTACGTACCTCCGGGAGTTAATGTATCCAACAGGCACTACCTTGCTGAAGCTACAACCTCCTAAAGAAAGACATGCTCTCCCCTAGATACACTAGAGGCCGACAACCGATTTGCGGTGCAAACACCAACAAGGATGACCTCGTGTATGAAAGTGGTCTATAAATCACGTGACAATGATTAAATTTACGTCACTGGAGCAATGCAAAGAATCTTACCACCAGTTCGATGTCGGCTTGGAAATCATATCCAAGTGCCCAAACTCAAGTCCCTGGACATGCAGGTAGCGCTCCAACCAAGTTACCACTTGTCCTAATGTCACCATTTGGCCACCCAATTGGTCCACCCGTGCTTTCTTATCATGTATGTACATTGGACTAGTGTCCATGGCAGTTGTTTATGCCGGGGATTGATGCCACTCATATGATACTTGGCTTTCTGTTGGGACGTGTACATGCTCGGAAATGCTTGGTGGATTGGTGTTCCATTGGGTCTGGTACCTCATGTACTTGCCTGGAGCACGTCTATTTTGGTATAGTCTCATGAACGGGGATTGTCCATACCAATGTTGCATTGCATAGCATCTTTATGTACTTGCTTGCAATTGAAATTGCATGCTGTTTTCATGCTTGCTTGACCAATGTGTAGTTACGGGTAAGGGGACGCCCGCCCGCGAACCGTGCGTGTGAAACTGTCTGCTGACATGGTTATGTGGCATGTGACAGGCGGTAAGTATTGGTCATAAACCTAGCCTTAGGAGGTAGCACTATTTTATAAGTGAGTGTGTACACACTTCATTAAGTTTTGGGCGACCAAAACTCACTTATAAATTATGACCGGCCCAGTGTTCACACGCACTGATGTCCCGAGGTGGACATAACCCAATGTCCACCGCCCGGACCTTATTCCCTTTGTACAAAGGGAGTAACCAGCCATGTGTCCACTCTAACTTGCTCCACAAAGCACCTGCCTGCCACCTACACTGGACAAGTCACCACCTCACTCTTCCTCCTCTCTAGAGAGGGGCGCCTCCTTCATGAGGGTTGTTGGGCTGCATTTTCGGCACTTTCTCCTTCCCAACTCCATTTCCAAGCTTGCTAAGGTGTTTTTCAAGTTTCCAAGAGTGTTTCCGGATGCTAATCACTCTCCTACACACTCCCAATGACTGAAATTCAGCAAAACAGCTCTCTTTATTGCTGAAAACCCTAATTTCAGCCCTCCTTTCTCAAGTTGAACCATAGGGGAAGCTTTCCCAAGGTTCCCTTCATCCTCTTGAAGACTTTTGTCGCGAAGAAAGGCGACAAATCGAAGATCTCAACACTCCAAGGACTTCCATCACGAAGACTTCCACTGTTATGGACTCTACTTGCTATTGGTAAGCTTTTATGCTTAAATATGGGAGCAAGTAGCAGGAGGGAGGAACGGGATTACAAGATCACATAACCTATGTAGTGTTCTCTTGTCCCCTAGGTGCTTTCTTGTAGATTGTTGCTACCATGTGTTGGTGGAACAATAGAGAGCAGATGGTAGGGAACATGGGCACTTGAGAGGGTAATGTGGATTGCAAGTCTTCATCGACAACCACTTGTTTGCAATACTGTATTCATATGCATTGGTATGGAAATCTGGTCAGAAATGCCCATGACACTATGTACTTGATTCTCCCAAGATCAATATACTTTATTTGAGGGAGGGGTCGGCTGTTCCAGCTCGTTGTGTGTCTCTTGTCAATTTAGCAATTTACTTCTTGTATTTGAGCAAGTGTCCATCAAATTTTAGTGTATTTAAGTGTATTGATTAGCATTGTGTTCAACCAAGTTACACCTAAGCTGTAGAACAAATCGTTTAGTAGATTAGTCGAACAATTTTTAACGAGGAAACAAACCAAGAAGCTCAGTTATATGGAACACTTGCTAGTGGTACCCATAACACCAACCATCCACTATCCGCTAACGATGCTGCCTCCACTGTGATGCCGTGCTGAATGTGCCCCTCGCTCAGCATGGTTCAAGGTTGCATACCGCCTCCCACTTCCAACTCGTATCTTGTAGGAAGTCAATAAGACCAAGTTTGCAGCCCACTTGAGTACCTTTCTCATCCTCATGTATGCGTGGTCCTCCCTTGCTACTTTGGTGAAGAAATCATGTAAGAGTTTGTACGAGGAATTCTTCTTGCCAGCCACAAAATCAAGCCCCATGGACACGTTATCACCTACCACGCATCCATAGAGCACCACATGGCCAGAGAGATGCAACAAATCAAGAGGGGAGGGTGGAACAAAAACGAATGTCACCATCTCTTTTGTCCTCTGCATGTTGTGCCAAACATGAATATTGGATTAAATAAAACCCTATCAACATAGCCAAGAGAGTGATGGGATGATGTTGCTCACCTTCAATGTCCTGGCTAACATCCACATGGCCACTATCCTCAATTCTTGTTTGAAAAACATGCCAAATGACGCAACTAGAATTAGCGTTTAATCCAATAACATTGTGGCACTTACCTTTTTGGCCTTGTGAAGACTTAGTGGAACGTGAAGAATGACCACCATGCACGCCCACATTTGACCCACCACCCTTCTTTGAATGGATCTTGTACATCTCTCTCTCTCTCTTGCAAGCACATGCCTGCCACTAAAATCAATCCACCATAGGCAATGGGCTATCTCCCACTCTGAAAGTGTATGCATACTCTTTGGATACATGCATGCATCCTCATTACCAAGATCCAACCAGCCTTTACATTGATCAGGCAACCTTGCCAATCTCTTCTTCTCAACCAAATGTGAAAGGTACCTTACATTCTCAATATCTCATAATTTCACTCAACAATATTAAACAAGAAGTTGATCACAAAAGACACTAACACCGACAAAGAGAATCACGAACCTCAAAACCACACGGCATGCAACCAATGCCAATTCTTTTCTTTTGTTGCTTGGACCCTTCTCCTGTCTTAGGACCCTTTGACTCCACGGCTTGTTCCTGTGCCCGCAATGCAGCAAACACATGCTTCCTATCCTCTAGTTTCACATCTCTAAGTAGTTTTGCAAAGTATAGCCTCCAGGGAGTTTAAGCGGAGTACCCAAAATACATAGACGTTGTAGCTCTTCCAATGTGCTAATTACTTCCAATTCCACTTTCTCAAGGAAGCACTTTCGGGCGAACCACCTAGTTTATGAAAGTAAAACACCTTCATAGGATTGAATCACTTGTAAACAGCTCACATTGTAGTTTGAAACATAGCATGGAATGATAGAAGACTCACACTCCATAATCATTGTCACTTGATGGCATTCCTTACATATCCTTGAGCCTCTTGTTTGAGTCCAAGAGAGAATGCAACATCATTCTCTTTGGCTCTCGTAGCTCTGTGTTGGCTAGCATCTTCAATTTTTGCAAAGTGATCACAGAGTCAAGACTATCATACTTTAAGGCTAGCACCTTGGACACTCAAAGCTTCGGGTCAAGAACATTAAGAACCTAAGATAGATAAAGTTTAGGGTCATATCCAATGTCATGTCCAGCAACAAGATAGTAGTAAAGGAGAGCATTCATACCATGCCCATACGATCTGAAAGTCTCTTGTGAATCTTGGTCTTTTTCTTCCGCATGGCCTCCTCCGAAGCCTCAAGTGTTGCAATGTCATGCACTGACTCTTCAGCTTTCTTCAATTGTGTTGTGTACTCAACCTAAGAAGGTAACCACATAAAATCTCAAACACTAACATGAACAGTCATAGACAACAATCACAACCAACAAAAGAGAATTGAACTCCAATAATGCTTTATTAAATAATGCAAACTCCACCTGAAAGATAAGCCGTGCAAGAAACCCTCTTGTCAAAGGGTACCATTTCTTGTTTCCTTTTGTGGCGTCCTTGGCTCTAATGGATTGTACAACCTTGACTTGTTCAAGAGGCAAGGTGCTCATAAATTTGGCACAGTGACACTTGCTAATATTATTGCAGTTCCATAGAATATCCCGTAGGCAAGGCTTCACAATTGCATGTTCATTCATACTAAAGTGATAAAGTTTAGCAGTGAGGAAGCTGCACAATTAAAATCCATACTTTAACAACTACAAAAAAAGAAAAATATAACATACGCATTAATTCTTTGCAAGCCAGCAAGCAAGGGGATCTCTGTTGTGCCTCTGAGATCAATCACTGAACAAACTACTCTAACATACCGAGCTTTTGCGTTCTGGTAAATTTTAGATATTAATTGCATCCATGCAGTCAGTCTATGATTTTCCTCCCACACAAAGAACATCTTGCCCGAGAGAAATTTGCAATCTCGCCTCTTGGAAAGTTCCCTCTCAAATTTAGAATCCACCTCCTTTCACAATGGTGTTCAAGATGCCTTAATTGCTGGTGTGACATTTGACTCCTCACTATCATATTTACAAATTGATACCACAAATGAACCCTTCTCTGGCAAATACCCCTCATATTGGAAAGCACTCTTCAAAGATGCCATGTTAGACTGAATGCCTCTTACAATTGCATGGAGTATCAAGCGACATAATGGAATTATGGGACATATGTCATGAGACAATACCCTACACCAAGTAATCACATCTCCACAACTAGCCATTTGCATGTCAATATCAGCAACTTGGCTGCTCACCTCCTCATGATCATCTCGGCCTGTCTTCCCTATGTAGGAAGAAGGATTTTCATGTTCTACATTATGATGTTCAACTTTTGAAACCCTCACAGCTTGAATACTTGAACCCTGCTCAATTGGTTTGTCCTTGCTAATACATGTATTAACTGGGCACTCTAATCCTTGCCCAACACCAGCTGGATGCTCATCACATGTTTTCTCCTCTTCTTGCTCACCAATCTTTTGAAGAGAGAGACCTCTTTCTTCTCCTTTGTAGTGTTACAGTTGGTGTCCCTCTCCCCTTCTTTTGAAGAGAGTCCAGGAGAGACCTCTTTCTTCTCCTTTGTGGTGTTATAGCTGGAGGCTCATCACATGTTTCCTCCTCTTCTTGCTCACCAATCTTTTGAAGAGAGTCAAGGAGAGACCTCTTTTTTCTCCTTTGTGGTGTTACAATTGGTGTCCCTCTCCCCTTCTCTGGTGTAGGCTTTTGGACCTTCTTTTTTGATGCAGTATTGATCCTGTAAATGTCAATCAAAAAGAGTAATTAGTCAAGCAATTGACAGTTCATATACATAATTAAAAACTATACACAGCATCACATATTAAGGATTATTATTGTCATATTGTATACATTCCATGTGTACAATATAGTACATGCTCATAGTATATGCATCAAAGCGGATAGACTTTTGCAGACTATAGTGCATAGTCACAAGGGAACGGGAACGTTTTGGGGAACGGATGACTGTTTGGAACGGGAACGAAAAGCTTGAATAAAAGGGAACGGAATCGGGAACGCCACATCATTGCATAAATGTGTTTATAAATTTACTTTATATATCTGTAAATGCTTTGGAAAGAGGCATAGTAAAGAAAGAACCTCAAACCATCTCAGTAGTGGCCATGATAATGCATAGATGTGTTCTACATGATACATAGTTCACTTATATTTCTTACATGGTCTGCGGTGCCATTTTGGAACGGGAACGGGAACGGCTATCTCTATGGAACGTGTTCCCCCGTTCCAAGAGCTTGGAACGACGATCCCTTGTGACTATGCTATAGTGCCCAAGTTCTATCCCCAATTATGAACCCTCTACCTTAGGCTCTCGTCTTGCACTGAGCACCCACCTTTCTCTAAGCAAGGAAGGAGTAAAATAGACCGCGTTTTGAAACGCGGTTTGTTTTACTGGCAATGAAACTTCTCATAAACACATAAAGAGTAGCAAAAATGCTGATCGAACTGGAGTGTTAGGGGTTTCTTTGGAGGAGATATTGGCTCATCAATGCGCGGTGGTCTCCACTGCTTCATGCTCCACACAGCATGCGGTATCAATCACGGTGCTCTCCCAGCATGTGTTCCATGAGCCACACAACACCACGTATCAATATGCGGTGCTCTCCGTGCTCCATATTCCATACTCCTGACATTAAATACTTCTCCTAAACATCATATGCTGTGCAGCGTCAGACAGCACCGCATATTGATACGCGGTGCTCTACACTTGGCGTTTCAGTATTGCTTGAGTCATAGAGACACAACGCGAGCTGGAGAACACAATATAGTGCATAGCGAAGAAAAGTGAAAGATTAGTAGAACAGCTTACTTGGGCGAGGAGGTTGCAGAGATGAAGTCGCTTGAGGCTTCCTGCTTGGGAACATAAGGTAACAAAAAAAGACAATAACAAAAAAAGGAACTAGTTATTAGACTAGTTAGGGTAGGGAATATTAGGGATAGATTAATTTTAGGAAATAGGGTGGGTATAGATTAATATTAGGGATAGATTATTTTTAGGAAGTAGGGTAGGATAGATTGCATTCAGAATGGTAAAATGTTAGTTTTGTTTGCTAAAGAGTGGGATGGAATATTTTGTATTGAATGTTGGGCCGTCCCAATCGTAAACCCAACTTGGAGAATCATTAGGACTCTTGTTAGAGGATCCTCGTTTTTATTTTGATAGAGGTGACATTAATTACGCCACATGACACCAAACGTCTATAACCCTTTCATTATTGACCATGACTAATTATTAATTTTTTTAAATTTATAATGTTTTTCTTTTTTGACATCTACATCAAATTCAACAAAAGATAACAAAAAATCAAAGACTAGAATCTATTCCATGAGTGGTGTATCTAGCTCTGCATCATTTGTGCTCTTTGCTTGCCTTGCATATCCTTCTTAATTCTCATCTTTCATCAACCAAGCAGTTAGGTCAGTAATATCCACCATGCCTTCCACAGTGCACATCTAGGATAGCTTCAACAAGACTCTCTCCATAAGATTTGACACACCTCTCTGTGAAATTAGCGTGCAAGATATAAAGGAGCATTTTGGGATTTCTGATGCCACTGCACTTGAGTTGCAACAAGTGACAAATCAATGTGATGTTATTGTGATTGAGCCTCTAGTGTTGTTAGAAGATGGGATGATGGGATATAAGCTTAATGGAAAAAATAATAATGTATACTGTATCTCTGTATTGAATGAAATACCGAGTGTTAATGAGGTGAAGAACTCACAAGTTAGTGTGTTGTATCTTATTGAAGGGCTTTCAATATCTAGTTTTGTGCATTTGGCCTACACCACTGCCACAAGTGTTCATGAGGTGAGTGAGCTCCCTGTGAACTATAATGGTTATGTGGTCTATAAATTGCTACCTGCACCTACTGGCAGTAGCATGTAGGGAATGGAGTAGGTGTTGTGGATACCTTAGATGTTATAATATGGATTGTCCTTTTGTGGAAAGAACTAGCTTGGTTAATGACTCCCAATGGAAAGGAAAATTAAGGAAACCACCCTCAATAGGACCATTATATGCAAAGCATGGCACGTGGGGGTCAGGCGTGATAGTGGCAGTTGCCATCTTTTTGAGTGGCCCTGCCTTTGTGTCTTTATATGACCACTATTTTGGGTTTTTTTGTATTGAATATTGCCGATGGTGTTTAACTGTGTGTTGTTCTGCACTTGTATCATTTCAACATTATGTTGTTATTGAATATATTAGGCTCTAATGCACTCGGATTGTGGGGGTGTTCGCTCATTTCCTTTGCTCGCTTTATCAGCCTCGCTCGGTTTTTGGTAATCCTCTTCTTCCACTATACGGCAAGGATGGGTCGCAGGATCTAGATGCATGTGACAGATGGCACTCCAGCAGCAGCAGACCACTAGGCCTACCAGGGCATTTCCTCTTGCTTTCTAAGAGATTTCTTGACATGGATGTGAAATAGTTGTCGGCCAAGGATGGTCATACTCTCCCTCTAGCAGTTAGCCCACCGCAGCCTCGCTGTTGGCACTTGGTTGGCGATTGGAGGACGGCAGGTGCAGTATGCGTGTTGTAGCCACCCACCCGAGTCACACCTCGGGGGCGATTTCGTAGGCAATAGAGACCGGCCTTGCCCTCTTCTACGACGAGGCAACAGGAGGGTAGAATCTCTGATTATCTCAGTGTAGGATAGATGTAGTTCCTACTTCCGACCTTTCGTTAGAGACCTGGTCTCTAGGGAAATCAATAAAGTAGCCTACATAAGTTGTTATTTGAAGCTGAAGACAAATCGTCCCATTAAAATATGGAAACATATGGAAAAAAATTAAATTCTCTATGGGATGTGCAAATGTTTCTCAATTTCACTTGGGTGCCTCTGGGGAAGACTTGGTTGATCCCTAGGACGTGTGGTCAAGAGGGTTTAAAATGCAATTTGTGAAAGCTCTTACCACTGAATTTTCTGGTTTTGAGAGAAGAAATCAGCTTTTGATCAAATTGTCGGCGATAGATCTGCTGCATAGCATTTTCAGCATGTAGATATCCATGAAATAACAGTGTAGGACTCCTAAGGGCCGGGAAGCAGTGAGAGATCCATTTGCCGGCTGCTCCAAGAGCCAGAGAGGAAAGAGAGAGAGCAAAATTGCAAGTTCTTGGACTGGTTTTGCTGAAAATCCACTTCCCTTATGCACACTAGAAGTTGGCGCCCACTTCCAAGAGGGAAAGAGAGAGAGAGAGAGAGAAAGAAAGAAAGAAAGTTGTATTAACGTCTTCAAAAGCCAAAATGACCTATGAGACCAAAAGGTTACATCATATCCATGAGGTACATAATCCTGGGTACAAAATAGTAATAAAGAAAGATAACAAAAATCTAGGACTTTAAAATCTGATCTAGGTACATGAGCAGAGAGAGAGATTAATCACAGGGGCTCAGGCTATGCATTGGTGATTGGGTGGTCCTCATGGTAAGAAGTCATTAGTTGGTTTAATTTTAAGCTTTGATTTTTTACTAGTGTCAGTAATGATGATGGCTTTAATGATCAATTCAGTGGTGCTTGTGGGAAAAGAAAAATGTTGCTCTAATTGAACTTGTGATTCTGGGCATAAGTGTTGAAAGTTATGATGGCTATGCTGAGTTGTTTGAGCATTTTTTCTGCTTTCTAAGCTTGTGGCAACCACAAAAATAGAATATCCAAGTGTTGTGATTTCGTGACCAAGATTTTAATTATTTGCAGCCAAGCTTTTATATAGCTCCATGCCCACCAAAAGAAGTTAGTATGCAGGCAGAGAACTCAAAAAACCTGGCTTGCGGGTAGTTACTTTAGCCAAACAAGTCAGAAGTCCTACGTTTAATGTTTTTTTTAAACTGCAACAAACAGATTGTGTGGATACAATCTCCAAGCTAACTGTTGGGAATTGTTTCAGATATTCTATAATCTGGAATTCCACGGGTTTGCATGAAGTGATTCTTGGAACAACAGGCAGAAAACAGGGAACATCAACCAGGGGCGCCCTTTCATCTGCCACCCAATCGTCTGTTTCTAGGTCAGTGTTTCTTCCTCATGTTTGTGAGAATGTAAGAAGTTTTGTATCAAATCAAATAGGCAGGTTTAAGAATCAGGTTCTTCTGGGGGGGAAGGGGGTATGTGGTGGGAACCTAAAGAGTAGATGCCATCGTTATGGGAATCCCGAAAGAGCATTTGTTTCCAAGGTCCAAAGGCCTGAAATGGCAGTTTCCCACAGCATGTTTTAGGCATTTCAGCATCTGTTGCTAGGTCAGTGTTTTTCCCTGTTTTTGCAACAATATGAGAAGATGAACATCAAGTCATGTACATATGAGTAATATAACATCGGGGAAGAAGGGGGTAGTCGAAATATTTATGGGAACTCAAAACACTTTTTTCTGGGCCAAAATGTGCACTTGCAAGGTCCATAGGGCCGAAATGGTGGCGGGTTTTTAAGATCCTGGGGGTTGGTGTGTGGAAGTTGTTTCGAGTGAGTGTGCAGGTGTGTTTTGTGGTGGGGCCTAAAGAGTACTTGTCATAATTAGGGAAAATACTTGGTCTCTTGGCCGAAACATCTGTTTTTTTTTTCTTTTTTTTTTCTCTCTGGGAAAAAGATCCTTCTATTAGTTACGGAGAAAACAACCAAAATGGCCAAATACAAACTCATCCTCAACCAAGGTGTACAAAGGGGAGGATGATCTTCTCCTCTAGCTGGCCGCTATAGGAGGAGAAGGCTATCCCATACAATGGGGAGGGGGAAACAACCACACTGGTGGTCTTTAATGCCAAGTAGTCTGGCCATCACTAACTGGCCATTACTAACTATAAGAGAGGGACCGTGCCGCCAGATCCTCAAGAAGGCCCCCGGGGCTTCTGCATGCGGTCCGAGTCACCGTGAAGCTGCCCCCATTGACCATGGAGGGTATGAATGATATCGAGCGAGATGCTCCATATAGACTCCGTAGGTGGGGTGAGGGTGACCTTGATGGCTCCATTGCATTGAGCTCTCGATATATGCCACACAGCTATACTATTGTAGATCTCCCATCTTTGGCTAGAACCTGGCGTCGAGTGCCTTGTAGGAGGAGGTGGAACTGGCATTGTAGCAATACTAAGGTGACAGAATTGAAGGGCTAGTCCCCCACCTTTCTTCTCATATGGCATGATGATCGCGGCTCCAGTGGCCCAAGCAAGTGTGCCCATGTAACAATATGGGCGGAGGCCTGATCCATAGTGAAAACACATAGGATCCGCTGCCAAACCTGCTGCACCTTCGGAAAATCCCAAAGGCAATGATGGTAAGACTCCCGAGGATGGCCACATCTCTGATATATTGTTGGTCTACCCCCAATTGCAAGTGCCAACTGCCAAGCTCCTATGTGCCAGTTGCCACATGAAAAGAGTGATTTTCCCCAGCCAAAAACTATCCCATAGCTGCTTCCAGAAATCTGAGAGAAAGTGCAGCAGAAGGCCTTGGGACTGCCAGTGTCTTGATGCAGCTAGAGTGCCCTTCATCTTAGACATTTGAATCCTACGGCCCAGTTGTGCAGTGTAAGAAAAAAAAGGGGTGCCAGGCGTCTCCTCGTTGTCCTGTGGATCCTGCATGTCCACTCTCCTGGGTCCCACTGGAGACTCGTGAGAGGCCGGCCCTCCCAAATCTATAACTGCCAGAGTCTCTCTCTGGCCACCTTGGCCGGTGGAGGGTTGATGTGGCACTCATGTGCATGAAAACCAATCACCCTCACCCTTTGCAAGGTGCATCCCTTGAAGTCCTCTCTGCTCTCTCCAATCTACCATGCCCAATAGAGAAGGTGAGGAAGGAGGAACTCTCATCCGCTAAACTACTAGGGGTATATCATGCTTGGTGAACACTCCTAGCCATTGTAGGGGAGGAGGGTCCGCTATAGGGGCCAGCCATTCCGGAGGGATGGAGTCATCGATGCTGAGGCTAAGACTGAAGCCTCTCTCGGGGGCAGCGTGCTCAAAGCTCCCCACAATACATGCCGGCTAGCTCCAAGCATGTGTAGACCCAGACGGCTCCCACTACACACCAACCCACCCTCCATGCATGGCGAGGACTTTGGCTCAGGGACTTACCCCTGCTCGTCCTTCAGTGGAGGACTCGTTTTGGTGATCTCTGTTTCCCCCCCCCCCCCCCACACACACACACACACACACACACACCCACCAAACCCAAAAAAATCCCCAAGACACTTGTGCCTCGCCCATTTTTTTCTTGCTGTCAGAAGTCTCCAGCACCCCAAACCCCCTGCCTGCCACTCATGATGCGACAGAACCTCCTAGATGGCAATCGATCTAGCAATTCTTGGACCTCGTGGAGACAATTATCATCTCCTTGTTAGACTTAGCTCTTCTCCAGAAGTCAATTGGTTGCCTCCTTCAAATCACAAAGCACCAATGGACTACGCATTTTTTAGGTGTTTCATTGTTGAGATGAGCTCCATTTGGCCTCCCTCCAAGTTTGTGTGGTCCCACAACACTCTTGTCTCACTCATCACGAAGTAGGAGCCGTTGTCTTCTCCTTCCCATTAAGTGTAGCTCTTTATAGAGAGTGGGACAATGTGTAAGTTGATGCCATTATCTGAGATCAGGTCATCGTCTTTTCCTGATTTGTTGAAAACCTTGAAGTCATGGAGATCATTAGTGAGGATTGGCTGATGGTGAGTATGGAGCTAGATTGCTCTAGTTCTATAACGTGGAGGCGAGGGAGGCTCATCTCTGTCTTTTTCCACATTAGCTTTGCAAGAGCAGGGTACCTGCATAGAAGACCACCTTGATGCAGCTTGGAGTAGGGCTAGTGTTGAGTGTCCTACTGCGGCAGCATGCATCCATTCTCATTCGGAGAGACCCCGCGTTCAGACAGCCAGCCACTACTTCCTGTCCAAACCAGCACCGAAATCCTCACATCCTGAAAGGGGACTAGAGCAAGGCCCGTAACATTATCTGCTAGTCATGTGGATTGGGGGAATGTTCATGGCTTAGGCTGAGCCTGCAACAATAAGCCATATGACGATTGTGTGGGCTGTGGCTGCGCGCCGCCCGCGGGGGGAGGGGGGGGGAGGGGGGGGGTGGGGGTTGTTCTCCGTCAGTAGTTAGCTCTTGCACAAGGTGACAAACTACGAAATCATCATCCTGGATAGAGCGGGTGATTCTTGCTCTTGTGCAGGGCCCATGTTCACTTCCTAAACATGTATGCCTCCAATGGGTTGTGGGACTGCACAGATTTCATGGTCTGAATGCGGTAGGGCCTAGACACTTGGTGTATGGAAGGTGACCTACATGATGGAGGCCTTGGAGGACCGGTAGCCATAGTCACAGGGGACGGAGGGGACGGTTGCTTGGAACGCTGGGACGGCGATTCGGGACGGAACAGCGACGGGGACGGACGGGGGCGGACGGGGACGGACGGACGTCCCCCACGGCACGTTTCTCACAGGGGACGGCGACGGGGACGGCGCAGGGACGGGGACGCCGGTCGGGGACGGGACGGCAGAGAGCCGTTGCTCGCCGTTTTTTGCTGTTGCGCTCGCCGTTTTTGGCCGTTGCGCTTCCCGTTTCTAGCCGTTTATGGCTGTTGGCTTGGCCTTGGGCCTTGGCCCTTGAGCCTTGAGCCTTGAGCCTTTGAGGCTTGGTCCTCTCAGAGTTTCATCACACCGATTGGAGATTGAGACTGATAGAGCAGCACGGATCCCCCGAGAGGAGAGGGTATGCAGATTGTGCAGAGAGGAGGTGGAGAGTGAGGAGCATTATGTATGCAGATGCAGAGCATATACAGCCATCAGAGAGAGATATCCCATTTTATTCAGAGAGCCACATTCCCTACGCCAGATCTTTGAGGCAGCAGACCAGCGCATACTGGGGAGATACATTCTAGACATACAGCGCCACAGAGAGACATTATTACAGGCTCAGACAGCTCCAGAGGGGGGGCAACAGACACAGATTACTACATTTTTTCAGAGATCCACACCCCTCCCAGCCCCTACACGGCAGGGAATTACTCTCCAGAGAGCCGAGACACTTAGAGCCCGCAGGAGACAGAGGACACCTGGCTTTCGGACACCACGCCTATACCAGAGAGAGATGACAGAGATCAGAGCTCAGTTTCACAGAGAGGGTGCGGAGCGACTGGCTCGCTTCAGAGCACACCCAGGCATGTTCTTCAGGGAGCTGTGGACACCCCCTTCACTGATGTATACCATTTTATATCCCCAGTATGGTACAGGATGGAGCTAGCTAGGTTGCATATCATGATTGTATACTCCATGCATATAGCTTTGCATTCTCCTAGTAGTAGAGCTCCATCCCCTGCACACCCAGATTCAGCTTTTTTATTCAGTACTTTTTCATTTTGTTGGGATGACAGAGGATACCCCATACAGGTACTCCGATTTGTCTCATAGGCCGAGTTCGGTCTTTTGGAAGACGTTAATAAAATCTTTCTTTCTTTCTTTCTTTCTCTCTCTCTCTTGCCCTTGAGGCTTTCCTCTCTCTCTCTCTCTTGCCTATCTATATAAGAACAAGCCTCTACAAGGCTACAAGCACACACAACTCTCAAGGCTCAAGCTTTCAAGACTCAAGCTTCTTCTAGCTTCCAACTTTCAAGTTCCAAGCCTCTAGGCTCTCACACAAGGCCCGCGGGCCGCCGCCCTACTATCTAGATTGTAGAATCTAGACTCTCTCTCTCTCTCTCTCTCTCTCTCTCACCTCTCCCTCAAGCCTCTTGAGTCTTCCAACTTCCAAGACTCTAGGCTCTAGGCCTCTCTCTCTCTCTCTCTCTCTCTCATGGTTCACCTCTCCCTCAACTTTCAAGCCTCTTGAGTCTTCCAACTTCCAAGCCTCTAGAGTCTAGGCTCTAGCCTCTAGGCTCTAGGCCTCTAGCCTCTAGGGTCTCTCTCTCTCTCTCATTCCTCAAGGCTCAAGAGTCAAGCCATCTTCAACCATGGCATCCCCCTCACGTGCCGGGGCTTCTTGTAGAAGGACAACGGGATGGACATGGTGGGAGGAGGTTAACTACACCACATCCGTTCATGGAGGCGGTTCTCGGCCATGGGTATGCAAGCTTTGCCCGTACTGGCGAACGGGTGGCGCCGACAAAGTGCGAGTCCACCTCTTGCATGAGAGTGGGCATGAGGTGAGGTTTTGCACGAATGTCACGCCCGAGAAGAGACGGGAACTTCTTGACAAGCTAAGCGTCTACGAAGCGGTCGAAGCGACAAGAAGGACACCACGAGTGGCCGTGGATCCCGCGACGATGGAGAGAGGAACTCAAGCCTCTACAATGGAGTCATGTGGTGGATCGGGATCATGCACACCATCACCTTCACCATCAAGTCGGAATGTTACTCCATCCACGATGCCGGCACCCTCCATCTCCACGGCCTCTCAATCATTACGTGGCCCACGGCGACAATCTACCCTTGGGGAGAATTGGAACCCCAAGTTGAAGGAGGAGGTGGATATGGCGGGTGGCCCGCTTCTTCCACGACCACATTGCCTTTCAAGCGGCTAGGTAAGTGCAATCGATCATTGCCAATTCATCATTCATGTTTTCATCATCCTAGTCCCCTTCTCATTAGTAAATTACTTTCTTGAATAGGTCGGAATACTTCAAGGTCATGGTTAAGAAGATTGGGGAGTATGGCTCAACCTATACGCCCCCCTCATCCGAGAGCTTGCGCACTACATTGCTCGAGAAGGAGAAGCGCATTGTAGAGCAAGCGGCCGACAGCACAAAGCGGCAATGGGAGAGGAACGGAGTCTCCCTCATTGTGGATGGATGGAGTGACACCCGCAAGAGGAGTATTCACGGCATGGTTGCATATTCCCATGGAGAGATGTACTTCATCTCATCTCACGATGCATCCGGCACTGGGAAGAGCACAGATGTGCTTGCGGCGGAGTGGGCTACCACCATTGAGATTGTTGGCCCCGAGCATGTAGTGGGCTTTGTTGCGGATGGGGAACCTTCCAATAGGGCGGCGGGAGCTATTCTCCAAGGTATGTATGGACATGTCACGGTGTCCTTTTGTATGGCTCATTGCCTAAACAACCTCCTCAAGGACATCGGGGCATTACCATGGATCAGCCCGCTCATTGAGGAGACCAACACCATATCTCCTTTGTCCTCAACCACCAAAGACTTCGGCATGAGTTCTACAAGAGGTCCTGTCTCTCTCTCCTCAAATATTCCAACACCCGGTTTGCCTACAACTTTCTCATGTTGCGCCGGTTGAAGGATTGTAGCGGTGCTTTGAGGGGGCTTTTCCTTAGCGACGAGTTTGTTGCCATGCAAGAGTTCCATACAAACACTGGCCAAGAGTGTAGGCTACGGACGGATGACGCCTCTTGGTGGGAGCGTGTGAAGACCACAGATGCTATGGTGAGGCCCATAGTCCACCTATTGAGGATTGTAGACGCTATGCAACCATGCATAGGCAAGGTCTATGAGGCCATGGATCGCATGATAGAGAAGTTGAAAGACTTCGTGTCTGACGAAGACAGATACGAGGAGGAGATCCATGCCTTGTGTCTAGGAAGGAGGAATTCCTACTACTCTCCATTGCATGCAGCAGCTTATGTGGTGGACCCAGAATTCCAAGGCAACAAGCAGGAGAGCGACCGGGAGGAGCGCTGGATGGAGGATCATCTTGGATCGTCTTGTGCCTGATGCATCGGTTAGGCGCAAGATCAGGGACCAACTTTCGATGTACACGTCATTTCATGGCTCCTATGGCTGTCATGATGCACAGGTTGACCGCTCCAAAGTTGGTGCTGCTCTATGGTGGGAGGACTTTGGTTCAGATGGACCGGAGCTACAGCAGCTTGCCATCCGCATACTTAGCCAAGCCGTCAGCTCCTCTTGCTTGGAGCAACTTTGGAGTACCTACAGCCACATTGCCTCTAGGAAGAGGAATTGACTCGGGGTAGAGCGTGCCAATGACCTTGTCTTCGTCAGCGCGAACTTGCGAATGCTTTGCAAGAGCGTGACCAAGAAGGTAGATTCCTTCACCGAGTGGGAGATGAGTCAACAAGAAGAGCAACAAGAGGATGAGGTGCAGGAGCAGCATGCTAGTGAGGATGAGACTGAGGATGAGCTTGATGCTTCTTTGGCACCAGCTACCCATGACCATGAGGCGAGCACTTCACGTGGATGAATATTCATGGATCATGATTCATGGGCCTTACTACTTAGCTCTAGCCTCTAGCCTCTAGCCTCTAGCCTCTAGTCTTCAGCACTTTTTTGTCATTGACTCATTTGAGTCCGTCCATGTATTTTGCCTCCTTAAGGCTTAGTCCTGACTCCTACTCTTGAGTCATGACTCGTTTTGTATCTACTTAATTATTAATATGACTCAAAAGCTTACCATTTTAGTGTAAATTTGTGCTCATTTTGATGTACTTCCAAAGTAGAATAAGTGTAGAGTAGAAAAATCAAATTTAAAAAAAAGTATTTTTTGAGTGCCGTTCCCTCCCCCGTCCCCGTTCCCTACTTATGGCCGTCCCGTCCCCGTCCCATCCCCCGTCCGTCACCGTCCCCCGTCCCTTGTGACTATGCCAGTAGCAAGGAGGTAGTTCAAACTTCCTTGTAGCATGAACAAAGCACCTGCCTAGGAGTTCATCTTCACCACACCAAGGGCGAGGATGCGTGGCAGCTTCTAGAGTTCAGCAGTACCTAATGGCTGTTTCCTAGCAAAAATTGCAGAATCACCATACGTCGTTTCCGTTCCCGTTTGTGTTTGTGTTTCCGTTTCCGTTTCCTAATCCCACTTAAGGATTTTTTTCACTTTTCCCCCCACTTAGTTTTGGTTTTTCCAAATATTCCTTGTTATCTTTTTAATTATGTTCTATTCCAAACAAATATCTCCTCTATTTCGCTCAACTTTTTTCATCATTTCTAGTTAACATATACTTCATAATAATAATAAAGATGTGTTGTTTCCTAGCTGTTTTTGTTTTGTAATATCAAGTTCCCATTGCATGCAACTGTGATGCTAGCGTTTTTGGCAGCTCACTAGAGACATCGTTCTCTTGGCCGTGAGCGATCCCTTCTCGGACGAAGAGATGGAGCAGGCTCTCCTGGCCCTCCCACGTCAGAGATGCTTGAGCGAGTATGGACTACCGGTCTCTCTTACTTCGGTCAAGAAGGCTGGTTTTCGGACAACTGTTAATAAAGTCATTTCTACAGGTTTCCTTCCCTCATGTAATGCCTCCATAAGGGCCATCTGCAAAAAAGGGGCCAATTGGCTGGAGGTTTGACAGGGGCGGCCCATCACCCTACTAGGTGCCTCCTAGAAAATCCTCGCCAAAGCCATGAGTTGTCACCTTGAGTGGTATCTCTTAGACTTGATTCATGGCACGTAGACAAGTTTTATTCAATGTAGAGAACAACGAGGGTCTCACGCTTCGGCACACTTAATTTTGGATCACCATTGTGGGGGGTCCAAGGCGCCCTAGTGGCACCATGGATCCCTGAGACCTGTATGAACCTGTAATGGGAGCTCATCAGCAGCATTGCAGCTTGGCATATTTAGCAGGTGTTATGCAGTGAGGTCATGGAGGTATTGGGCTAGGGTTCCGAGGTGGACAAGATGGGCCATATTGCTATTTATGACCGGACAGTTATTTATAGTGGGATTATTACTATAAAAGTGAGGTCTGTGTTATTATCAGTCAGTCAGTTGTGCAGAGGTGCGGCTGAGGGTCTGGCTTGACAGAGGTGTAAGTCCACCAATCGGTGTGGAATGCTTGGTTGAACACAATGCTAATCAATACACTTAAAGACACCAAGATTTAATGGACAACATGCTCAATGAAGATATAATTTGCTGAATTGACAAGAGATGCACAATGAGCTAGAACGGCCGACCCCTCCCTCAAATAGTGTATATTAATCTTGGGAGAATCAAGTACAAAGTGTCATGGACATTTCTGACCAGATTTCCATACCAATGCATATGAATACAGTATTGCAAACAATATGGTTGTCGGTGTAGATGTGCAAGTCACACTACCCTTTCACCCATGTTTCCTACCATCTGCTCTCTATTGTTCGACCAACACATGGTAGCAACAATCTGCAAGAGAGCACGTAAGATAGGAGAACACTACACAGGGTATGTGAACATGGACTCCAGCTTCTCCCTCCTGCTACTTGCTTCCATAATTAAGCATTAAAGCTTACCAATTGCAAATAGAGTCGATGACGGTGGAAGTCTTCGCGATGGAAACGTCTAGTGTTGAAATCTTCAATCTGTCGCAACCCTTGGCAACAAAAGTCTTCAAGAGGATGAAGGGAACCCTGGGAAAGCTTCCCCTATGGTTCAACTTGAGAAAGGAATGCTTAAATTAGGATTTTCAGCCAAAAGACCAGAAATTACAGCAAATTGCTGAATTTCAGACATTGGGAGTGTGTAGGAGAGTGAACACCACCTGGAAACACTCTTGGAAGCTTGGAAAACACACTAGCAAGCTTGGATATGGAGTTGGAAAGGAGAAATTGTAGAAAATACAGCCAAAGAGGCTCATGAAGGGGGGCGCCTACTTCTAGAGAGAGAGGGAAGAGGGAGATGTTGAGATGTTCACCTTGGGTGTCAAGGTAGAGAGAACAAGTGACTTGTGATGCAAGTTGAGATGGACACATGGCAGGTTGCTCCCTTTGTACAAAGGGGATAAGGTCTGGGTGGTGGGCATTAAGTTTTGTTCACCTTGGGATATCAGTGTGTGCAAACACAGGGTTGGACATTGGTCGCCCAAAACTTAATGAAGTGTACACACTCACTTATAAATTAATGCTAATTCCTAAGGCTAGGTTTTTTACCAATACTTGCTATCTGTCACATGCCACATAACCATGTCAGTAGATAGTTTCACACGCACGGTTCACGGGCAGGCGTTCCCTTACCCGGAACTACACATTGGTGAGGCAAGCATGAACACAGTATGCAAATTCAATTCCAAGCAAGCATATAGAGATGCTATCCAATGCATCATTGATATGCACAATCCCCGTTCATGAGACTACCAAAATAGACGTGTTCCAGGCAAGTACACGAGGTACCAGTCCCAATGGAACACCAATCGTCCATGCATTTCTGGACATGTACACACAAGCACAAGTCCCCATGCAACTGTAGCCCGATTTGCTCCAAAAAGAGTCCTCCAAAAATAACGTAGCCCCTCCAAAAAGGGCCACGATGCTCCCAAAAGGGGTTCTTTTATTTTAAAGGTTTTTAAAACCTTTGTCCCCTCCAAACATTTGTCCCCCCATGGGATTATGTAAAGGGACTTTAATAACTCCTAAAGTCACCTTTGACCCCAAGTGTGCACATTTAAATAAATGTCCTGCACTCTTGTGTCCTACACACGGACCACCATGCCCACACTGTCTAGATACGCTGTACAAATTCACAGGGTTGTGACATACCCCCCTCTTGAAAAATGGCAAGTGTCCTCGATTCCATCCTGGTGATACAGTGAGACATCAAAGCAAAATCACACTGATAACGACGGCTACCCATACAGCAAGATATCAGCGATGTGATCCAACTGAAAGTGAAAAGTACAATATGGCAAGTTCAGCGTCCCAATCTCTCTCAGCCATACACATGTAGCAACATTCACTGCAAGCCAATGGTGTAGTAATAGTCCAAGTTGTATACCATTGTGAACCATACATAACCACATCATCCAATGTGACTAGTACACATGTATCATAGAAGTCCCAGAAGTAGATGTACTGTCAAATGTCAGTACCTTCGAGTGAGACAAAAGCTGCACCAAGCAACCTCTAGATGACATCCGAGCCTGTTTGAAACAAGGGAGCGGAGGTGCTACCCCTCTCTTGAGCATCAGGCAATGCTGAAGACCTATGCTCTGCTAAGCATAGTTGTCAGGTATGAAAAGTTCGATTCGGTACGGTACGTTTAAATATGGTCTCGGAATGCATCGCTAAATTTTAAAAATAAAAATACGGTGGAGGTACGGTCCATTGAAAAATATTTATAAATATAAATATAGATACAAAACTTAACCTATAGCTGTTTCACGACATAGTAAACGCCGAAGCTTGCATACGCGGTCGCCACAAGGTCGGCTGCGATTATATCGAGGTGCATGCAGCTCATCTTAATTGAGAAGCGTCCAAAATCACACTCCGAAATGGGTAACCTAAGTGTATTAGCTCATTTTGAGAGACAGAGAGAGACAGAGAGAGATCAGAGGCTGTAATTTTAAGTAGTTCAATAGTTATGTGAGTTACAATTTACAACTTATAACTTAAGTCTTACCCAAAACATAAAAATTTAGAATGTTGCAACTTGCAAGTTGCATAGAAAATGAAAGTAGACAAATGTACACGTGACATGTCAAAGAGTCATGAATATATATAAAGCCGCAAAAGTCGGCATGCCGCATGGGCAAGTACAAAAATGCAAAAAGCCCATAGAGGACTATAGAGGCTAAAAGCCTATGTCACCATCTATGTCAGGAGTCAGGACTCAGAGCTATCGCTAGGCTCTTCAATATCCTCACTAGAGGAGGACACCTCAGAGCTCCCACCAAATTCCTCATCGCTAAGAACGTTGCCCTCATCATCATATTTGGGCTCCCGAATATCACCATGAACTGTCGAAGAAGACTCCGCAATGGAAGCATCCTCAACTCTAATCGCTGCGGAGGTAGAGCTCCGAGAGCCACGTCTTACATCGGTAGTAACTGGGCGATCAAAGCCTCGAGAGCCAAAGGTAAGAATAGGCCGAACCTGTACTCCACCTCTAGCTTGGCGGCCATGACGAGTGCGAGAGACTTGTCTATCAATCTCCTCTAGCTCTTTGTAGAGCTCTACATATACAAGTTTTATAATTGATTAGGGGCTAAATAATAAAACATTGAAAATTATGTAAGTCTAACATGTTACATAACAATATACCTGTCTAGCTTGACTCATATCGTGCATTGCACGCACCATGCGCAAGTTATTGCAGCAATAGACCAGCCGCTCTAATTATCTCGTGCTTAGTCAATTGCGTAACTTCGTGTATATAAGTGAGTAGGATCTCCAGTTTCTCTCACATGCACCCGAACAGCAATCCTAATCCACAATAAAAATAATCAATTTTGAGGATTCTAGTATCTACACATAATTTATCAACTTGGTGCCAAGTGGTTAGTGGTTACCTGCGCTAGAATCCTCAAAGCCACTCTTTGTAGGTGAGGTTGTTGGTAAGCAAATGACTCCCACCAAAAGAGAGGCTTCACCATAGAATCCCTCCTCCAACATACCGCATTGGCAAATGTGGGGTCCCTCTGATCATTATAGTTGATGAGCTCCTGTAAGAATTGAAATTGCCCATTCTCATCATCGGGTAATACTTTCGGTAAGAAAGCATCCCGAGCTGAAAGTAACTCTTGATCAGTGAAAAGTTGAAGTGTTTTGTAGGCAGGATGCAACAAAGCAGCAAGGCCATGGATAGGCCTCTTCATCCACTTTCATCTCTTCTCCACGAGTGCCAAGATAGCATCGCGTCGAGGAGTAGCCTCAAGGGGATCACTGTGAATTTTAAAATAAAGGGGAGAATATCTTATATGAGAAAAACGAAAGAACAAGTATTTAGATTCAACATTCTATTTTAGTTTATTACTTATTCTTGAAAAGTTGAATCTTATTTACCTTGTTAGCATATACTCTGGATCAAGCTCATCGAGGACTGTGGTGCGGTAATCTCGGCAATGGCCTCTCTCATAAAGTGAGTGAGGAGCCCCATAGTAGCCCCCTCCATGTCTGTCATGCGTAAAACCTTATACAAGGGAGTAACCGCAATGACTAGGGTGCGGACGTGGCACCAAAACTCCTCTCTCAAGCATAGTCGTTGAATGGCTCTTGCCTCATCGACACGCGAAGGTATCTCACCTTGCATCCATTCCTGCCACTCCGGTGAAACCACTGTTACTTGGAGCTTAGGCATGACATCATAAAGGCGCTCTAGAAGAAGCCACATGTAGGCAAAGCGCTTCGAGGATGGCTTCTTCATCTCCAAGTCGTTGTGATGGCGGAAGATAGCAAGAGCCTTGACTTTTTGACTCAAAAAAGTGACAATTTGAGTGGCTTGTGTCACCACACTCTTCACCCACTCTAACTTGCCTATGTCCTCCATAAGCAAGTCAAGGCAATGAGAGGCACAAGGAGTCCATACTATGGACTTAAACTCTTCCTCAAGCAAGCGGCCCATCTTGCGGCAATTGGACGCATTGTCCGTAACCACTTGAACTACATTTTCGGGGCCAACCTACAAGGATCATGGATGCAATCATGCATGATGCATTAAAAAGGAAAATAAATAAAACTTGAAAGTTGAGTAAAAGGCAAAGGCTAAACTTTTAAGCTTCAAACTCAAAAATTAAAATTGTATGTTACCTCAATCATGGCTTATCGAATGTGGCGATAGATGACCTCGCGTGAGGTTTTCTTCCCCACCTTTCCGGCATCCACGGCCCGCAAGAAGTACGTGCCAACAGGGCAAGATACTAGAATGTTGAGGATGCCCCTCTTCTTTCTATCGGTCGTCTATCCGTCGGAGAGGATGGAACACCCATACTTCACCCATCCCGCTCAGACGGGCTCGAGGGTCTTGTTGATTTTCTCCTTTTCTTCATCAAGTGCCTTCGTACACAGGTCGTTGTAGGTAATACCATGCCAAGGGCCATGGCATGGTCCTACTTCGGCAATGGCCCTTACCATCCTTTGCCATTGAGGAGTTTTGAGGACACGAAATGCGAGATTGCACTCAATGATTGTGCGTGCAATCTCCACATTTGCGTCTTGTTGCTTTGCTCGGACCCAAGAGAGAGAGGCCACATTTGCTCCAATGGAGCCTCCAAGAGTGGCTTGCCTCTTGTGTGGAACCTCAAACTCACTTGGCCTCTTTGATGAGGGGTTGGAGTTGGTGAAGGGGGAGAAGGATGCGGAGAATGATGAAGAGGATGTATCCCTTGCCGGCGGGATGACTTTGTCTTGACCGGCGGCAACGGCGGGGGGGACTCTTCCACTATCACTTGCTTTGCCAAGCAAGAAGTACTTCTTTACAATGCTATCGGAAATGTCTTTAGGGATCATCTTGCAAGGTGCAATTTGCCCCCCCATGTTGGAGAGATGTGCAAGAATCCTAGTGGCACTACTAGTATAGGCCTTGCCACAATACTTGCAAGTCCACTTCCATGCCCCCGACTTCCCCTCTTTCTTCTCATGGATAATGGCATGCAAAGGAAAGGCTTCATGCTTTTCTCTCATGGTGAAAGAGGAGAGAAGGGTCCCGGGAGAAGGAAAGGGAGAGGTAGGGAGAGGCTTGAGGAAGAGGGAGAGAGAGGGAGAGGGAGAGGGAGAGGGAGAGAGAGGCTTGAGAAAGAGGGGGAGGCGTGAGGAAGACTCAAGACTCAAGAGGGAGAGCCTAGAGGCTTGAAAGTTGAGGAAGAGGGAGAGGCTTGAGCCTTGAGGGGGAGGCTTGAGCCTTGGCCCTTGAGGAAGAGGGAGAGAGCCTAGAGGGGACTCAAGGGAGAGGATAGATCATAGACTTGAGCACTTGTGAGGGGAGGGTTTAGCAATGAGAACTTGTGAGGATATTATATAGAATCTAGATAATAGGGAGAGCCTAGAGCTAAGAGACTCAAGCCTCAAGCAAAGGCAAGTTGGCAACCAAAGGGCCAAGTTGCCAACTTGCCAAGCCGCCTCAAGCCTCAAGGGCCAAGGCAAACAAGCAAGAGTTCCAAAAAACGCCCATCAAACGGCCATCAAACGGCGGAAAAAAACGGTCAGAAAAAAAAAAGGTAACCTCCGAACCGAACTGAACGAACCGGATCAAACTGAATCGAACCGAACTGTTCGAATCAAATTTATGTGGCGGTTCGCGAACCGGAGGCAACTATGCTGCTAAGTCACCCTCCTCCATCCACTTCGTATCCATCGGCGGTGAATAGTTCTTGAACTTCACAAGATAGCGACGAGAAACTTTACCTCGTACCTTTCTTTCCTTGTGTGCCAGTATCTGCTTAGGGATAAGAACCTCATCAAGTTCCTCCACTTCCGGCTAAGCCTCATCTGATACATCCTCAGGCACATCCCCTCGGAAAGGTCTAAGAAGACTCACATGGAATGCATTGTGAATCCTCCAGTGATCTAGTAGCTTCAAACGATAGGCTACCTCACCGATCTTTTCCAATACCTGAAAAGATCCATAGTAGGGCATGCTCAACTTAGGGAATAAGCGCTCTTTACCCTTCATCTTTTTAAGCCTGGCTTTCTCAAATCGCAAAAGAACCCAGTCACCCAATGCAAACTCTAATGTATGCCTGTGACGTTCTGTTGCTTTCTTTTGCTTTTGTTGCATTGGGCATTTCCGACTAGATTTCTATACCAATGCATATAAATACAGTATTGCAAACAATATGGTTATCGGAGTAGATTTGTAGCAACAATTTGCAAGAGAGCACGTAGGACAAGAGAACACTACATAGTGCATGTGAACATGGAAGAGGATATTACAAAATCTAATAAAATAGATATACAAGATTTAGGCCTTAATGATTACGAGGATATAGAAATGAAGGAAATGAGAGAAAAAATTTCTAATATAGAAAATAAACTTGAGAAAATGATGGGTCTTCTTAGTTCCTTGATGGGAGGGGAAGGATTGGAAATAAAAGAAATATCTAAAAATATTGGTGAGGGAAGGGAAAAAACTCTAGAAAAAGAGTTGAATGAAATCATAATTGAAGGTCCCAAAACTAGAGACCAGGGTATGGTATTCAAAGATTTAAAGGCACCCACTTTTAGCGAAGAAAAGAAAGAGAGAAATAAAGATGCGGTCCATATTTTTCTACAAAAATAGCAAGATTTGCATCTTTTAAGAAATTTGCTTGATCATAACCACCCCATTGAAGCTAGCTTATCCTTACAAGGCAAAGCTTATAAGTGGTGGATGAGTTTAGCGGAAGCTAGACAAGTATCTGATTTTTGGGATTCATTCAAGGAATTATTCTTAAAGGAATATCTTCTTAAAAATGAAGAAGACCGAAATTGGGAAGAGTGGGATAATTATTCTATGGAACAAAAGAATTTAAATCTCACTCAATATATAGCTTGCTATAGAGAAATTATCTTAAAACTTAAGGGAATAGACAATTTTCAAGAAGTAAGAGACTTCATTAGGGCCCTGAAAAGGGAGTACAAGAAGGAAATTCGCTCCAAAGATTCAAAAAACTTAGATGAGGCTATAACATATATATATATATATATATATATATATATATATATATTTAAATGATACCATGGGTAATGGTAATCGTAAAGAAAAAGATAAGAATTTTTCATATAAGCCTCATGGAGAAATATTTGGCTCTCAAAAAAGAAAGGGTTTTTTCTTTAAAAAGGAAGAACCTTCAAAATCCAATCCTAGTTAGTTTCTAAAAAAGCAAGATTTTGAGAGAGTGGTTAAAGAAAAACTTTGTTTCTCTTGTCTTGAGCTGGGACATGATAAAAAGCATTGTCCTAAGTCCCAAGGACAAGAACTTACTGGGAATGGTAATGATAAACCCAAAGGAAAATCAGTGCACTCTATTGAAGTGTTAATGCTTAAAGATTCTCCTAAATATAAATCAGTCGAGGTTTGTCATTCTGATGAAAAGCATTGTTATACGGTGGCAAAATCTATGTGGGAACCATCATTTGGACCACATGATTTGGTTGGAGTGCATGGAAATATTAAAGATAAAAAAGTTGGAATCCTCATAGATGATACGCGGCCACACACAACTTTTTATATTACAACTCGGTTAAGAAACTTAAGTTACCTCAAGTCCTAAGTTCTTATAAGTATATAGTATCATTAGCCAATGGCTATGATAAAGATGAGTGGGATACTTTGGTAAACCAAGTTGGGATAAAAATTCAAGAGTATGAAGCACTTTTGGATTTTCAAGTGATGCACCTATCAATTGTAGATGTAATTCTTGGAAGAGAATGGTTATTTTCATTGGGGGAAACACTTTCGAGAAGCTATTTGCATAATACACTAACATTTGAGCATAAAGGAAAATTTATTACATTGCAAGGAGAGCACAATGTATCATCTTCTCCTTTGATATGTAATATTGAGCTCCAAAAGCTTCATCAAGATAATGAAATAGAAGAAATGTTTTTCTGTCATGCCACGTCTCAATTTAAAAATCATTGTGAAAAGCTTGATTCAAGTATTTGTGAAGTAGTTAATTCTTCTTTAAACAATTTATTAGAAGAATTTAAAGATGTTTTGTCGTAGGCGGGTACGTGTAATACAGAAAACCAGTGACCCAAATCAGAGAATACATTCAACATCCATCACAACATGAGTATGAATCAATACATCTGTCACATACATCATATACATATGCATTTTGAAACCACATAAGATAATCTTGCACATGATATAGCACTAGAGGCTGAAGTTGGGCCAGCCCCTCCCCTGAGGTATCTTTATTACCAACAGAGTGTTCTCTTGTACAAGATGCAGGTGCTCGGACGTTCCACTCCTCGGCCAGCACCAGATTTATCGAAATCTGTGAAAAACAAAACAATACAAGCTCTTGGTCAGCAACCAGAGCAAGGTAGTCACCAATTGTCCAAAAGAGAAAACAAATCCTCGGTTACCAACCAAGGCCAAAGCAGTCACCGACTGCTGTCCAGATAAAGCCAACCCTCGGTCACCAACCAAGGCCAAAGCAGTCACCAACTACTGTCCCGTGAAACCAAGCCCCTGGTCACCAACCTAGGCTTAACAGTCAACAACTGTTCGTTAGTTTCACGGCTGTCCACACAATTGTGCAATTCAGTAGCTCCAAACAGGCCCAAAACATCACTTAGATCAATCGTTTTGCATCCCATGAAGCCATGTTGAAGCCTGGAACAACCTGTATCTGTTCCATCTCAAAGAAACCCATGAAGTATGGCTGAGATTTTCTGTAATTCTGCACAGCCAGATAAAAGAGAAGCTATAGAGGAAGTCGACCAGCCCTAAGCAGCATTTATGCAACTCGTCTAGTCCCTATAGCCTGCATACATCCTGGCCAGCACTAAAGAAAAGAGGAAACGTTGTCGGCCAGCCCTGTAGAGCTGATGTTTCAACAGCTGACCAGCCACATATTCACTGTTCCATGAGTCGGCTAACTGTCTGGCAGCAATAGATGGAGTTGGCCAGCCACAAAGGTCTCTTTCTTGTCCAACAGCCCTATGTTCCCTAGAGAAGCAGTTGAGTAGCTCCCTTAGCTTGCTCCACACCCCAAGCACCCAAAAAAGCAATTCGTGGATGTCAAAATAACTCCTTGGTCTCTTTTAGCAATTCGTGGGCTTTTTTTCCATAGTTGTCAGGTACGATACCGTACGGGAAAATATGGTACAATATAAATTTTTTTCTTATCGTACGATAAAATACGATGTTTTACAAAAATACTCATAAACTTAGGTATTTCCAAGTCCAGATATGGAGTATTTTAGAAAGGAGGGAAGCATCATAGTATAGAGGAAGCTAAAACAGCCATAGATAAGCAAAAAAAAGACCATTACCTCCCCAATTTTTTTTTCTTTTTTGGGAAAAAAATATTTTTGAAAAAAAAAAGTGATTTTTTTTTCCTGAAAAAATCCGCACGAATCCGTACAAGTACGTACGGTATCATATTGTACGGTATTCCGTATGATAAGCTGTGGTATGCCGTACGGAAACAACCCTGTTTTGGTCTAGTGCTCGGGTGCCCAAACCTGAGAATTGGTCTCGGTTCATTAAAATAGTCCAGCCAGATGTGAACACTCTTATAAATTATAAGTTTGTCCTCCCAAACTTTAATGAATGTGAACCTACAACCATAGACTTTGATGCTCGGGCAATGATGGAGAACTCTCACTTAGATGATGATGGCGATGATGAGCTCCACGCTTTTGCCAATGATCAAGAGAGAGGTTCATGCTTGTTTTATACCTATGGTGGGAGGGGTCTTGCTTTTTGCCAAAACGCTATCCATGCTTTTGCTTTCCTCTTTTTACTTTTTACAATAAAATATTATTCAAATATGGCAAGCTTTTCCAAAGTTCTTTTGTGCTTTGCTTTTCCAGCTTTAGGGCCTTGCTGCCTTTTGGCCCCAAAGCTACTTTTTGAAAAAGCAACTTTTTGCATTTTGGTCTTGCTCAATCTCCTCTTGCCAGTGATGGTCTTGGCTCGTAGTCACCTTAGTTTGACTTTTGCTTTTCTTTGCTTTTTGACCAAAACTGGTGCTCTTCCATGTGCAAACCTTATGGTCCCTGTCCCCATGCCTTCTTCCACCAATTCAATGTTCGGGCAAGGGTTCCATCATGTGAATAGAGCTAGGGAAGGCCAAATAGTTACATCTCACGCAACACCTTTCTTCTCCTCTCTCTTCCTTCCCTCTTCAATTTCGTCTCAACTCCATTCCCTTTCCCTCTCGTCTCTCTTTTCCATTTTTTCTCCCCAATTTAAACTTAAAAAAGGTATCGCGTGAGCTCAATTCAGTAAGTTTTTTCCCTAGGCATGTACATAAAGGGTATTTTGATATAATTGTGAAAAAAACTGCTAATTTTGTAAAGAAAGGGACCCACTTTATAGGGCCAAAATTCACGGCGGGTAAGGGGTAGTGTAATACTCTCTCAAGGCACATGATATATAAGGTTTTTGTGTAGAACGCTCTCAGCTCCCCAACTTGTACCTCGCTTTGTGACTTAGAGTTTTCTGATTTCTGGCCCCATGTTGGTTGCATTTTCCTTTTGTTTTTTTCTCTATTTCCGTTGTAGTTTCCCGTAACTATGGTTCTTATTGTTACTATTGTTGGGATTCGGAGCATCGTGTGTATGTTCACCTTGTGTATATGAATCCTTGTTTGTGTGTGTATGTGTGTGAACAGCCCCTAAAAGGGTTATTGTTCTTGTATGTGTGTGTAAACACTAACTTATGTGTGTAGGTGAGCAAGTGTGTGTGAACCCACTCTTAGAGTGGTTAGAATAAATATCTAGATATTATACGTGTTTGATAAAAGTAATTATGTCATTCAGATGTGCCTCCAAGGCTCTAAAAGCATTGTACCTGGTGAAGCTTTTAATCACATCAATCTAATCATCGTTGAGTCATGCAACACTTTGAGCATTGCCTTTCTCTCTCTAGATCTCTCTTGCTCTCTCTACACTCACAGCATGGATATCTTTCATCCACCTTAGCTTAGGCATTTTCGTCCTTGTGACAACCGCCATTGCCCATCGAATCTCAGCTGCGGTACCTTCAGCTACCTTGCTCCAGTCGTTGTTCCGCTCCACGACTGCATCACTAGCTGCCATCCATGATTGCCACCATCGCCACCAGCCTGCACATCTATTAGTGCTGCCTGCGTCTCTGGTCGCCATTTTCTCCGCCTAGTTTGTGCTACTCTCGCCTTGTCTGGAGTCACGACTCACCGCCTAGGTCACCTACTCCATGTTCAACTCTCAGCACATTAGTCACCTCCCATCAGCAGGTGTACCTCCAGGCTATCACACCAACAAGAGTTAGGGGTTATCAAAATAAGGTGATATTTTGATAACCCCTAACTCTTGTTTCAACTACAATATTGTGGGTGATTTTCAAAAATTGAGGCAAGATTGGCAAAATTGCAATCATAAAATTTCTGGATTTTTTCAAAATTTAGGAAAATTCATCAAATTAAAACTTCTTCATTTTCTGAAATTTGGGGTTTTTACAAAAATTGATTTCTCTATATCAAATATCAAATTAAGGCTTCAAGAATTCCAAAATTTTGGGCTTTTCAAAATTGAGCATCCTACATCAAATTGTGTGTGTGAGAGAACAGTCCCTAAAAGGGTTATTGTTCTTGTATGTGCGTAAACACTCGCTTATGTGTGTAGGTGAGTTAGTGTGTGTGAACCCACTCTTAAGAGAGGTTAGAATAAATGTCTAGATATTATACGTGTTTGACATCAGCAATGATGTCATTCAGATGAGCCTCTAAGGCTATAAAAGCATTATACTTGATGAAGCTTCAAATCATATTATCATTTGAGTCATGCAACACTTTGAGCATTGTCTTTCTTATCTTCCATCCACCTTAACTTAGGTGTACTTGGGTAAACCCTAACTCTAATTCCATCAACTTTTGTTTCAAAGCTCCCATGAAACATGTCGTTTGAGACATGAAACGTTTTGTCAACTTTCATATGTATTAAATGTTTTCCAGGTGTGAAAAAAAATTGAGGTTTCTATCAAGTAAATTAAATCATACTAAAAGAAAATTCTAAACCAAAAGACTTGGAGATCTCAATCATGTTGCCATAAAACTTTAAAAGCACTGTAGGAGTAGAGAAGAAGAAAAATTGGGCCCCCATACATTTTGGAGCTTGTGGTGTTTAAATGTTGACATAGTGACAAATTTATGTTGACAGGCAGGCTTTCCTACGATTATATGTTTCAGTGCAAGCGCACCTGTTACCCAATCTAGACTTAACTCAATATTCATATAGAGAACTGAAGGTAATTTGCCTTGTTGTCTATTATCATGGATTGCATATCAATAAATCTATTTTTGTGTTTAAACAGTTCAGACCCTGCATCAAAAGAAAGAAAAATGAAATTAGTAACCACCATTAGGATGTGCAACACGTTGCATTATAGGCACTTGAGGTCGAGCCTTGATATTTCTATTGCCTTGATGTTAGTTTGGCTTGATTCTTTTCAGAGAACATCTGCACCTTATTGTAGATCCAAGGACACATTCTTAAGCTCTCCACCTTTTGTGGATTGGCTAGTCAAGCCTTCTTGTTTCCAAGCATTCTCTCTTTCTTCCAAACATCCTTTCATGTGAAGATGTGGAAGATAATTTAAGATCTTTAACGCTATTTTTGATTAGAAAATTGTGTCATTATAGAACATGTAAAGGAAATTGCTCCATAGATGTTTGTTTGTGTGAGATATTTTTTTGTCTGTGTGTGTTTGCATACGGGCAGTCCAACATGTAGCATATGTGACAAATGGTGTAAATATCCAAGTTATCTTGAAGTGATATCTTAAATCCCTTAGAATAAGACTGGATGAAGTGAACAGGCCCTCCAAAGAATCAATGGGAGAATAATTCTTAAGGGACTGAATCCGAAGCAGAAGATGGTTTATCAAGGGACTGCATCCAAAGTAGTCACAGTTGCCATTATCAATATGAAGATCTTGAATTTGGTTGAATGGGAATAAGCAACCAAGAGGGAAAAGTTGTACAAGGCTGACAAGGCCAAGAAGAAGAAGACAATATTGATCTAACGTAGACAACTCAAAAGAGGTGTCTAAATTAGAAACCCTGGAAAAGAACAACGGGTAAGAAGGGAATGGTGAGTGCAGAAGGCAAGGTGCGAATCCGTGAGATGAGAGACCTTGTCGCCATATCCAATAGGAGTCCGAATGGTTCCAAATTCTGAGAAAGAGTGTACTACAGACGATGCAAGCACGAAGGGCACACCTCAAGAAAGAGTGCACAGGTCGAGCCAACCTGCCAAATCTATCTGGCATGGAGTCACACAACACAAAACTATAGATATACAGTGGAAAGAACAGAGCCCCTGTAGTGAATCAGGTGGTAGCAAGCGATGATCATGCGCTCCACAGAGACCGTGATATGGAAGAGGTCAGGGCACACGAAGATATAGCCCATAGCCCATCGGACAGAGATGTATGTTACTACTACAGGTGTCCAGGTCATAGGAAAAGCAATTGTTCGATCTTCTTGAAGCATAAGTAGGAGTTAATCAAGGGTAGCTGGGCGAGTCTGGAGAAGTCATCAGCCTCGCTGATGGTGAATATGGTGTAGCTCGCACAAAGTTGAAAGAAGAAAAGCCACAAGTGATTGGCAGCGATGAGGCCACAAAAGATGGTTGTTTCAGGGAAGATATCAGATGAGAAAAGGAACTCGGTCTCATGGGAAGACCAGACTAAAGTTCAGGTAGAGGCCACTAGGATGGTGCAGGAAGCCCTAGGCATGGCGGGAAGAGCCAGTAGTAAAAGTGCTAAGCAGACCCAAAGGAAGGCTACAAGTGCGGATAGCAGCAGATGTGGAGTGGAGTAAGGCTGCTAGCAAGGATAAGGGAAAAACCCAAGTAGCTGAAGTATGTCGGCAAAATCGTTGAAGCAGGGTGCTGAATGTTGGATGGATTTGGAGGATGTATACAACAGCCCACAATTCTGAGCGTGTGTGGGGGACATAGAGAGGATGCACCAGAAAGTTCAGAGTCTATCGCACGAAGCTGCGGCAAGGGTGCATAAGAATCATAAGGATATGGTGTCACTGCACGGAGATGAAGGAAGGAAGAAACCGACAAGGCCGAAGCAGAGTATGATCTCTAGAATGTTTCGAAGGATTTGAGGCTAAACAAGACTTTGAGCTAGCTGCAGCCTGCTAGGGTTAGTCCTCAACTATTGGAAGCATTTAACTGGCCAAGACAATAGGTCACAATCGGGAGACACCACACACATTTGGCATCCCTCTTTACATGCAGTACCACTTACACATAACACACATTGGCTACACGCTCTTACACATTCACACACACAAACACTCACCCACCCAACCAAACTAAGGTCCCCCCCAACCCCCCTCCCCCACACACACACACATTGAGACACGTAGACTCTTACACAAGCCACACATATATACACACACACTATGTTACACTAACCCACCCAACCACACTAAGTTGCCCTTCCCTGACCCCCCCCCCCACCAGGGATTTTATTGACGTAATTACAAATGTGTCAATAAGTTATTAACTCTTGACAATGGCGCTTGAAATCAATGTTAATAATGTTGTATTAACGTTCTTGGTAATTGACTTGGAGTTCAGGTAAACCTTGCCGGGCTTTTACTGTTTCTCGGTAGGCCCGTCGGGCTTTTGATTTTTTTCGGTGAGCCCATTGAGAAACATAAAAAGCCCAGTGGGGTATATTATTATAATCTATAAAGTTGATAGATGGTGTCACCCTTGCTTAGTCCGCTTGGGTAGGTGCTATCTCTGAGAAAATCCGTGTGTTGCTTTTGGATTTGGCTATAGTCGTATTATTGGACTCTTTTGGCTCTTGATACAGACAGCTCAGCTTGCGTTTCGCACATAGAGTACAATACACGGATTGGTCATCTTGTCCTTCATTGGACAGTGGTAGTCCTTGATTTACATTTGTACGCTATTTACGTGTGCTTTAGTTTAGACTTAGGGTTAGGGTCCAGGGATTACTTGGCGCTTTAGGTTGGACTAGTAATCCTTTATTAGGCAGCGCCTAGTCCTTGCTATAGAGCAATATGATTGGACCATTTGTCTTACTATTCGACAATTGTGGTCCTTTCTGGTGCTGCATCTCTCGCCAATAGGATAGCGAACGTGATCGATTGGACCATTTGTCCTACTGTTGAGCAGCATTGGTCCTTTTATCTTTTGTTATCTCTATTTTGTCCTATGAAGTGTAAGCTATTGGAGTATTGATCGTGCAATGGGTTGTACTACTCCCTTGGTGTAAGCTGCTTGTTTGATATGTAGTTTGGATTACGTGTCCTTTGTTGGATTGTAGTGGTCCTTGGTGGTAGTGATTTGCGTCTTGTTCATCCTTTTTCAGGTATGTTCTCAATTTTATATGTACTTGGACATGCATTACAGCTCAATTTTTATTTGTAATTAGACATGTATGATATGCTTTTGTATTATATTGTCTTATATCTTGGTTATATCGTGCTGAAAAGTTTTTTAATTTTAATCAATGAAGAGCATGTAGTATATTTATGGAAGTCTTTAAAAGCTATAAATGTTAAACGTGATTAGTGTATAAAATGTCATGTGAATCTAGTTCTTATATTTATATAACATGTAGATTTTTTAGTAAACCTTGAACCACTTCCGAATGCGAACACATGTATCTAGCACAAAATGGATTGTAACACCTCATATCCACATGTGTCGCAATGTAAGGACTATCCAACTGAAATACATGCCTGTCCAACGACATAGATCATCCGCTCATGTGCAAAACACTGGAAAGAAAAAAATGCTTGGGAGTGGCAATTTTGTAAGAATGTGTGGCAAATTCATGGAGTAGGAATGTAATTATTCTCATGTACGTAAATCACGCGGTGCCCCACATATTTGTAGGGGCCATTTATTTAGTAGTATCAAGAAATCATGCAGAAAATGTGATCATCTAGTTGCAGTTGGTGCATCAAAACTCTTAAGACAACTAATAAAGGAGAGTGACGAAGGAAAAAGACTCAGTGTCCTTTGCAAATGCTCATCCTCTTTCATATGCACCTCAACCTCCTCCTCCTCAGGCTGCTTCATGACAATTCTCTCAAAATGCTAGAGATTCAGTTGCGGAGCAAGAAGCTACAAATGTGAATGCACGTGGCCAAGAGCAAAGTTAATGTAATAGAAGAATGGAGAGCACAACATCCTTGCGGCACTTTGGGTTGAATGGTAGTAGTAGTAGTAGTAGTGTTTGAAACAAGAGACAAGCTTCGTTGCAACAATGCTTTTGTGCAACAGTGCTAGAAGAGGCTCAACTATCGTTGGCCAAAGCAATATATTTTACTGGTGCTTCAATGTCTATGGTCGATCGAGAGGAGTGGAAATTAGCATGGAAAAAGATGGGAGAGTATTGTGCTAGTTTTAGTCCTCCCTCATCATCAAATAAGAAACGCTTTACTAGATAAATGCTATGCAAGTATTAAAGAGAGGATTGAACGATTTTTGGACAATTTATCATTGTCTAGATGCACAATTGTTTGTGATGGATGGTTAAATGTGCAAATGCAACCTCTCATTAATGTCATGCTTGTGTCTCCTCGAGGAGAATGTTTTATCAAGGTGGTGGACAGCTGAGGTCAAATAAAATCTAAGCTAAAGTTCTTGCACAAGGAATGAGATGTGGGTCCAACAAATGTTGTCTAGGTTGTCAAGGATAATGCAAAAAATTATCGATCTGTTGGTAAAATATTAGTGTCTCATTACACACACATGTATGCATGTGGATGTAATACACTCTTTGGTATTAAATGATTGTTATAAAAGTGCATATATAATTTGGTTTAGAGAGATACTTGATGAATGTAGGGAGATTGTGAAATTTGTGCTTAAGCACCAAAGAGTGCTCGATATCTGTAGAGCGCGTATGACACAGATGTTGAAGCTACCTGCAGAAACAAGGTTATACACCCTCTTTTATACATTTGAATCTCCTCTCCAAAATAAAGATGGTATACAAGAGACGTTTACGTGCACTACATATCGAAAGTGGGAAGAAGTGCAGACATAGAAGGTGCACTCGAAGATAACAACCCTTCATGGATTGCTTGAATAGGACTCTTCTTGACATAGAGTTAAAGATGTATACCGTGTTATGATACTCGTTATGTATGACATTCGAGCTTTGGATACACGAGGTGCAAATATGGGTAAAGTATGGAAGACATGGTGGAGAGTTAAGCAAAGTTCAATAGAGCTTGTTAAGTCCAGAGGCCATCTCAGGCTCCATTGTTACTAAATAGAGGCACCATTTACTAAGCAATTAGATAACTCATATTACTGCGATACTTGAATATTAGATGTGCTTCAGCTTATAACCCCTTACACAACGTGACTTTTTTATTGGACCGAGAGTATTGGTCTATGAATATGGATGTTGAAGAAGTATTGGATGATTTCTTCGATGTGGTCAATTTAGTGTATCTCGGCTCGAAAGCCGCGGCGAGTTGCGTTCAGGAATGGGTGAAATACAAGTTAAAAGGGTAAGTTTAGTAGCAAGTTTATTCAAGATCTAGCAAGAGATCAACGTGCATGGAAGTGGTGGATTCTAAATGAAATATCATGTGAATTTCTAAGGCCCTTTGCAATAAAAGTGCCTGCATGATGCGTAGCAAACTTAAGCTTTGAAAGAAATTGGAGTACGTATAAGGATGTGCATAGCATTGTTCACAATCCACTTCTCGCACAGATAGGGTAGAAAATTTGATGTACATGTATTGCAATAAGATGATCTTGAAGAACTTTGAGACTGAAGATTACAAAGAAGATGTTCCAAGATGGATGTACGAATGCACGGAAGATGCAAATGGAGATGTTAAAGAACAAGATTTGCATAATGTTGATTTCTCTTTTATGATGAGTGTAGTAGATGAGAATTTGGAGCTAGACAATCAAGAAATTGAACGCCTACCAAAAAGAAGATGGCACTTTACACTAGAACATGAAACTCCTGACATTTAAGTTCAATGTACGTTCAGATTGATTTTAAAACTAGTTGCGACAATATGAAAGCACAAAAAGTGTTGCTCCATTCAGATTGAGAATACAAAATTTAAGTACACCATTGCTAGATGTTTCTTAACTACTTTTTGCTCGCCCAATGTTAGAAATAATTTGTTGATACTCTTGTTGGAGACTAAACATCTTATACAAGTTTTCTTGTAATTCTAGGTCACATAATTTACAACGGCTAACTAATAACATTGACTAGATTAAGCATGATAGATGGTAGTAATGTCCAGAAGGCAATGTGTAATAACTGCTCCATTCGTCAAAAAATTTATCGTAAATTGGATATACATTACGAGAATTGAATGGGCATTCCCTTATCAATGATGGATGGGAGATTAGTGTACTTATATGCTTAACAACAGACTTCTCTTCTAAGCTTGCAACTTGCTTAAGTGCACAGAGCTTTCTACTCAAAGATGCATTGTCTTGAGTTTTTGGCAAGTGCTATGGTAGCATCTTTTCACTTCTTGAGGTGTCTCTTGGCTTTTGATCCATGGATAGCCTGTCAAAGCTCCCCTTGAGTGAGCGTAACTGTTTCTTGTCGGATATCATGGACTGACTGGTGGGTTTCTTTGGAGATAAAGTCCATGGGAGTACCTTCTAGAAAGTGCATGTATAGCATCTTTACATACCAAAGAGAACAATTTGCATGATATAAGGAATGGCCTTTGATTTGAAGTTTTTTTTTTTTTGCATTTGTCCTTATATTATGGTTTAGACATTTCTCCACCTTTCATATGCCCTCTTTATCACCCCATTGTTGATAGTCCATATATTACGAACCATTTGGTTTGTCATTGCTTTGTTGACCTACTTCCACACTGCATGTGAGCAGGATTCAACCATTGGGATGATGTTGATGCAGTTTGAGCAGCCTGTGTGGTCAAATTTAGCAACCTAGTGTATATATATCCCATTCTTTACAAAAGGCATTTTGATTTTGAGGATCTAATAGTTTAGGGGCTTCCCAAGAGCGTAGTCGATTCTTGTCTTTGGCGTCATTCTTCACGAGATCCCAAGCTACATTATCTACACTTGGAGGTCGCTACAAGTAGTTCGTAGACTCTCTTTTCTCCCTTGCAAACATTAGCATCCCCCAGTCTATGACTCCCATCCTCCATGCGTGCTCCCTTGTATAATCTAACACAATATTGTATGCATGGAGATCACAATGAATGATTCCCCCTGCATGAGCAGTTCCCATGGCCTCGACTATTGGATGAATAATATTAAATAGCCTCTCCAAAAAGGCATCCAGTTGGGCCATCTGTGCAGTCCTAAAACAAGATTCTCCTCTGGGAGCCTTATTGTGCCTTGCTGTTGAAACTTGGTGATTATACGCCTGAAGGTCTCGCATTTGAAGGGGAGGGTCATGAGTAAGGATCCCAGTATGCCACCATTGTAGTAAGAAAATATTGTTATCCAGGAGGACTGACAGGTAAATGCAATGCATCTCACAAGGCCTTGGTGTGATATTTGCATTCCATGCTCCTTTGTGAAGAACTTATGCTTTTGCAAATAGGACCTTTGTATTTCTTTGCTACAAAGGTGATGTTAGGAGGGAAAAAAGATGCCTTTAAATTGCACTCTTAGACACTCTCCAAAGGCACCCTCGCCGATCTTGCTCTTGTATAGGATGGCCTTGTGAGGCATCCCTATTAGGAGTGAGCATTACACATTTCTAGAAGTAAGCACTAAGTGTGCCATACTACCTACTATGTTGCTTTTGTCCGGACATGGCTTGACTCTTTGCTCTAAGGGGCCTCCCCATGGACTGCTTGCTCTAAGTGGGCGCACTTCGATAGTGTGTTACTCCCTTTGCTCTCTTGCTTTTAGCTTTTTCTTCTTTCCACTTTGCATCCTAAAAGTATAGCCGTTGCATTTTTACTCCGTAAGGGAGAGAGTCATGCAAATTTACGGCACATTTTTGCATATCCCCTATGATGCTTTTGACGAGATTGTGTATCTCCTCATCTAGGGAATTGTCTTCTATATGCAAGACTGCTTTTATGGCTTTCACAATCACCCTTGCGAGCCCCTAGAGTTGGACTTTATTGGAGATGAAGTCGTCGATGTCATCCTCAGCAAGTGTACTAATTCTGTGGCAAAGTTCTTGACGGAGGATCCACTTTGTCACATGATCCATTTATGTCCTGCTTTGCACAGTAAAAATGCTACTTAGAATAATGATAAAACCTAATTCTTTGATATTTACAAAAGATGATATATAGTAAATCAAAATTTAATAACAATTTTCAAAAGAATATAGCTGAAAATAGATGATGTGAGAGAGAGAGAGAGAGAGAGAGAGAGCAAATTATATGATGAATCAATGTTTTTTTTGGTAATTTTAAAAACCACACAACTGAGAGAGAGAGAGAGAGAGAGAGAGAGAGAGAGAGAGAGAGAGAGAGAGAGAGAGAGAGAGAGGGAGGGGGTGAGGGAGGGAGGGAGGGAGGGGGTGAGAGCAAATTATATGATAAATCAATGTTTTTTTTGGTAATTTTGAAAACCACACAACTGAGAGAGAGAGAGAGAGAGAGAGAGAGAGATGTGCATCAGATAATTGATTTGTGCAATTTCAACACACTAAGACATCATACATGGCATATGCCAAACCAGATTTTTAAAGCAAATAAAACATCATACTTACGTCACACACACACACACACACACACACACACCATATTTTTTGACAAATTTAGATTTAAGATATCACAGTGAGAGAGAGACTTGAAATAGATAATGTGTGTGTGTGTGTGTGTGTGTGTGTGTGTGTGAGAGAGAGAGAGAGAGAGAGAGAGAGAAAGATGTGTATCAGATTATCAACATGTGCAATTTAAACACACCAAGACATCATACATGCACAAACCAATTCATATGGAAAACAATATTTTCAAAGCAAGCAAAGAGAGAGAGAGAGAGAGAGAGAGAGAGAGAGAGAGAGAATATGTAGACTGTGAAGAGAGGAGATGGAGACTGAGATTGAGAATAAACAATGTGCATTAGACAAACAACATATAATACATACATATACAAATTGCGATATAAACTACGACACGTTACAACCGTATAATACAACCCAGTGTCGAAGTATACACTCATATACAAATAAAATGACAACATATTTACAATCGAGAAATACGACTCAGTGTCGAAGTTTACATGCACATAAAATATGAATTAGAATGACACGTGACGGTTGAGCATTATGACCCAGTGTCGAATCCTAACACACTATATGTAAACCCTTTAGACGACCCAAATAGCCGAGCAATACGACTTAGATTCGAATCCTATATATCCATCCTATGGAGAATAGACAACACGTTACGGTGGAGCATTACGACCTAGTGTCGATCTTAATTTACAAATAGGGAAAGGTGTCACGTCCATGACGACAACGATGATGATACGTCCAATTGTCGAAATGGCAGACATACTTATCTAATGGCATATACAATTGAATATTACGATATAATGCTAAGAGATAAGCACCACATGAGGTGGACCAAACACGACTCTAAAACTTAGCTAGTCCTCGATGTTACGTATCGAAAATACAACACACCATCGACTTTTGACTAGGTTTCAAAAAAAAAACTAAACGTTAAAAGTTGAAATTATTACTTGTGTGATACCGCTCTTAGCTCCCGATCGACGCACGATCGACTACTGCTCTCTCTCTCTCTCTCTCTCTCTCTCTCTCTCTCTCTCTCTCTCTCTCTCTCTCTCAAATATGAAAATGTACTCGGTCGACTCGTTGGGTGGCTATATTTATATCCCCATCGGGCCCGTTGGGCTTTTACATTTTCACTTGAAAACTACACAAGCCCGACGGGAAAAAGAAAAAGCCTGGTGGACCTTTACAGGTTTACAGGTCACCACAGCAGGTCAAATTGTTTGGTGTCAATGATGCTAATGTATTATTGATTTATTTACGCATGTTAATAGCGAAATTTTTTGAGTAATTACGTAAAGATGAAATCCTTGCTCTCCCCACACACACACACACATGTTGAGATACATAGACACTTACACAAGCCACACACACATACATATACACCATCTTACACTCACCCATCCAACCACACTAAATTGCCCTTCTCCTCCCTCTCCCCCTCCCTCCTCACACACACATACTTTGAGACACATAGACTCTTACACAAGCCACACACATATATTCTATCTTACACGACATACACACAGACGTGCACACGCGCACACACACACACACACACACACACACACACACATCGATGCAGAGATACACATCTACAATCTAACACTTGCCACACAATCACACAAACACATTGATGTAGAGACACACACCTATAATCTAACACTTGCCACATACATCTCTCTCTGTCTCTCTCTCACACATAGATGCAGAGACACACACCTACAATTCAACACTTTCCACATACATACACTTACCCACTCACACATAGTTGTCCACATGTACACATTTCGCATGCACAAACACAAACACAAACACACACACACATTTCGCATGCACAAACACAAACACACACTTACATACATACTTACATAAACAGTCTTACACATGTCACATGTCACATGCACACACACACACACTTACAATGGTGCACACACACACACACACCCAACCAACCACACACACACACACACATACCTAACCACATTTGGCTGCTTACTCACACATGGCTAGCTACATATGCTCACATACATGTTTAGAGAGATAAAGGTACTCTCTCACACATGTACACGCACACACACACGCGCGCACACACACACACACGTGTGTACACAAATGAGTACTCACAGATATACACTCTTACATAAGCCACACACACACACATATAGTAACGTACAAACATACACACCACTTTTACACATTCACACACAATTACTCGTTTGTGTACACACACACACACACGTGTACACAAATTGGTACTAATACATGTGTGCACACACGTGTACACAAATGAGTACTCACATATACACACTCTTACAAAAGCCACACACATATATAGTAACATACACATATACACACACTTATACATTCACACATAAATACTCACCCACATATATAGTAACATACACATACTCTTACATATTCACACATATATAGTAACATACACATACACACTCTTACATATTCACACACAAAAATACTCACCTACCAAACCACACTATGTTACTTAGATTTATACCCATGGTTGCCCACAAGACCTCTACACACACACATTCATCACCACACATAAAGTCACACACCCACGGTGATAATCCATGCCGCTAATATACCATTTCAAAAAGCATCAAACACTACTATTGTTTGTAAAGATGAAATTACATAAAAGTGGACAAAGGAAAGTTTCTTAATACGCACAAATTACTTTTTTTATCACATCAAAATGATATAAAAGTGACAGCGCCCATGATAAGCAGGCCACTGCTTTCATCAATGTTCTCATGATATAATTGCCACGTTGTCTAGAGTGTTAATATAAAAGCTTATCCTTTGGACTCATCAAAAGATTGAAAAAGCAAGGTTTGAATGTTGTTATCCATTGCCTAGTTATATGAACACATCTTGCATCCTATTTGAATTATTAGAGTCTCCAACTTGCAACATTTAATATGTCAAAGTGAGAAAGGTCTCTCTATAGTTGCTTGGAATTTACATTCTTGTGAGCTCCTTTGCACCAATATGATGTTGCAAGACTTGAAGGGGTGTAAACCCTTATGAGACATGGCACATATCCATCCCTTTATGTGAGAAAACAAACATGGTGCAAAATACATCTAAGATGAAAGTTACCCCATATCATGTAACTAAAAATAAGTAATATAATCTCTTAGAGCTTGGGATTTAAACCACTCACTTGGCTTTGAAAATCCACCCCTAATTTGCACTGATTAACATTTTTTAGGGATTCAATTTGTAGGCTAGGTTTTTTGAGCTTATAAAAATAAGCTTGGATCCTAGGAAGCCAAATAAGTTTTCTATTTTGCTCAATTTTTTGCTTCATTTTAAAGCTATAGTGTTTAATTGTAATCATTCTATGTTCTTCTAGCCTTGTCTATCTGCTTCTAGCCTTATCTATGTGCTTAATTTTAATCACTCTATGTGCTACTAGCCTTATCTATGTGCTTAATTTTAATCACTCTATGTCTACTAGCCTTATTTGTGTGCTTAATTTTAATCACTCTATGTGCTTCTAGCCTTGTCTATGTGATCTTAGAGGGCTCATTATTTTTAGCTTGCATTTTATTTTGTTCACCTTGAGAGTCGCATGATGGCAACATCACGACTTGTAGGAGGAAATGTCCTGAAATTTCTTAAATACAATATACGTAGTCACCCGTGAGTGCCATGGTGCACACATATGCAAAGATGTCCCCAAGTGGTACAGAGGAACTTATGAAGTGTAAGGCATTGCCACATGTGTTGGTAATGAAACCACTCACTAGGGATGTAGAGACAAAAAACATCCTTTTATGTAAAAAGAGTGCATTCTTGGTTTTTGGTGACTCTACACAAGGAGACTACAATGTTGGTTTTTGGTTACTCTACACAAGGATATTTTTTTGTGAAATATATAACGGGACTAGCTCACATATATATCTCAAAGGAGGTGCTAGAAACCATTAGCAAACCCACATATATTACAAAGGAGGTGTTAGAAACCATTAGCAAGCCCACTAATATATCTCAAAGGAGGTGCTAGAAACCATTGACAAACCTAATCTTGTGGGTGATAAGAATTTATCATATATGATTACATATCTTAGAGCCAAAGGCAATAAGCCATTGGCATTTCTAGGTATGATATTTATTAATACAAGGATTTTAAACTTAGTTAAGAAATCGTGCACTTTTTCAATGTAGGTTAACTTATTGGTACCTTTTTGTTAATACAAAGATTTTAAACTTACTTAAGAAATTATGCATTTTTTAAGTACTTGTGAATTTTGTTGGAAAATTGGAAAGGTTAAGTGAAGTGCAATTTACTAAATTGTGTTTATTTTTTAGCTTTTGAGATTTGTGGTTTATTCAATACTCACAATGATATATAATGTGTAGGAAGTTCATCAAGAAATGCATGTCTACAAGTGCACCTCACATATCTTAAGTCCATAATCTACTTATTTCAATGTAGATTCTTTGTTCATATGGTTTTAAAAAATGTATGCATATGAGAAGAAAAAATATGATGTGTATGCAAGCCATTTTTGTGCTTGTAGGTGCTTCAACATTTTTTAAACTATGTGAAAATAGCAACTAATAGTAAATTTTATCTCACAAATATAAATGAAGTTTAGCTCCAATAAAACCCAAAACAAAGAATATATAATGGAGCCATCTCTACCACTAAATACAAGGACAAATCTAAGAGATTTAAAATATAAGTATAAAGACAATCATGGAGAAGAAAACACACTTCATGTTTCCAAAATATTACAATTTTGATTGCAATACTAGAAAGGCTTATCTCAAAGAGTGCATACAAAGCTAGATATTTAATGATAGATCTCACTAGAACTATAGGTCTAGGATAGGATCATTACAAATTATTCTAGATAGCTGCATATCTTTATCTTTTATTGTCACCCTCTTGGCATGGATTGCACAGAGGACATTGGTGTGTCGTCAAAAATCTTGGTTAGCATGTGCTATGATGGCCCTTTCAAGGTCAAGTGTGCCTCACTAGTTAAGCAAATATCCATGTTTTAGCCTTGTGGGCAATCTCATGTATAACTTGTTGGAACGGTGCCTTTTGTTCAACCATGTGAGTGGTTTTTTGAAAATCCTTTATTTCTCGTAAGGCCTTCACACATGTCCTTTACTTATTCTTTTGTTTTGGTGGCTTCACTTTGAGCACTATCTTTAGCCATTGGTTAAAGATTTTTCCACCCCAAGGCCTATTCTTTGCTTACTTCTTTCACATATCCTTCTTGGGGAACTTTTCCTTAGCTTCTTTTTGTTTTTCCTAGGTTTGCTCCTTGGCGTTTTTTTGTTTCTCTTGGGATAGTTCCTTTGCTCTGGGGCCTTCATGATCGAGTCTTCTTTTATTTTTCTTGGGTGTTGGAATGTCTGCTTTCTCTCTTGAGGGGAACAATGAATCTCTCCTTTGTTGTGGGCCTCCTTCTACATGACTGGAAACATCTTTCCTACTAGGTTCTAGACTCGTTTCTTTGCAATAAGTTTCCCTTTATTGGATATCCTTCAAAATAGAAAATATATCTTAATGAGCAGTAAGCAAGGACCCTTCTTGTACATGTAGTAGCTTGTCAAATAGGCCATGTCCCAATGGCTCATTGAACAAGCCCAATGGATTGTTGAATAAGCCATGGTAAGCCAGTGGATTGTTGAATAAGCCGTGATGACCTAGTGGCTCATTGAATAGGCCATGGTAGCTTGGGCACATTGAATGGTGACCTTGGGGAAAACTCTTCTTCGGGTATAGTTGGTGGTTGCTTCTGCTTTGCTACTTTATCCTACATGGTGACCTTTTGTTGTACATGTTTCTTCCTCTCCTCGTTCAATCTTGCTAACTCTTCCTTTTATTAGTTCTATGTAGTTGTTCTATGTGCTCTCTGGTGACACCACCACTCTCTACCTTCATAGATGTGTCTTTTATTCTAGCCATATAATAAAATATGTTGATTTTTTAAGACATTAAACCTAAAATTGTAACTTTAATCCCAAAAAATTAAGATTTGATAGGAAATTATAAATTTAAATTAAATCACATTCTCCACAAAAAAATGCTAATATATTACAAATTGAATGCTTGTGAATTAATCCTTTGGCCTTGGAGAACTTTTTTTTTGCAAGTTTCTATGTGTGAGCTTTTTAAAAAAAATTACGAGCTTTTTTTGCAAGTTTCTATGTGTGAGCTTTTAAAAAAAGTTACGAGCTTTTTTTGAACTCTAGACCTTTGGGGGAATTTTTTAAAAGAAAGGAGCACACTTTTAAAAAGGAACACTCAAGGAGTCTCAAAATTCCATCATTAGATTTCAAACTTTTTTGGGTGTAGAATTTGGCACTTTTGACATAAAAAATGAGCTCACAAGGCCCAAAAATGGTAGAATCGCCTTTAAACATGCATATGTTCCGATCATCTTTTTGTGGTTGATGTTCAAGAAAGAGAGGTGTTGTTAGCCCCTAGACTGTCAACGCCCACGCACATTCAATTTTTTTTAAAAAATCTAATGTATGTATTTAAGACCCTTAGCGTTCCCCTTTTCTCTTAAATAGTGTAGCTCCTCAAATAATGTAGGTTACATGTAAACATCTTGAGTGATAGGTAAATGTATTTTTGATATGGTATTGACCTTGAAAATCTTTTTGAACTTGTGTTTCGAGGGAACTTATTTTAATAAGAATAGATATTTTTTCATCAAAAAATATTTAAAAACTAAACTATCACTCTCTAGAAGATTTTCTCTCTCTAGGCCAAAATTGGTAGAAACAAGATCTTTTATATTACTGAAAAGGGATTTGACTATAGGGGAATATACTGGACATCCTGAGAGGCTGGAGAGGAATCTTACAACTAGCATTGTAAGCCACCATGAGAAAGACTTATGGGCACTTGGATGGTAATCATAAACAATGTTATAAATAGTAACTTGAGCTAGCATTAACATCATAGTAGCCATCGATATTTTGTTGAGGAAGGGTGCTGAAATAATACACCAAAATATCATGTGACATTGGGGATATGGGTATATGGTGCATTAGGTCTGTAGCCAACTTAGTGTGAACTACCTCTTAGTTAGAGTCAAAATATAAGACTTGGTACCTATAAAAGTGTATTGTACTTGGTGGTTTATTCATCTCAATAATAATACAATCATCTTGTATTGTGCCCAATTTTCTCTCTTTTGTATGCTCAAACTCCCTCTTCTCTCTCTTCTTCACACTCCACAATTATAAAGATATTTCTTCCTCCATATCTCCATGATTGAACACCTATGATTTGCCAACAGTACTTTCCATAACCTGGGAAAATTTTTTTGCGAGCTTTTTTGCCGAGCTTTTTGGAGCAATGAACAAGTAGTCCGAGCTTTGTAAAGGACCAAGAACTTACTATACAAGCTTTATAAAGGACCAAGAACTTACTTACATTTAAATAACAAGCTTTGAAAGATCAACACTATAAATTTCAATCTTTTAAAGATATACTCCATATAAATATTAATTTCAAAAACATACAACATATACATATACATATATACATACAAGAGCTACCTACATACTAACATATATACATGCATACATACATACATACATACAAGAGCTACCTACATACTAACATATATACATACATACATACATACAAGAGCTACCTACATACTAACATATATACATACATACATACATACTATCTTGCTTACTTAAATATAAAAAATAATCTTTTAAAGATAAAAAATGTATATACCTATCTTTAAAGTTCCAAACCATAAAAATCTTGGGGTATGCCCACATGGCAACGTCATAGAAGTATCCCCACAATGACAAGGCCGTAAAAGTATGCTAGTGTAGAAGTATTGCCACAATGAACGTGACGATAGTGTAGATAGTATTGGAGCTTTATACTAAGTTTAGAAAAGCTTCTAAAAGCATACCTTTTTGAACATGATAAGTGCTTGGGCACACACAATTATTCTATACAAAGCCGGCCACATCTATATTACTTAAAAGTCAACCACATTTGTACTTTAAAGAAAAGCCGACAGATTGGGAAACTGGAGTTGAGTTACTCAAGACTATACAGGATAAGAGCAAAGCTTATGAAGGTCATTGATGAAGACTCCCTCAGTGTTTGGCCACACGAACTGATTTTGCTTTGCGTAGTATTCAAGCTATCTTAGATTCTATGTAATCCTAACCAACCCGCCCTTTGTGGCAATTTATAAAATCTATCCTCACATCTTGAGTGAGTATAGAAGCTTTGTAATTTCTCTCTTTTAATTTCAAAAGCTCTTTTGGTATTTTTTTTAAAAACGGCCCCCTTGGGAGCTAAGAGGACCAGCTCAGCCCCCCAGCAGAGTCAGGGGCAGGTTTGCGCTAACATGATTCCTATGCACATTCTGACGCTGGGAGGGTGGGGGGATGGGGGGCCGGGAGGCGCAGTCTGGGCCCCTGGCAAAGCCGGGGGCACATCTGCACTAGCGCAGACCTGGTGAGGAGGACGACGCTTGGAGTCACACAGTGGAGGGGCCATTGAAGCTTCCTACTTCTACTAATTAGGCTTTACAATTTCTACAACCACCAACTCCTTTGAAATGATAGAGCAGCAGCTTCTACATTCCCACACGCGACTTCTGCGTTTTCCTTTCTAAGCAACAATCAAATCTAGAGCCTGCTTGCTCTGCCCGACTCGGTCCAGCTGTTCCACATAGGAGAGCAAAACGTGTATGACGTCAAGTATGGAAACCGAGCGGTACCTTAACAATTAGTAATTAGAGCATTGTCATGTTCTTGTGTTCTGGAGAAAGCAAATTTCTTGAGTCCATCGTCTCCTTCAAAGCAGTTACTAGGATTCGTATATTACATCGCCCAATTGTCTTCTCTGTGATTCCACAACAAGAGCCGTTTTTAATGCTATCATGCTCATATTTTCTTTTGTTATGGCGACGATAAACAAAGCAAAACCACCTTCTTTATGAATCTCGCTACAAGAGCCGCTTGGTTTCTCCCTTCCCAAGGTTGCCGCTCCTATAACAAAAGCCAGCCAGGCACAGTGAATGTACTAAGGTTCAAGAAGGCAGGTTGTCGCTGCTATATATAGAAGCCAGCATAGCCATTGGCTGCTTGACTTGCACAGTTAGTGAAGTCACGCTTTTGAACGCAAGAGGGCACACGGGATTATGGTCTGCACTTGCACAGACCTGCCCTTGGCTCTGCCTGGGGCCCAGACTGCGCCTCCCAGCCCCCCAAGGGATGCCCCCCCATCCCAGCGTCAAAAAGTTATGTGCAACAAAAATATAGTACGTCAAAGCCTATGCAGTGTTTGTGAGCGTCCTTAGTGTGCAGACAGTTTTTTGCTTTGAGTTGATGTATATGGCTGCGCTGATGACCTGTTCTATAATATGCTCATGTGTGGTGATAAAGTGCTTGAGAACGTTCTTGTAAGCATACGATGATGGTGGTCATGAATTTTGTGCTAATGGTGTGCTCCTTCATAATCCCATGTGCCCTCTTGCGTTCAGAAGCCTGACTTCGCTGACTCCATCCTGCTTTCTACTATAACCTCACTCCCATCCATTTTTCTCTTTTGTTTCATGCCCATCCACCCACTCCCATCCATTTTTTGCTTTTGTTTGAGCCGTTTCCTGTGCTACAACCAAAGGCCTCCCATTCGTGCCAAAATTGGCCGCTGTCACGACCCACCCCACTACTACACTCACCCACGTTCATCGATATACCCTACCCCATCCAAGTCCTCTTCTATACATCGGCCGGGAGCTGCTCGCATAGTTGGCAATATGACAAGTGACAATATTTAGCCTTTGTCTCTCATTCCTGGCAATATGACAAGTGACAATATTTAGCCTTTGTCTCTGATTCTTGCACATTCACATCAATTTGGTTTTGACATTCACAGCAATCTGGTTCGACAATGAAGATGGGTAAATAGCTAGTGGTTTAGCGCAATAAGAGGATGATGTGCATGGGGAGGCCAAGCTGAGGGGTGCACATGCAGAGTCCGAGATCGAGGAAGATGGGATGGGAGACAATGACTATGAGGAGCTATTATTTGGCATACACAAAACAATCGTCCTTAAGGGCTTTGTAGATGGAGGTGGGTCGGAAAGGCTCCTGCGTGAAAGTGGAAGCTACCACAATGAAGACATGGTCCTTACTGCTGTTGAGAGCCCAAATATCATCACGGCCACTTATCGTCCATCTCAGAAGCATTTCAGAGATGAGCTATGGTAAGCAGGCATGTAAGATTGAGAGAGGTTCTATTTGTTTTGCCATATAGAAGTATAGAAGGCACCCTGTAACTACTCTTTTTCCTGACCTATGGTAAGCAGGTATGTAAGATGGAGAGAGGTTCTATTTGTTTTTACATATAGAAGGCACCATGTAACTACTCTTTTTCTTGACCAACATTTGCTCACTTTGCTGAAGCCAGCACTTCTATACAGCATGCGTAAAGCACCACAGACGCTGAAGTGGCCCCTCAAATGTGCATTGTGGTCGGACAATGTACATAATGTTGTAATCCATATACATATAAGATATATAGTAAATTATTAAGATTCGTGAGATGAGAAATAGATGTATCCCATGCACAAGAACATTTGGACAAATTTTATACATATAACACGTATGGTAAATTGTTAAGATATATACGAAATCTCTTTATCCCTTTTTGCAGAAGACAAATTCCCACCATTATTTCCCCATTCACAAACTATGGCAATGTCATAAGCTTCCGCACAGGGCAGCACTGCATTACCTAGCTAGGTGTTGTTGGGGGACTAGGGATTGCTGGGATCGCTGTGTTATTCCAACATTTTAGACTATGACAACATCAATCATGAGTTGCGGCAAGGGAGAGAGCGCATGCCTAGGTTGGTGCCTAGCTAGGTGTGGTTGGTGACGGGCGAGTGACGGGCGAGTGCTAGCCGGGGGTGGGGGTGGCACTCCCTTGGCCCCAACCGTACCTAGCTAGGCATTCGCTCCCTCCCTCTGCCCCAACCACACCTACCTAGGCATCCGTTCCCTCCTGAGCACGAGCGCATGAAGTTGAAGTTGGAACCCTATAGTGAAAAAACGTGTAAAAAGGGCTCCTTACTTTCTCATACTTTAAAACTTCTTGTGATAGAAGCTTCTGATGTTGGGCAGTGAGCATCAGAGAGAAAAACAAGGGCTCTTTACACATCAAGGAAAATGCGCAAATTTCCATCTAGCTTCCACTATTCTATACATAGTAAATTTTGCATTCTCAGAGAGCAGACGGCCAATCGAACGAATGAGGGGGGAGGCTGCGTCATAAACTAATTCACGACTTGTCCTGGAATACAAAGGAGAGAAAGAGCTGTGTGTCATAAGCTAAAATCATGACTTGTCCTGTAATAAGAAGGAGAGGCTCTACCGAGGGCCCTGATCTGCCCCTCCCAACTCCCCAGGGGGCCGCCATAGACTGGCCATGGCTGGGGGCATTCAAGCCTAAGAACCCACACACAGTCTGCAAAACAAGAAGACAGCTAGTCCAAAACACTGCTCAGAACAGGGTTGTATCATGCCTCAAAAGAAAAGGCCAAGAGCCTCAAAGGGCAGAGTCGGGGCCAGGTTTGTGCTTTGTCGGGGGCCTGGATATGTATGTATGTATGTATGTATGTATGTATGTATGTGAATGTATTTATTTCTCTTTCATCATAACCACTTACTGTATAAAAGCTCACCAAAATGTATCATTTTTCTTACAAGCTCGCATAAGACTATCTTATCTCCAAAAAGCTCGCCAAAGAAAGCTCGCAAAAAATTCAAACCCCCATAACCTGAAGCCCTACTTCATCAAAAGGTTAAAGGAGAGGAACACTTGCTATTGTGTCTACTACCACATGCACATAGACCTGTTTTGGTCAGCTGTTGTTGTGAACACCATAAGTTTAGATGTGATCTCCTTACATGGGACCATGTAAGGAGATCACATCCAATAGTACTTTCCATAACCTGAAGCCCTACTTCATCAAAAGGTTAAAGGAGAGGAACACTTGCTATTGTGTCTACTACCACATGCACATAGACCTGTTTTGGTTAGCTGTTGTTGTGAACACCATGAGTTTAGATGTGATCTCCTTACATGGGACCATGTGCGATTGTTTATACAAGGTGTGCAAGCTAGTAGGGTAAACATAATGTATTACACACATTATGGTTTACCAATCAGTGAGGGACCTATGGAGTTCTACAGTTTGTTCGAAGGATAAAAATGAAGAATGGCATAAGTTGGAGTGCCTACTTGGTAAATGTGGTACTTATCCAAAGCCACTATTCTTTCCTTGAAAGCTAAATGATACTAATGGTGCCACGATACGGTGGAAAAGGCATATAAGTACATCATTGAGTAGAGTAAGAAGGGTATTATTATAAAGAGGATCAAGCTTATTTATAAGGAGACAACTCCATACACTATTATTCCACTCTTTTAGGAGCACTTAAAGACATTAATCCCACAATTTTCATAGACTGGCAACGCTTCCACAGCTCAAAGAGTGCATTGAACACTTTACTCATGACGTGGTGGTGTCAGTTTTTTGACTTTGTTGAAAGCTACACCTTCAAGGTGCAAAATGAAATCCACTCAATGCACTGGGATAATGACTAGTGCACCATTATGGTTCACATATGCTACTTGAAAGAGAAGTGAGAGACCAAGAAGCAAGCAGTTTTCTACATCTCTGATGAAAGGGCACACAACACATTGTTTGTGAAGCACTACTTCAAGGAACACCACAGGTGGTTGCAGTCTCGAGGATTACACTTTAAGCGCCACTGGGTTTGGTCAGATGGTGCTACATCTCAATTCAAGGTAGCACGCCCATTTTACTTTGTTGGAATGTAAGGATTTGTAATTTCATCTTCAGATCCAGTCCATACATTGATAAGTAGTTGAGATGTGATAAATTGCAAACTTGAATTCGCTTATAACCGCTCAAATTTGTGGCATTGTCAGGTATTGTTCTCTTACTTATGTTTTGCATGATAGGGAACTAAAATGGTAGTGATCATGATAAGGGTGAGCACCATGGTGTAGGCCCAGTCATCAAGCATGCCCTCACTACTACAGAGTAACTTGATGCAAATGGCATGAAGGTTGAGAATGCACATGATATAGTTGAGTGGCTAAATTGGAAATTTGGCAACGATGAAGCAAAGAGGTGGGGGCTACGATATGCGAAGGTGAAGGTGGGTGAGGTTGATCAAAAAAATACGTATTGATGCCATATAGTGAAGGGTATTCGAAAGTTGCATTGTGTATTAGGCTTCAATAGCACAGAGCCAACACAAGTACCATTTAGGGGACTCTCTACAAAATTGTTTACCGTGTATCCCTGTTCCACGGGAACAGGGCTACAAAATTGTTTACTGTGTATCCCTGTTCCACGGGAACACTCACGGGAACACGGATTATGGGAGGAGGCTGGAAGCAATTAATGCGAGAGAGCGGGATTGTAGCCATGGGAACATAAAGACGCACATAATTTTTCCATATTTTTGTGCCGAAGTGCAATGTAAATCGTTTTAGGCCAATGTGGGTTCTAAATGAGAGTTCTAAGTGTATTAAGCAAGGCTCACTTATGGGGTTGTCCGCCCATGTGTGAAAGAGGCCTAGGGTTAGGGTTAGTGACATCTCTATAAAAGAGATGTTAGCTAAAGAAAGAGGACGTTTTTGGTCATTCTCATAAGCTATTGAGTGAAGCTCTTGAGCTCTCAAGCTATGGCAACTCTCTAACTCTCTCTCTATTGTACTCTAATGAGCATCAAGCTCCAATGAGTATAGCTCCACTTCTTTCTCTTAATCTGATTTAGCATCATTGAAGTAGATTAATCTATGATTAGTTGAATGCTTCTTTCTTTCTCTTGTGTATGCATGCTTGTAGTGTGTACGTGTGTAGTCTCCATTGATGCAAGCTCTTTCCCACTTCATTGGCAATGAGTTATTCATGGATAGACTCTCTCTATGAGCTTGTGGGTTTGTGAATGTTACATTCTATGCTTGCTTAAGCTTGTGGGTTAGTAGATGCACGCTTATGGGTTTCCTGGCATTAGGGAAAGCTAAGATTTAATCAATGTTTGAATGGGATGAAGAGATTGCCATGCATTGCTAGTTCTCTTGATTAGTGTAGTGGATTTAAGGGATTGAGAGATTGATTGAGATGTTGAATGGTTGAATCGTCAAGTGGTGGTTCGTGTATGTGAGCTCTCCCTCATGGGATAAGCCTTCATGCACTAATCGGGTCGAGTCCTCGGATTGACATTGTGTTTCTTAACACATTTGTTGATCGGTAGTACTCTATGAGCATTATATTTCACGGTAGAGAGAACCGCTCTACAATGGCGCCGCTGCCAGGGAGTGAGTGGCTACATTAGTTGAGCACCATACACACACTACCACTCCTTGTTAAGCTCCAATCGGTTGCAAAACTGTGGATAGGAGAGCATGCTTTGGGACTAATTTTGGTACTTATTTAAGACTAATTTGTTATTAAATTCTCTTTATTTGTCTTGCAATTTGAGTGTGATTGGCTAGCTACGCTTCTCCCTTGAGGTCAGGACAAGGATTCAACACACGGGAAGGATTGGAGGTAGGCGCTAAACCTGCCAATTTCAATTTGTGTGCGAAAGAGAGAGGCCTGTTTTTGCATTTCTGTCATTCTGTTTGAGGATAATTTTTGTTGTCTGAGGTTAATTTTTACAGTTTTAATTTTTTGCATGTTCGTTTTATTTTCTGTTTTTAGCTTAGTTTAGTTTTCTGCATCTTTAATTTTGTGCATTTTAGTTCTCTGTTAAACCTGCATTTTAGTTCTCTGTTGAACCTGCACCTGTAGAGAAACTAAAATCTATACACACACATGAAGACTGAACATTTCGAATTCGCTACAAATCTCACAGCAGCTGCACATGCATTGAATTCGCTCTGCAAATCTCACAACTGCACACGCATAGTTCACTGCACACGCACTTCAAAAAAGAAAAAATAATAATAATAATAAAAGAAGGCGGCTGTGCGTGAACAGCGCACCGCGCGGAGAGACCCACACACCGCACCATAAAGACCGCCCTGCACCGGATAAGGGGGTGCCAAAAAAAAAAGTCTAGAAAATTTTTCATTTTCTCACAAAAAATTGGGAGGTTATCTAACTTTTCGAGAGGAGTTAGAAAACACCCATCGTCGAAATTTCGGTCCCGGAACCATTTTTCCATAGTGAGTCAGTATGGGAAACTGGTAAATTTTAGGTGATTTTTGATCCTAAAAAATACGCTATTCTTTTGGCCTAATGTGTTCGAGGGGGTTCAAAATGGGTTCTGGCAAAGTTTGAGTCAACTTGAAAATTTTTGGATTTTTTTTGGAAAAAAAAAAAGAAGCTTAAAATTTGACCTTATGCACTTGCAGTCGAGACGTCGCAGTCGGGACATCATATAGACACTGCCATAGGGTCTAGGGCACCTTCTAGAGTACTTACGCAGGAAAGTGGAACCCAATCGGTAGGAAATTTGGTAGATATTGCTGAAACCTTTTTCGAATCCCAATCTAATACCCTTTCCAGGACAACTAGCTCATTGTCTATGGACAATCTAGGGCCGTCAAATAGTCATCCCTTAGCCCCAAATAGGACACCCACAAGATCTTTTAATGCATTTGAAGCCAACACCATGGGGTTACCACTCAATGTGAGACTTCAATATGTCTACATGAATGCTTAAGAAGCTGAGATCTTTAGGGATCCACAACAACGGTATCTCGTTAAGATTGCGGACTTTTTCTCAGAGCTTGATAGAGCACCTCTAGTCAATGACCAGGGTAACATGTACATGGGTGGAGATGGTGTTCGCTACTATGAAGTCACCTATCATCCAGAGAATGTAGACAAATTAGGAGAGCTCTCTAAGAGTGAGTTCCTAGATTTATCAAAGCCTTCCGGAGCAAGGGAGTCTAGAGATGATTGGCTCATTGAGCCGCCGGACATGCCTGGACCATCCAATGCCCAGTCCTCAAAGCCATCCATAGATGATTTACTTTTTGTAGTTCTAAATTTGGAAAGCGACAGGAAAGGTAAGAGCAAAATGGATTAGGGGGCTGAGAACCAATGGGAGTTTGTACGACAAATTCCAGTGACAAAGGTCTTTCAGGATGACCCACTTCAAGAGGTCTATAAGGACTCTTTAGAAGGATATTATGCCACATCTAGATTGCCAGAGCTAGACCTTCCTCTAGCACTTGTGGTGGTAGTCGAGAAGCTTGCAGGATACAAGAACCGAGTCATTGATAAATGGGCCAATGAATACCGAACCTTAGATTGGAAGGAGATTCGTGAGCTCACATGGAGAGGACAACCATTATTCATTGAAGTGTTCTCTACTAATATAGCTAAACCAGGAGAGACAACCTTTCTTGGAGAAACTGTTGCTCCTCCCCTACGAGAGTTCACTAGAGAGGGACCCTCAACATCAAAGTGGACCACTGCAAGTAGCCCAACTCTAGCACCAAGATATTATCCTACACCAAAAGTGTGACCACAGATCACACCACAATAACGTTTCTCTCACTATGACAATCGGAGGGTAGGGGAGCCAACTCGGCCTCCCATAAATGCACCTCCTGAAATGCGGGTAACAGGATCTTTGGAGAGGGTTGGTGAGGCAGGTAATAGGGGACCCACACCAATTCGGGATGCATATGGACCACCTTACCAAAGAGAGGAACCACTGAGAGTGAGAGGCCGTAGGCCTGATGATGAGTATTCAAGACGAGTAAGGCCATCAACTCTTCAGAAACTGGTAAAGAAGTATGAAGGGTTGGGAGATCCATATGACCATGTAGCAGCATTTAGGCAAGCAGTTCGAGCTGAGCAAGTGACTGACAAGCATACACAAATTGAAGGGTTTGGTCTCACTCTTGAGGGAAAGGCCGTTGCTTGGTTTCATGCACTAGAGGCTTCAGACAAATCTTCTTTACAAGTTTTGGAAGAGAGATTCATTGCTGCTTTTTCCTTGATGGGGATTCAACATGACACAGTAGCAAACATCTACTCTTTCAAGCAAGGCAAGACTGAGAGTGTTAGAGACTGTGTAAATAGGATGAAGTAGTATGTATTAATCGTTGCCCAGAAGATGAGAAGCCCACCCAGAGTCAATTAATTTCTCTCTTCTTAAAAGGACTCAAAAATTCAACACTGCACACACATCTCTATGCAAAAAAGCATACAAATTTCAATGAGTGTTGCCATGATGCTATGGATTTCACAGATAACTTCAAATTCCAAGATGGTACTGGCCCTGAGATGCAACCTAGAGATCTGTGGGGCGATGACCAAAGTTCAAGGTCTAGCGCACTAGTAAATCCAGACCAGATAGCTAACCTAGTACTAAGGAGATTGGGACAAACCTATCGCCCACCCATGCAGCCACAACAACAGCAGAGCAGCGAATGAGGAGTGTACTACCTATAAGTCCTCATCTTTGTGGAGCATGTGGCGGTAACCATAAAAGTGAAGAATGTAATACTTTTTCTCCTCTAGTCACAAACCAACCCACAAAGAAGTGGTGCCAAGCCTGTGCTTGGGATTATACCCACACCACACAGGAATGTACTTGCATTGCAAGAATGAGACAAGAGCGTGAGCAGCAAAGGGGTGTAGTGGCTCCACAAATGCATCAACAGTATACTAATTTTGAATGTAAGCCACCGATGGCACAAGAGCAAGCACCACCTGTACTTGGAGCTCAACCTCCTGCTCCTGGGACTGCTCCTGTGAGGTTTGTTGACTATGACAATTCAAATATGTGTAGAGACTTGGTAAACCCAAGCTATGTGGAGGAGGAATATGCATCATATTCATCTAAGGAAAATCTCTTTGAAAGTCCCGCATATCCAAGCCAAGCACTGGAGCCTCAACCGCCGGGGGAACAAAATTCTTTGATATTGCTAGGTGGCTACCAACCTAGGACTTCAGGCCCCTCAGGTCAATGGCAGCAAAGGAAAGTAGAAGCCAAACTAATGGGCTCCTGTTATTATGAGTGCGGAGAACATTGGGCTCATGATTGTCCACATCGCCCAAGGCAAGCAGCTCGATCCAATACAACAGTACCACAGTTTCCACCAATTGAAAGATATTGTCTAGGGTGTTGTGTAGAACACTTTCCAAAGGATTGTTTGCTGAAACCACATGAGGAAGGCACCTCTCAACCAAAAGTCTCACTCAAGTTTGTAGAGGCAGTTTCATCGCCACCTTCATCAGAGAATGAGGATGTCGTGCCACTTAGAGTCATGACTAGATCACAGACACGAAATGCCGAAATGCAGACTGATGAGACACCTCGAACTAGGGATGCAAAGGCAAATCTAGTGGACAAGACCCTACATTCCAATAGAAAAAGGACCACTAGGAGGAAAAAGAACCGCAACAAGCAAACTAAGAGTGCATCCACTAGTTCTCAAGAAGTCTCTAAACAAAACATGAAGGATCAAGCTTTTACATCCCAAGAAGTGCATGAGGAGCATCAACCTCAACTTGGGCCTAGTGCTAAACAAGATGAGGCTAGTACAACCGAGGATAGTTCTGGGGGTTCTGTTTTTGTGGATAAGGTGAACGAGACTCTAGATGCCATCATTGATGTGCTCATAGAAGTCGCATTGCAGCTTTATCTGAGGTACCCAAGAAGCTTCAAGAATACCCAAACCCTCGTGAGGAGATCAATCTAGCTGTACATCAGGGGAAGCTCAATCAATACTTGAGGGCCCACCTCCACCTATCCCTCGGGGCCCAACCTCTCTTAAGCCAACATTAGAAACCATACCAGAAGTGTCATCAAGTTGGGAAATGAAAAGTGAGCTGATCTCACAAGCTCATAGCGAGAAGTCTGCACCAATTGACACCCCATTGAAAGAAGGCATTCTGCCACCACCTAGTCTTGCCTTCCCATGCAATGATGAAGTTATTGATGCTAACGAGGACATGGCAAATGAGATGTGGATAGTAGTTCATGAGAAAGTTAATGAGAATATGTCCTCTATTATTTCACCTCCATTCTCTGAAGTGGATTTTACCAGGGGCACAGAAAACAACTTTAGACGCCCAAGCATCCAGGAGGAAGTTCAAACAATTGTTTCTCCTAGAAGTAAGCATACAATGAAAACCTTACCATCTTATTTGGGAGAATATGAGAACTGTTCTCAAACCTTGAGGATACCCTCCATGCATAGAAGGTTGACAAAGGAGATGGATATGGGTATCGTGCAAGCTATTTTGTCAGCACTAGTGGCTTGTACCTTACCTTTGCTTGATTTGATAAAGCTTCGACTAGAGTTGTGGAATGATATTGCCACATGTTTGTCAGAGCAAGTATTGCTACAAAAGGTTCACCCATCAATGTACTATACACCCTGAGACAAAGCATGTTATGCCAGTTCCTATCAACAAAGTAGGAAAATTTTGTGAGGACGATCAGGGAAATGCTACCCTCCCATTAGAAGTGCGAAAAGTAGCTTCAACTACAATACTTGACAGTGGTGCAGGAGTGGGCATTGTGACAAGGTCCATTTGGGAAAAGTGGGGCAAACCAGCTAGTAGGAGTACAAGGATACGCTTGCAGCTAGCAGATGGAAGCTTAGAACATCCCATTGGGCTGCTAGAGAACATATTGGCCACATGTGGGATTGAATATGAGCACACATTTACAGCAGTGGATTTTGGAAAGCATCCAAACTATGAAGTGATATTGGGTAGACCATTCATGCGACAATTTCAAATGATTCAGGATTGGAGATACAATTATTTGTACCTCCAACATGATTCTGTCATCACAAGCGTCAACCTAAAGAATCACTCATATCGTGATGTAACACGGTCTCCAATAGATGAGTTTGATTATGCTTCATGTGAGGGCTCAAGAGTTACATTGTCAGATGGGCGAGAAGATCTGTGGATGTGTGGAGCCTCATGTAAGGATTTCAACACTTAAAGACTTAAGGGTAATCGAAGTGTATCAGATGAGGCATACATTCCACAACCCTTCCCCGAGCACTTAATTGATCCCCTAGAATGGAGTCATGTCCTTGCAACATTATCGACATGTGCTTTACCTAAGCCAATTCAATTTTGTGACTCAGATGGATATGACATTATTCCTATACAAATGGTACAACCACGAGACCTTCTAGATGATTTGTACTATGGGGTTGCATCCACAGCACTGCATGTAGAGGAAGTCTCAGTAGAGGATTTAACACTCGAATCTGCTAATGATGCTGATAAGGAAGATGGATGGGACTCTGATTTTGATGATGATGTGATAATCCCCGAGGAAGAGTTAGGAAAGGCATGCCTACTCTTGAGAGGAAGGGAGGTTCAAATAGAGATCCCTCGAAGCCGACCCAAACGTAAATGCTATAAGAGCCATAAGAGAATCCGTAAACAAGATGAGAGGGAACGTCGTGAGAGAATACAAAAAGAAAATGAGGAGTTTAAGAACGAACACTCTCGACCACCACCTCACTTCTCAGGAAAGAATGGATATCTATACTATGTCCAAGCACAAGATAGTATCTTAGACCAAGTAAAACGATCAGATGGATTCCAACCAGGAGAAAAGCAAAAAACTGCTAGCAAAAATCGCAAAAAAACAAAGAGACCAAAACAAAAACTCAAGTCTCAAACCGATTCAAAAGAGAGTGTCGGAAGTGCAAAGATAACGGTTGCACAAAAAACTCTGATGCAAGACTGCAAAAGAGAGCTCAAAACCGCATGGTCTTCAATTAGTGATGACTAGAGGTGGACAAGAACAAGGTCTCAATGTTCCCCCCAACTTCACACAGTACACTCTTCAAGATCGGAAGATTGTTCTTCAACAGCCCATGCAACAAAAGCCAAGCATGCCAGGGGTTTCATATGATGGTCCAGAAGATGCAAAAAAATTTGATATCGCTAAGCCAGGAGAAGAGCCTCGCTATGTGTGGATTGCCACAGACTTGTCCTTAGATGAGAAGTTATTAATTCAAACAATAAAGGAGTATCGCAATGTTTTTGCTTGGAGTTATAAAGACCTCAAAGGAGTTGATCCAAGCATATGTTAGCATACAATTCCATTGCGAGAGGATGCAAAGCCTTCCAAGCAACGTCCTTATACTTACAATGAGAATTTCGCACAAAAGATAAAAGAAGAAATAGACAAGCTCTTAGAGGCAAAATTTATCTATGAGATTGAACACACTGAATGGGTCTCCCCTATTGTAGTGGTGTCCAAGAAAAATGGAAAACTTCAAGTATGTGTAAACCTCAAGAAGGTAAATGCAGCTACTGTACGTGATCATTACCCACTTCCAATCACGGATCATGTTTTGGAACGTGTTGCAAGGAAAAAGGCATATAGTTTCTTGGATGGATTTTCCGGTTACAATCAAGTGTCAATTGATCCGAAGGATCAACACAAGACACTTGATTGTAACTAAAGATGGCATCTTTGCCTATCGTGTTATGCCATTTGGTCTAACAAATGCACCTGCAACCTTTCAGCGATTAATGAGTCATGTATTCAAGGAGTACCTTAGGCTATTTCTTGAGATCTTCATGGATGATTTATGTGTTCACTCACAAGAGCGTGATGATCATATAGAACACCTCAGACTTGTGTTTCAAAAGTGTCAAGTTTATCGTATATGCTTGAATCCTGACAAGTGCAAATTCATGACAAGGGAAGATTTTGGGCCATATTGTTTCTCGCAATGGTATTTCAAAAGATATGGATAAAATTGATGTCATTGTCTCATTACCTCGGCCTATCAACCCTAAAGGGGTACAAATATTCATGGGACATTGTGGCTATTATCGATTCATCTACATATACGGGCTATCCTAGCCAGACCATTATATGCTCTTCTTGTAAAGTTTAATTGGTCTGACCAGTGTGAGGAATCCTTTGAAAAGTTGAAGCAAGCATTAGTGTCTGCACCCATCTTACGCGGGCACCAGATTGGAACCAAATCTTTCATGTCCATATTGATGCTTCAAACTTTGCAATTGGATGTATTTTGGCCTATCAACCCTAAAGGGGTACAAATATTCATGGGACATTGTGGCTATTATCGATTCATCTACATATACGGGCTATCCTAGCCAGACCATTATATGCTCTTCTTGTAAAGTTTAATTGGTCTGACCAGTGTGAGGAATCCTTTGAAAAGTTGAAGCAAGCATTAGTGTCTGCACCCATCTTACGCGGGCACCAGATTGGAACCAAATCTTTCATGTCCATATTGATGCTTCAAACTTTGCAATTGGATGTATTTTGGCTCAATCGGGAGAACATAATAAGGATTTCCCAATCTCATATGCTAGTCGACAGTTGAACAATGCTGAGAAGAATTATACCACAATAGAAAGAGAAGGTTTGTCCATGATATATGCAATGAAAAAGTTTTGCCATTACCTTTTGGGGCAAACAAATTTATATTTTTTGGGGACCATCAAGCTCTACTATATTTGGTGAATAAGCCTTGTGCAACTGGAAGGATTGTGAGGTGGTTTGTCATCCTTCTTGAGTTTGATTTTGAAGTGGCAGTCCGAAAAGGAACAACTCATCTTAGGGCAGATCATTTGTCTCGAATCACCTCTAGAGAAGCTCCTGTGGGTGTGGATGATGATATGTTAGATTCAACACTTTTCCTTGTAGACAGCTCCTATCAACCATGTCCTCACTACATAGCAGCTTGATGCAAATGGCATGAAACTTGAGAATGCACATGATGTATTTGAGTGGCTAAATTGGAGATTTGGCAATGATGAAGCAAAGTAGTGGCTATGATTTATGGAGGTGAAGGTGGGCAAGGTCGATTGAAAAAATATGTATGGATGCCATACAGTGTGAAGGGTACGCGAAAGCCGCATTGAGTATTAGGCTTAAGTAGCACAGAACCAACATAAGTACTATTTAGGGACCTCTCCTAATTTTGTGGTTTTCGCATGGATGAGAAATGGAAGAAGTGCACCACATTAGCATATTCAAGGTCTTGGAGTCTAAAGAAGCTAGAGCCCACCAAAGTGCATGATAACACATGCCTTGGGAAGGAGGATATTAGTTACTCCAATCAAAGGGAGAAGCTTAGAGATATGGTGGAGTTGGAAGGTCATGTTGCAGTTGCCCACTGCACCAATAAATGTAGACAAAGAAGACCACTACATTGGTCTATGCAAGCAACCCAAAATTATTCTTACCGATCATGTGAAGGATGGATGGGGGGATGTGTTTGAGGTTGGTGATGAAGTGTTGTATGATGTATATTATGATAAAGTACCAAGCAGCATAGTAAGTTATGTTTTCTTGGAGATGGCACCAATGGCCATTGTGCATGATGATGTGGTGGTGGCCATTAAGTTCCCAGTGCTGCAAGTCAAAAAGCACAAGGTGAAGGGCCACAAAACTGTGTACCACATGTACCCCCCAAAGTGCACGCCATGATCTTGGACAACATATACTTTCTTTCTTTCTGAAAGAACTCATGTGATAGACTTGTGTATAATTATTTTTAAAATTTAAAGTAGTAGCCAACATCTTATCCTATGTGATGTGGTGTCCTTTTGTGAGTTTTGTTATCTTCTCAATCCATTGTTGAGTAGTTACGTACATAGTAAAAGATGTTATGGCTTACACTAGAGACAACCATTATTGTGTCACAACTCACAAGCTAAATACATGATAATGGTAATTCACCATATATGTTAAACATTTTATTTTCCATTCCACTTATAATTCAACACGTTCATGTGCAGTGCAATAAAGGTCTACTTACTTGTAGATTACACACTGCATTAGGACTAACATAGTACTACCATTAATATTAGGCTACACTCACACTTCTTTTGTGTTTGTAACATGTTCTCTCTCTCTCTCTCTCTCTCTCTCTCTCTCTCTCTCTCTCTCTCTCTCTCTCTCTCTCTCTCTCTTCTCCTAATTATTAGAAGAATGCATACTATTTTAGTACTAAGATAATAGTACTACCATAGTACTAAACTACTTTACCTATATTAGTAATAGTATGCAGAAACACCGCTTTTGTGTTAGTCACTCTCTCTCTCTCTCTCTCTCTCTCTCTCTCTCTCTCTCTCTCTCTCTCCTAGTTATTATAATAGACTATTTACTATTTTAGTACTAACATAGTGTTAAATTACCTTTCCTATTATCGTGATAGTCTGCACACAAACACTTCTTTTGTGTTGCCATACTCTCTCTCTCTCTCTCTCTCTCTCTCTCTCTCTCTCTCTCTCTCTCCTAGTTATTATAATAGACTATTTACTATTTCAGTACTAACATAGTTTTAAATTGCCTTTTCTATTATAGTGATAGTCTGCACACAAACACTTCTTTTGTGTTGTCACCTGCATAATAGTCTCTCTCTCTCTCTCTCTCTCTCTCTCTCTCTCTCTCTCTCTCTCTCTCTCTCTCTCTCTCTCTCTCTCTCAATACATAACTACTTGATGCATTAAAAGTCACATGGGAGAATGGAAAGAAAGTAGCTAAGCCTACAATACTATATCACTCATATCAATCCAGAGTGTTGGGTGACCTATAGAAAACTGGCACCTGAATGTACTCAGCCTTACCTCAGCATACCTGTGTTAGTAGGATCTCGCAGGGCCATAACACAATTATGTACCCCCACTCTCACAACCTATGTATTGAAAGTGGTGTATGGGAGGGAGTTGCAGTTGAAAACTACATCTGCGCCCTATGTGACACCTATGCAGTTGAGGATGAAGAACACTTCTTGATTGTTTGCCTCCCGGCTTATACTCACATCCGACTTCAGTTTTCCCATTTATTAGAGGGCTGTACTAGTCTTTTGCAACTACTACAGGCTCATCCTCGAAGACTCGGACTTATGCATGAGTACTTTTTCAGCATTGTCAGAATCTCCTCGATTGCCACACTACCCTCCCTCCCTACGGTGGAGACTCTATATCACTTTTTGGTCCCATAGGTCACTATTTGGCCTCCTGTGAATGACGATAAAATATCATCATCATCATCATCTCTCTCTCTCTCTCTCTCTCTCTCTCTCTCTCTCTCTCTCTCTCTCTCTCTCTCTCTCTCTCTCTCTCTCTCTCTCTCTCTCTCAGTTATTGTAATAGACTGTATACTATTTTAGCACTACTAACATAGATTTAAACTTCCTTTCCTATCAAGGCCACGAGCCCGCATGGCAAAGGAGGAGAAGGGACCTCTCTCTCTCTCTCTCTCTCTCTCTCTCTCTCTCTCTCTCTCTCTCTCTCTCTCTAGTTATTAATAGACTGTATAGTGTTTTAGTACTGACATAGTACTAAAATAACTAAACTTCTTTTTCTATCAGTGTGTGAGTCTGCAACACAAATACTTATTTTATATTGTCGCATACACAATACTCTCTCTCTCTCTCTCTCTCTCTCTCTCTCTCTCTCTCTCTCTCTCTCGTAATTATTGGTAGATTACATTTTGTATTAGTACTTAGCTACAGACAATAGTACTACTACACATATAGTTCTTTTGTGTTGTTACCTATACACACACACACACCTCTCAAGTTAACCTAGTCAAGCACATTAATAAAACAACTACAGTCATATATATATATATATATAGAGAGAGAGAGAGAGAGACAGATTAAAAAACCACATTGCTTTTTATTTTATCAAAATAGTGTTTATAAAAGTGTGTATTGTCGCTTATATTGCCGGTGTATATGTATAATGTATACATAAAATTAGTTATCAAAGTCTATTTTACACAAGTTAGTTCATGTCTATCTAGTTGCATCTAATGAATGTTTGGCCCGGATCCGTGAGTTATCAAAGTCTATTTTACACAAGTTAGTTCACGTCTATCTAGTTGCATCTAATGAATGTTTGGCCCGGATCCGTGAGTTCTTGTTCATTTAAATTGATAGCATCAGGGAGTGCAATAGTTCTTTGGTAGTATCTGGGAGTGTATTCAACCTTCTTTCAAAAGCCATCCACATCTTTGGCATGGATCTGCAAATACTAATTTAAAACCTTCCTTAAGAATCGGATCATTGTACTCTAGATGGGTGTCTATAGTTTGTTGCATAGTAAAAGCATTAGTGACATACCAATTTGTTCTCCTATGACTTGAAACAGGTGGTAATCATATGGAAAATTTGGGTGCCGTTCCTATAAACTCTGCTAAACTGTAGAGAGCAAGTATGGCAATAAGACTGTTAGGAGCTCATTGTCATTAGGGTCACCATTGTACTCTCTCGGTAAAATACATGTGTGTTGTGGATTCAACACCTCCTTCTCCTCTGTGCCATTATTAATCAACAAAGTGTAGTTGGGATGCATATCTTAACATAGCAGCACAGGGTTTGAGAAACATATATTGATCTAGCCACAAGGGATGGTGGTACTCATCTCTCGTGGTGCACTACTCTTGGGAGAAAAACTCAATGACACTTCTCATTCCCCTACCTTATTCACGGTGTTATAGATGAGATCAATTAGGGGCCATGAATTCTTGTCATCAGTATTATTGACTAGGTGCACGCATAAGACTAAGAGAAACTTTGTAAGCCCAAGTGTGGATGTGAAAATGGAAGTGTGGATGTATGAATGTGGATGTGGAAATGGATGTATGGATGTAGATGTGGATGTGGATGTGTGGATGTGGATGTATAGATGTGGATGTGGATGTGGATTTGGATGTGGATGTATGAATGTGAATGTGGATGTGGATGTATGAATGTGAATGTGGATGTGTGGATATGGAAATGGAAGCGTGGATGTATGAATGTAAATGTGGATTGCGGATGTATGAATGTAGATGTGGATGTGGATGTATGAATGTGAATGTGGATGTGAATATGGATGTATGGATGTGGATGTGTGGATGTGGATGTGGATGTGGATGTATGAATGTGAATGTGGATGTGTAGATGTGGAAATGGAAGCGTGGATGTATGAATGTAGATGTGGATGTATGAATGTAAATGTGGATGTGCGGATGTATGAATGTAGATGTGGATGTGGATGTATGAATGTGAATGTGGATATGGATGTATGAATGTAAATGTGGATGTGCGGATGTATGAATGTAGATGTGGATGTGGATGTATGAATGTGAATGTGGATGTGGATGTATGAATGTGAATGTGGATGTATGAATGTGGATGTAGATGTGGATGTGGAAATGGATGTATGGATGTGGATGTGAATGTGGAAGTGGATGTATGGATGTGGATGTGGATGTATGCATGTGGAAGTGGATGTATGGATGTGGATATGGATATGTATGTATGAATGCGGATGTGGAAGTGGATGTATGGATGTGAAAGTACGAATGTGGATGTGTATGTGGAATAATGAATGCGAATGTGTATGTGAAATGATGTGACGTCGATATGAGTGAATGGATGAGATGTGATAGCATGTGAATTGGGATGTAAATAAATGATATGAATGAATCTGATATGATGAGATGGAAAATGATATGATTAGATAAGAATGAGTACACATATGAATGGAATGTGGAATAAGTAATGTGGACTGATGAGGGATAATGTGGAATAAGTAATGTGGACTGATGAGGGATAATGTGGAAAGACGAGAGTTCAATATGGAAACTGTATTTGTGACCTGTTTGTAAATGACTGTTTTATGTCAAGAATGCTGGGGAAGCATTTTGACCATCTTGTGTGGAGACCTAACTGATAAAGTTGCAACTGTTGAAGGAGAGTCAATGGAGGACGTCTCGCGTAGCAAGGTCGGCCGAGGTCTTGACCAGCCTCGATTCGATTTAAATGGTGAGCTTTCGGTACGGTGGATGAGGAACCAAGGAAGCGGCCTATGAGTGAAGCGCTAGGTAACCTACGAAGGATCCTAGAGGGTGCTGACCATACGGTGCTCGGGCTCTGGGTCGTCGAAGATACCCACACGTGCGTCGTGGAAGATATTGGAACAAGGAGTAAGAGTTGTTTTCTGAAACCGAGTATGGATCTGGTTGATTGACCTTGCTGGTCCTCAATCGATGAGTCCATAGCTCTCTTATATGGATCTGTTGGTTGATCTTGCTGATCTTCAACAAGGATTCCATCTTGATTTTTATAAGTGATTATCTGCCGGGTAGTATGAGCTAGGAACCATCGAAAAGGCCTTTGAGTGAACAGGTGGTGAGCGTTCTGGTTACCAATGATGCCATAGATACTCCGATAAAGGAATGACTGAAAATTAAGATTCAACCGGATATTTGGAAGTTTATGATCAGTAACACTATGATTTCATTAAATGACTGAATTAAATACATTTGAATCTAGGAAAAAGATAATTTCATATTGGGTGTGTAAGTGGTGTGACTGGAGTTAAATTTGCTTGAAAATCCGGCTAGGGGGCCTAGGGAACTCTTTTCCCTGGTACCCGGGACAAAACCTAACCAAATTCCTAATTGGATCCCATCACTACAATGGTTGGGCGGTTGGCTAACCCATGGGACTGGATGGGGTTAGAGGCTGGACTGATGGATCCGTAAATTGAGACTCAATTTCTATTGTAGTACGCTAGGTGAAGTAAATCCCGGATAGTAATTGTTCTACGAAAAAAGGAATCAACGATTGTGCCTCTCGATGGGGGAAAAAAGTGTTGATCTCTATGATCCAAGTGCAAGTTTCTTCCTTGATCTGACCAAGTGACTTTAGGTTCAGTTGGATCAGTTTGGTCAGAAATACCCTGACTACGTTAGAGTAAAATTTTTATCCTAGAGGAATCGCCTGTGCTTTCCGGGCAAGGGAAGTTTTTCTAAGTTCGATTTTGGAAGAACCGAGGAATTAGTCACCTGTCCGGATATCCGTGGGCGAGGCCCCGAGTGTAGGACCCTGCCCCGTGCAAGATGTGCTACTTCCGCTATTAGCACCCAGAATCCGTTGTGCGGTGGGGACGGGGATCTTACGCTAGTTATGAGATGAAAGATGCAAGGCATCTAGTTATGATTACATTTCACTTAGGATAGAGGGGTGACCATAGGTGGGTTGGCCCTTTGTTGTTCTAAAAAGAGATGACAACCAAAATATTAAATTTTGGGAGACTTCTCTGGCAGAGAATCCAAGACTCAAACATAAAAAGGAAAAAAGATATTATGAAGAAAGAATCCCCCCCCCCCCGATGACCAAAATGCTGATAAAGATCTTCTTAATGTTGATGTAGTTCTTGATCTTCTTCATGTCAACGTAGATCTTTATGTAGATGTAGCTCTTGGTCTTCTTCTTCCTTGATTTCATTGTGTTATGAAATCCATGTAGGCAAAGATAAATCATGCTCTCAATGTGTTTATGAAGCCTGCCATGATGATGATGCAGATCCCTTTCAAATGATAATGCATTGAATATACTTAAGGGGGTCTTAGCCTTATCAATGGCTAGTGTCTTGCCCTTTTACAATTGATTTATAAGCATGGTTGATGAGTTACATAAAGCATATAAGTTCAAAAATCCCATTGTCCCAAGCAATGCTAATGTAGATTTATACCCTATTTTGGATTAACATATTGATCACTCAAATCAAGGGAAAAATCTATCTGATGCTTTACAGAGGTTTAGCAACATCCATATATGTAGATCCAATCATAAAATTCCCAAAATAGCACTAATCAAGGTATTGGTATAAGCAATTTTCTCATAACTGTGCAGAGAATACTATGATTTGTAGAGCACCATCAGAGGGGCAAATCAAGGGCCTTTTTTAATATAAAGCTTTGGGAGTCTTTAGCAGGTCCCTAATGGTAGGGTTAAACCTTTGATGGTACTAATTAATGAACCCTTAATGGCCCTTGAGTTAGCACTAATTACCTATTTAATGACATAAGGATGAAAATAACAATTGTCTTGAATCCCCTCCATCTCTGATCATTTTTCTTCAAGATTTGATTTGTGGAGATATTATACCATGGTATTGAAGGCTATAAGGGCAATGAGATTGTTTCGAAGTAGAGTTGCCAATTTTCATCAATTAAGATTGTATTTTAGTGTTTTTTGATCTACCCCTTTAAGCTGTTCCTGTGGACCAAATGAGCTCAAACTTCATGAGAGTGTTACTCTTACTAGAGAGTAACTATAGCTAAGAGCACTTTTGCCAATTCAAAGTGATGGCGATGAATTCATGATTTTACTCTAGAACTATTGTGCTGAATGGTAGCATCATATTCCTTCATTTTAGGTCAAATTGGAGTAAGACCTTTTAGCTATATCTTAGCAATCATGTTAGCTTTGAGTTCCTAAGAGGGTTTGGCAAGATGTTATGTGTGGAGGGAGAATTAATAAAAAAAAAGCTAGCAGGAGAGTAGAGCTATGTTTTTGCAAGGAATAGGAAAAAACTCAAAAAATGGATCAACGAAGAGATTAGTGGATTCATTGATGGGCTCAGAATCATGGATGGCTTTGATACCATGTTGGAAAATCACAGGTGTTCAATCATGGAGCTATGGGGGATGAAATATCTCCATGATTGTGGAGTATGAAGTAGAGAGAGAAGAGGAACTTTGAGCACACAAAAGAGAGCAAATCAAGCACAACACAAGATAATTGTATTATGATTGGGATGAATAAACCACTAAGTACAATACCCTTTTATAGGCACCAAGCCCTATCTTTTGACTCTAACCAAGAGGTATACCGTTCACACCTAGAGTTTTCACACCAAGTTGGCTATAGACCTAATGAACTATATGCCCATAAGCACGAAAGCCAATGATGACTATTGAATATTGTTCTTTAAATTGTAGAACTCTACCTGTAAAAATTCACAAATAAATGGATTATACAAGTAATGCATTGATAATTTGTAGTCTAAACTAATCAAGAGAGAAACATTTGAAGTAACCAGTAAAAAATGTGCATTGAGTAAAAAGTGTGTAGTATGTATATATATATATATATATATATATACCTAGATGAATCTAGGAACATGCCCAAATTCACCTTTTAGGAATGTGCATGTTATATACTTATGATGGTAGTCAACCCTTAAGACTATATAACTATCAACTCCATTATGCATAGTATGGACTAGATACTATGACATCCCCACTAACATCATGAGTGCCCAATAGTGGGTGTAGAACTCTGTATCAAGATATGCTCTCACACACGCACTCCACACACACGCGCGCACACACACACACACACACACACACACACAAGAGCATATATTCACACAAAGGCCTTCGTACTGAGTTTCTATTAAACCTCTAGAGATGCAAAGCACACTCAGCCATAATGAAGCCTAGCACTAAGGGAAGTAGCAAAAGAAAGAATTAGTATAGCAAATAAGTAGTTGATAGGGCAAATGCACCTCTACTAAAGATAGAAAGAATTAGCACAATATCAATTGGCCGCAACTTGGACAAAAACTTCACAATGTGAAATCTGCATGTCCGCTAGTAGGACTGAATTATATACCTAGGTGAATCCACGAACATGCCCAAATTCACCTTTTAGGAACGTGCATGTTATATAATCATGGTATTCAACCCTCAAGACTATATAACTATTAAGTCCATTATGCATAGTATGGACTAGATACTATGACATCCCCACTAATGTCATCAATGCCCAATAGTGGGTGTAGAACTCTATATCAAGATATGCTCTCACACACGCACTCCACACACACACACAAACATAAGAGCATATATTCACACAAAGGCCTTCGAAACTGAGTTTTTGTCAAACCTCCAGAGATGTAGGGCTGACTCAACCATAATGAAGCCTAGCACTAAGGGAAACATTTGAAGTAACCAGTACCAAATGTGCATTGAGTAAAGTGTGTAGTATGTACTATATATTTTCTATTATGGCAGTATGCCTGCTTCTATGTGTACTAAGTATAGTGTACACTGTACTATGCTCAAAATTAGACGAAAGCATAGTACTATGGCATGTATCTTAGTACTATGGGTGATTAGTATGCATTGGTATGATGTTAGTACATCTTAGTATTATGGGTGAGTAGTATACTATGGGTGTTTAGTATGGCATGCACTGAAGTAAGTATATCTTAGTACAATGGGTGAATAGTATGGCATGGACTGATGTTTGTACATCTTAGTAATATGGGCGATAAGTATGCCATAGATTGATGCTAGTACTATGTACATACTATGCATTGAAGTAACTGCCTAAATAGTTCTCATTAGTATAGATTAGTACTATGGACTATTAGTATGCCATGTAATCTTGTTTGAAATATGTGCACAATATTGTGTGATATTATTAATAGTAAAGTATATTTCTCTGAAGTAATTAGATAGTACTAAGTGTGGCATGTTTATATACACACTAGTAGGAAATGATTTAGTACATTTCTCTGAAGTAATTAGATAGTACTAAGTGTGGCATGTACATTTCTCTGAAGTAATTAGATAGTACTAAGTGTGGCATGTTCATATACACACTAGTAGCAGGAAATGATTATTTTTCTGCATCTTATACTATAGTACTATAGGTGTATGTACACCACTGAAGGTTCTATACATTTTATGTAATATAATACTATATTCTCAACACTTCAAGCATGACAATACTATGTAGAAATAGTGCATTCTCATAAATTAAAAGTATTGTGTGCAAAATATGAAACATTGAGCATAGTCCAATATGTACTAAGAGATTCTTAAAGAATATGTAAGTATTATATGCATGAAAAGTACTCAATTCACAAAGGCTATGTTCACATAGTACTAAATAGTTCTATATGAACATAGCTATTTTTTAAACATGATATTAAGAAATGTATAAAATTTTCTATATAATACTATATTACTATGGCTATATGTACACCACTGAAGGTTCTATATATTTGGTACCATATAGTACTATATTCTCAACACTTCAAGCATGACAATACTATGTAGAAATAGTGCATTCTCATAAATCAAGTTCTAAAATACTATGTGGAAAATATGAAACACTAAGCAGAGTATTTATGTAGTCTACTATGTACTAAGGGATCCTTGAAGAATATGTAAGTTATATACGCAAGCTTTATACACATGGTAAAAGAGCTATGTTCACAGTAGTATGTAAAATAGAGTACTTACTAGAAAGTAATACAAATATTATTAAGCATTGTTTAGCATGATAGAGTATTGAAAGTAATTCTATGTAACATATGTACCTTAGTGACCGGATAGGATGCACTTCATACTACTTTCTACCAACCCAATGCCTACAAATGTCTTTCTTATTTGGAGAAACCCTCATATTAAGTTTTCAAAAATCAACCACACTGAACAACCTTGTCACTTAAGTAGTTAATCCTGAGCCCACTTAAAATCTGTTCTATGTATGCCGGAGTACGATATTTCCTCAGATTCCTTGGTTGAATACAAAGCGTCTATGCAATGTTGCTCTCTTTGCATCCAGCTCCATCAATACTATGTACTCTTGTGACATGACTAAGAGACCTCCTCAAGTTCTCAACAATCACACCATTGACACTATTTGATTAGTAAGTGGAGTAATCTCCATAACTTCTTGCATTTCTTGATGGTGGAGAAGTCCTCACAACACATCAGCCTCGTTGAGCAAGTCAAGGTTGGAAGTGATTGTTTGAAATGCTACACCATAGATAACACACCGTCTCCTATTCCTTTCTGAGCATGATGGTTTTAACCTCATATCTTTCTCTTCAACTACCTTAGGTGGTGCATTTTGTGACACACAACTAGGAGAAGAACACTAATAGATTAATTATTCAATCCAAGTGATTTGATTGTGCCTCTAGTCTACATGAACACCACACACAAGTTGATTACAAGAGTGAAGATATTTTTGAAGGATATCACAAAATGATTCTTCAACTAAGAAGCACACATGTATTTGAGTGAAGATAAAGACACCACTTTGTATGTAAACAGACTTGCATTAGTTAAGGAAACTTACTAAGAAAAAGATAGTACTTTCTATGTAAACAAACTAGTTAAGAAGGATAAGAAAACTTACTGATTCATCAAATTCCCACAGGAAATTTTCCTATTGTTTGGAGCATAATTAATGATTCACTATTCTCAAAAGCTCATTGGGGTTTCACTACTAGTGTGTGTGCGTCCTGAGAGAGACAAATGGATCTCTCTCTCTCTCTCTCTCTCTCTCTCTCTCTCTCTCTCTCTCTCTCTCTCTCTCTCTCTCCATATATACATATATTTAGAGAGGTGGAGGTGGTGTAGGTGATACACAAGAGAGGGATGGATAAAGACGATGGTGGAGATAGCAGAGGAAAGAGATAGAGGGAGAGAGGGAAAACATAAATGTCGCTACCATTCAAGTTTACAAGGGAGAGAGGGAAAATGGTCCAGCTATGCTCATACTAAAATTAGAAGCAAACTTACCTAACAAGTTTCATGATCACTTAGTAACCTCAATGAGAATTCGTACTTTTTACAACCATTTAGTATTAAAAGTACTACCATTTCTTTGGCCAAAAGAGTACTTTTTTGGACACCCTACCATGCATCCACCCTTCTCTGTCTCTATGTGTGTGTGTGTGTGTGTGTAGTGCACACATTTTCACACATATGTATACTTCAGATTTACATTTTATGTGTGCACCAAAAATTCTCACTATATTATGTACACCTAACTAATAGTACAACCAAGTAGTAATCTATGTACAAGTTTCTAAAGGAAAGAATAGCATGTCGTAAAAGACAATGACAACTCATGTTTGTTAACTCTGAAGAAGTGTTCCCCTGTAAAGTTTGCTGGCACATTCACATACCATTACAACATCATCCCATTCAAGTCGAGGAGTACTAATTTCTTGGGATGGTTGTTCTAAATACCTACGCACAATGTGTGACATAGACCTGATTCGAAAAGAAAAAAGACAACTAAAATATTTAAACAAATTTCTCAAAAAAGAAAAGCAATGCATATTTATAACATTTCTAGAAAATGCCATAGGATTTCAACAAAAATACAACAAGATTGAGGGAGAAGATTCACGTGGCTGCAAATCTTAGAACCCTACGAATAGGGGTGGTACAAGACTGACTTTTAACAATCGAAGGAGGGTTAGGGATGACAAAGGTAGGGGCACCATCTTTAGTGGGCATAACAATTTCCCTACGGTTAGGGTTGCCAAGGGCTTTCGTTTTCTTAGAGAAAGTACCAGGCTTACGAAGGAGAGTGATGATAGGCATGTCCTCATCATTACTCCAAGTAGCACTTTCAATAGCATCTTCAAGGCTTGCAACTTACTATCTTGGACCTCTAACCCCGAACAAAGATAAACTTCCTATGCTTCACCGTCTCTTCGGTAGACACTACATCCCCTTCAACTTTGGTGCCTCCTCCCAACTTGTCGATGTCAACTACCAGCACCTCTTTGCCCTGACATAACCCTTGCTCTGCTTGAGTGATTTCTCCCCCCATGTCGATGTAAGCATTAATTGCACTACCTTCAACAACATGTCTAGTCCAACATTCAGAGCTACTCTACCTCTGTTGTTCAATGACGCTCCCTTCCATTGCACCACTTGAACACCTTCTTGCTTATCCTCTTCTAAACCTTCTTCATTGAAAGAATGTGTGGTGTGTTCACCACCTCTTTGCCCTTACACAATCCCTAATCTGCTCCCATGTCTTCTTCCCCCATGTGGACGTTGTCAATGTCATTGCATTGACTTCAATGAGCACCTGATAGGTCTGGTTCAACATTTAAAGTGCATCCACCTACAATCCCTTCTTACTTATCCTCTTTTGAAAAAGGCTCTGTAGAGTAAGCACATCAGGAGGCATAATGCTTCTTGATTCATTTAGCACTACCTTTCCTACATCACCATAGATTTCATCCACATAGCCCCCTCTTTGGATGTAGCAACAACTCTAGCGACAACAAGTTTGTCGTCCCACCAACATTGTGTTTTGGTTAGCCTCTTTTGATGTACTCTCCAATGCACCCTGCAATTATCCACCATGTTGGCTTTGTTTTCCACCAACCTACTATCCAAAAAGTGCTCATCATCTTCGCCATTGTTGTCAATTTTTGCTTCTACCTCACTTCCTTTTTCCATTTGATGCCTTATCTCAATAGGCCCTAGCTTCATTGTAAAAACCTTCTCCTTTGAACTAGATTATTTTTTATCTATTGTAAGATCAGGGACAAGTGAGAAAGCAACAGAGGAATGATATGCATATACCAGTTTCTTCATTGACCAAATTAGTAGACACAGTGGGCCACCAAATCTTGATGATCTACAAACTGGAGATGTCTTTGGACATTTCTCTATATCGCCAATAATAATTTCACCCTTCTAAAAATGGGATGCATCCTTTTTAGTGTTCTACTTGGTCATTTTTTGTTGCTTTTGAACCCCTCTATTATTTTGTTGTGCAGTAGTTTGTCCTCGTCGTCGTACGCACTACCATCACCATGTTCCTTATCACAACAGCTTTTTTGCATGATGCCTGTACAGAATCTTGGACCCCAGTCTTCAATGTAGTCACAGATGCAGAATAGCTTGGAGTCTATAGGCTAACACTATTAAGAGATGCACGTTTCCCAAGCGGACTCTCACACTTCACCTTGATTAATGAAGTACATGGTGCACATGTAAAATAATTCAAATGAGTCTTGCAAGAAAAAAACCTTACAAAAACAAAGCAAAAATAAAAAAACTTACAAAAATAAAAACAAACTAGGGGACTAGGACTTAGAAAAGAGCAAAGGCTTGCCCCAAAGAAAAAAAACTTTACACTACTATAGAGGTAGATTGTGAAGTACTACATAGTACTGATTATAAAAAGAAGTACTAAACTAGTTATGGAAGAAGAGTTTATAGTACACATAGTTTTATAAAAGTACACAAAAAGAAATATAACTATTTCTAAAATTGTACAAGAGGAGTTTTGGTAGTACAAAGGGAACAACTATACTAAATATTACAACATGAGTCCTACATATTTTTTAAAAAATGTAAATAGTATTACTATAACCATTATGCAATAACACAGAGTAGTATATATAGCTTTCACAAATCATGTATGCCCTTCACGTTCAAGTGCATATTTAGATGTAGTATTTTATAGTACAAAATAGTTCCAAGAGCGTAGTACTAAATAGTACTCCAATGTTGTTTCATTGGCATAGTACTAATACAATAATAAAATAATGCAAAGATGTCTCATGCATAGTACTAAAATACTTGATCCTTAATAGTAATAATAGATAAGGTTACATAGTACTCCATTGTTTGTTGCCTCTTTCCCATTTGTTGCCCCATATATGCTTTTGAAGCCTTGGACTTGCTTGGATGTATGTAATAGCTCTACACTTTCTATGTCCATGTCTTGCATTGCATTATCCTCTTTTACAATCTCATCCGAAACAGACACTATGTCCATTCAAGGAACAAAAAAGTAGCCCAAATATCAGACATGTTCCTAAACCACAAACACATAACAGTTCTAGGCATAGTGTTAGAGCAATTAAATCTACATAATAGTATCACTTAACTTTTCTCGAACGGGACTCAAAGGCCTCCTTTCCCTTCTCTTTTCTAGGCTTGTACACAACGATCGCATGATGTTACTCTTCTTTGCGTACGCTCCTTGCTGCTTCATGATGTCAATAGGCTCTGGCTTCATTGTAAAGCCCTTCTCCTTTATACTAGATTATTTTTTATCTGTAGGATCATGGATAGCAATGTAAGGGATCATCACATATCATAATTTAATGTCTACAGAAATGAGGAAGCAACAGAGGAATGATATGCATACTAGTTTCTTCACTAACCAAATTAGACAATGGGCCACCAAATCTCGGTGACCTACGAACTGGAGATATCTTTGAATATTTCTCTACATCATTAATAATAATTGCACCCTTTTGAAAATGGAATGAATCCTATTTAGTGTTCTTCTTGGTCAGTTGTTATTTCATTTTGACCCTCTACATCAATTTATCCTCGTCGTACACACTACTATCACTGTCTTCCTTATCAACAGTTTTTTTGCACGACGCCTATACAGAATCTTGGACCTAGCATTCAATCTAGTCATAATTGCCGAACAACTTGGAGTCTATAGGGGCTGACACTATCAAGAGATGCATACTTTCTAAGTGTACTCTCATGCTTCACCTTGATTGATGAAGTACATGGTGCACATGTACAATAATTCAAATGAGTCTTATAAGCAAAATGTTTTTACAAAAACAAAGCAAGGGATTAGAAGTTAGAAATAAACATAGGTCTATCAAAGAAAAAAACTTCACACTGCTATAGAGTAAGCAGGTAGATTGTGAAGTGCTACATAGCATTCATTATACAAAGAAGTACTAAATTAGTTGTAGCAGAAGAGTTCATAGTACACATAGTTCTATAAAAGTACACAAAAAGAACTAGAACTGCTTCTAAAACTATACAAGAGAAGTTTTGGTAGTACAAAGGGAATAACTATACTAAATATTACAATATGAGCCCTATATATTTTCTAAGATATCTAAATAGTACTACTAACCATTATGTAATAGCACAGAGTAGTATATACAACTTTCACAAATCAAGTATGCCCAACACTTTTAAGTACATATTTAGATGAAGGTTGATGAGTCTCTTAGTATGCCTGACATTTCAATAGGGCATTCATATGTTGATGGTGGAGATTCTAGTGGCTCAAAGCAGAGTCTTGATGAGGAGTTTGGGATTCCAGTTATCAGCACACCTGGTAGTGCAAGGAAGGCTAAGGAAGCTTCAAGGACACCAAAAGGAAAGATCCAAGACCATGCAAGTCAGGTAGGGTCAAAAATCTTGTTTAGACATATGATGGTTATGTAGCTCACCATTATGCATACATGGCAAAAGGTTATGTAGGAGGTTAAAGACACATGTTTTGAGGTTGCTATTGGACACATACATTGGGAGAAATCCATGGATGAAGAAATAGTTGCATTATTGGATGCAAATAAGATATGGGAATTTGTCTAGGCATTGAGGTTAAGATAGATCTTTCCATAGTTCTCTCCCTCTTTTTTTTGTGCCATACTCATTTGCATAGCTCCATTGGGGTGAGTACTCAGAAATGAAGCCCACCACACCCAATGATAGTAACCATAGGCTCAAGACATTGTAAAGTTGACAACCTTATAATCCACTCCAATGTTGTTTCATTGGCATAGTACTAATTCAATAATAAGATGTCTCAAGCACAGTACTAAAATACTTGATTCTCAATAGTAATAGATAAGGTTACACAACACTCCATTGTTTGTTGCATAGTACTATAATAGTACTAAATAAATAGCATGACATGAATGCACAACACTTTATAGAAACTTTAGATTGTTTAATAATGTATACTACACAAATAGCACTATGCATACTTATATTAGTATAATAGGTCTAGGTTGATTAGTGTAGTATAAAGTTATGAGAATAGTACTGAAATAGAACAATAGCACTTGACACTACTATACTATAGAAATTTCAACAATGCACAACACTTCCCAAAGGGCTTATGCCTATTATAATCCAATTGTGGAGATGAAGTAGTACCAAGTGAAACTAAAAGTGCTGAGTAGTACAAATTTGAGTACTTAATACATAGTAGCACAACACAACAAATGTATGTATATACATACATACATATATACATATATGTGTGTGTACATATACATATATATATACACACATACATATGTGTGTGTGTGTACATATACATATATATATACACACACACATATGTATATACATACATACACACATATAAATATTTTTTTCATAATATATATTTAATCATTATAAATTTAATATAATAAAACACACACTCTCACGCACCTACACACACACATATACACAGATATATATATATATATATATATATATATATATATATATATATATATATATATATATATATATACGTATGTATGTATGTATATACGTGTGTGTATTTGAATATTCTCTCTCTCTCTCTCTCTCTCCGCTTTTATAGATATATACAAATTATACTCTTTATATAATCTACACACACACACATACATACATATGCAAATTATACTCTTTATATAATCTACACACACACACACACACATACATATATATGTGTGTGTGTATTCATATATTTTCTTACACACACACACACACATGTATACATACACACACAGGGGAGAGAGGGAGAGAGAGAGAATATTGTAATATATATGTGTGTGTGTGTGTGTGTGTGTGTGTATAATTATTTTGAATAAAAATCAACATATTTATCATAAAATAACACACATACATACACAAACACATTATACATACATACATACATACATACACATATACATATATATATATATATATATATATATATATATATATATATATATATATGTATGTATGTATGTATGTATGTATGTATGTATGTATGTATGTATATTATTTACATACATACATTCACACACACACACACACACACACACACACACACACACACACACATATATATATATATATATATATATATATATATATATATATATATATATGAACGTGTGTGCATATGCGAATGTATATGTGTGTACAAGCATGTGAATTTTTTATGTGGACATTTTTGTGTTTATGTGTGCACGTTGTCATGCCATGGCACGTTTATGGTGTGAAACCATGCATGTGAGGCCATTAAATATAAATCTAGATGCATGGGATTAAGTGCCATGACTTGAGTCATTTAATGATGCCTATGTACATATGTTCATGTTGTAAATGAGGTTCAATAAGACGAGCTAAGACTGAGCCAGGTCTCGAAGCCTCTGTACATAAGTGTGGTGTGAATCATGGAGTTTTTTTTATGCTTATGGTAAACCTTGAGGTAGCACGAATCATCAATGAACCAAAGGCAGCATCACTTCCTTATGGGGCTAACAACAAAGAGGGATTAGTTGCAGTTTTTGATCTTGATGGAGGCATAAGAAAGACTGAAGGACCAGCACAACTGATCACTTCTAGAGAGGGAGTAGATAATATGGTTGAAGATGCATCCATGCAAAAAGGCATTATGAACGTTTCTTCTGGGATGATAGAAGCTTTAAAAGATGCTAGCAATGTAGAGAATTCCAAGGTTACATCACCAGAGGAAACATTTACATTGCTGATGGGAGAAGAACTAAGGGCAGCTGAGGCAGAGTTGAAGGCTTGTGAGCTCGTCCTTGCACAGTATGAGGCAGATCTTCTAAGTATTAAGAGCTTAAAGGAAGAGCTACAAAAAGAGGCTTTGAGAACATCAACAACTGCAGCGGATTCTCGTGCTTTTCTAATCATAAGCTCTCTAATTGTCCATAGTGGCATCTTATGGAGCTCCTGAGCCGTTCTCGTCTTATACCCCGATGGGGGCATATACACATTTGCCAATGTCTCCAGCAACGACTGCTTCAGGCTATGAAATAAGGCCAAAAATTGAGGTGATTAAAAGGAAGATGAGAGGAGGCGAGGAGTAATTGAGGATTTGCAGCTTGTTGTGGAGCTTTTCATTGAGAGAGTATTTGATGTAGTACAGAAAGTGTTGCTGTACTGCCTTTCACCTTTACAGACCTAGCAGGCCAGCATTTGTGATCTTGGAGACAGGTGATACCGTACTGAAGCAACAAGGTTGTGTGTTTTTGAAATTTGCTCGTGCCATTGGAACACGGAAATATGATTGGAATAAGAAGCAGATTTTTGCTCTCTGTGTCTCTGAATTGGGAAGCTTAATGGGATTGAGAGCTAATGAAGGCTGCGAATTTTACCATGACCCTCACATGTGTAAAAGATACTGCACTGAACATGGTCTGGAAGGCTCTTTATCAACTTTTACAACAGCAGGAGCTTCCAACGTTGCCACACCAGGATTACCAAATGCGTCACTTTGATAATGATTATATGGAACATGCTTTTTACAAAGGCAAAAGTGTCATTCGCATGATGCCTAGCAGAGGCAGTAGCTGCAAACGCGAAGATTCGAAGGTGGTGGCTTGCGTGGCAAAAATACGAAGGTTTTTTTTTAAGAGAATATCCGAATTTTAAGCAAAAAAAAAAAGGAGGCGCATCGTATTTTCATCTTGGGAAATCCGAGTTTTTGGCTGCAAAAGGGAATTCGGCCCGAATCCCTTGCGGGAAAAAAATCAGAAAGAACCAGAAAAACGCAGATATGAGGGGAGGTATGCAGGAAAGAGAGGAGAGGAAAAACCAGAGCTTGATTTTGCAGAATGTCTCGTTTTGGGAAGATAGCTTCTGTTCAAGCCTTGTAGGGGTTTGAATTAGAGAGTAATTGAAGCTTCATCTAGTGATACGCTTCCTAAAAATTTCGAAAAATGAAGTGATCCGCTATCGATTTCATGCAAAGGAGGAAGAGCTGAAGCCTTGGAGAGGTGCCTGGGTAATCGTGAGGAAGCAGAGACTGCTGTTCGTGAGGGAGCTGCTGTGCTGGCGTTGACTGAAGCAGAAGGGGTCGCCGTCTCTTGATTCTGCAGAGATCCTGAGGTGAGTCGGAGTTTGAGAGAATAGGAGTAATAAATACAAATTCCGTTACCAAAACGAATGTGGAAAGTGGGCTGTCAGATAACGGAAAAAAGCAAATTGTGAAAGCTGCACTTCAATTGAGGGAGATGGGGGCCTGCGATGGCAGTTGCTGGATATGGCCATCTATTACTCGAAGAGCATATCAGGCAACAGAGATTATAGCTTATTTCAATAACATCAATCGCAAGTACTATCTTGTTCGGGCTGGTGAGTACTAAGGAGAAGAGATTGCTGCATGCGTTGAAGACCTTGGTGTGATCGTGGGGGTGAAGAAGCTGTGACAACCTTAGGAGAAAGGAGATACACTGCTGGGAGCCGTGTCTAAGATCGATCTGCAGACCAAAAACAAAGGCGACTTGGCCTTATTGGGTGTAAGCTGTGAACGGACTAAATCTGCTGTGGTGGTAATGGTGCTTTCCAAATGAATTAAACCTGGTTGTTAGGCAGATTGCGTGCCCTATCCTTTTGATCTTCAAAGAGAGGCTGAAATACCATAGGTGTTGTGTTTTGGTGGCTCGTGTGCACTACTTGTCTCTGGTCTTCACAAAACTCTTTTCCAAAATGATATACTACATGATTGCATTGATGAGGCCATGTGTTGGTGACTTGGCAAGCTTGTACCCATCTGTCTAAATTGAAAAGCTTCTGTTGGTGGTTCCCCTTAAAGAGATATATGTTCTGATTCCATGCACATGCATGTGTTTATGTTGGTATACATATAGATCTATTTATATATACATATATACATACCTAACGGTCACTATGATCAAGATTTTCAAGCAATCCATATTGATTTGAGATTTGCAGCGCCACTTGGACTTTGGCTTCCTACTTGTTGAGGGAGCCTTTATCTAGCCCTATGCCTTCCGACAGGAGGTTTTCTTTGGTAGAGGGGAAGGCTTTAGAGATAGAAGTCTTACCTTCAGAATTCGACCAAGAGTCCTCTCAATGTGACTGCTCCCTTTTGCAATAGGTGTCATCATCCACATGCCAAT